>NC_137611.1:25154576-25754576 GCF_963280865.1 Gymnoscopelus braueri | reverse complement strand
CAGGAGTTTGCTATTGATAGCTTCTCCTTCCATTCCCTGCTCCCTCTGAACCTTTCCACTACAACCATCCCTCCAGCTGCTCTGACGTGTTATGGAGTCCCTGTGGGTGCAATTGATATGAATGGGATGGGTATAATGCTCTCTTTGAGATCCTCTCTGAAAAGCCGAGCCAATTCTTGTGTGTGTGTGTGTGTGTGTGTGTGTGTGTGTGTGTGTGTGTGTGTGTGTGTGTGTGTGTGTGTGTGTGTGTGTGTGTGTGTGTGTGTGTGTGTGTGTGTGCGCGCGCGCAAAGGCATTTGAAGAATTGTGATTCTCTCCCTATACTGACCTCTGCGATGCATCTGAAAATTGACTGAACTCATTTCCATTATGAATAACTATTCAACAACGGCACATTCAAATATTACTTACAGTGCATTGTACAGCGTAATATTCCTACTTTCAGTCAGACTGGGAATGCAATCTTGCACAGAATGATGTACAGTACTCACCAGATACATATTCACATGAGACGCGTCACCAGCTGTCTCCCAGAGATGCTCGAATGAGAACTTACCGTTGTCTAAGATATTGTACAGCTGCTGTTTATACAGCTCGATATTGATTCAGTTATGAAAAGCAGTATCTTACCTCCTCTGTTTAACGTGACATTCACAGTGTTCTTATCTGCCAAACTGAAAGAACAGCTTCAATTTCAAATGTCCCATTTGTTCTCTCTTGGTATGTATCCTATACAGGCTGTGCTATGGAGATACAAGTTCTCCCAACTTAAAGGATCATCCGATGATGGGAAAAGCAAGATCAAGTTTTTGTTCCAAAATCAAGACTCCAAAGCGATCGAAGCAAAGGTAACAAACGTGTACATTTCAATAATAAAATATATCAAGGTAACTATTAGAGGATTGGTGGATTATTCATCAAAGTTTAGAGTAACTGATTTCTGTGCAACTTCAATATTGACTTTCTGTTACAGGAGCTGGAATTTTCAAACCTCTTTGCCGTGCTACATTGTATCCATGCATTTTTTGCTGCCAAAGTTGCTTGCCTGGACCCAATGTTTGTGGAGAGTCATGGCACTGCAACTACCACTGGGATGCCATCTCTCACCAGTATCTCATGTAATTCACAGACATCTAAATTCAAATATGCCACTTGACAGGCGCCTTATCCTAAACTTGTAAGACATTGCACTTAATCATGTCCATGGCCTAAATGAACAATTAAAACACGGAAATGTGTGTATTCAGTGTGTGGTCATCATATTATGAAGGACAACTATATCAAACAGTGGAACTATTTTGGCGAAAGACCTCTTCTGGAGAAATGTAATGGACGATTTCAAGGAAAAACATGGATTAATGTGCTTATCTTGGACTTGAACATCACACTGTACTTTGAACAACTTCGTAGCCAACAAAAAGACTCCAGTAATGAAGAAAACAAATTGTGTGATTTAACATTTCTGAACGAAACATTCTGTGGATATAATTTGGTTGATCAAACATTAAAAGCAGATATTCTTTTAATTAACACTTTAATTAATTTAATTAATTAATTGTGTCAATAAATGACACAATTCTATCCTCAAGGCAAGATGTCTCTTCTATATAATAGAAATGGATGTATTGTGGACTCCTCTGCACAGATTTTAGAGTTTGTTTTTCATTTTATATAATACTGTATGTCACTTGCACTTCCCTAATGAAAAATTATATTTCTTGACAATATTACTTTCCACATAAAGTTGATTGACTATTGATGTTGATGTGGTATTGTAAATTGCAGTTATAATAATGCTTTCTCTATTTGTTTGATTTGGTTGTGTAGCAGAGATAAACTTTTATTTTCCTACATTTATCCTTCAATTATTTTTCAATTAAACATAATTTAAATCCACATACTACCTACCTAAACACCAAACACATTTGCTTTCATTCTGAAATATTAGTCTGGGAGAAATGTATTCCCATTGATACAATTGTTGAAGGTGAAAATGTATGATGTGTGGGGATATATGGAATACATTCACTTACAGTTGTAAGCACACTCCCTTATTAGCTTATAAATTATGCCCATTTAATACATTTTAACACAAATGTACATGTTGGGATATCATAACCTTGACTATCCAGTTAAATACCAGTGTGCTGGTAGTTTGACTGGATCGATGTATCCAGTCACTGGAGAGAGATTGGCCCTAGATATCTGTAGACATGTGTAATGTTATGTTAAGTTAAGTTTGTTTTATCAGGTCACCCACAGAAATGGTTCAGAAATTGTCAGATTATGGAATCCTTCATGGCTGTTCTCATGCAGGACACAGTTTACAGGGCAGATTCACAAACTGGTGAATAATTAATCACTATAATGGAGAAAAGTGCTGCACACAACAAAAGGTAGTTCAAGCAGTGGTTGTGTGAGAAATGTCTAATACTGCTCCAAACGTGGTTAGGAAAATAGACACCTTATGTGATGTTTTTATTGATTTATCCAGTTCTTGATTGTGTATATAAATACAGTACTGACATTCAAATGAACTCTAAAGATTAATTAATTATGGAGATTTTTGAGGGATTACTTTTAGGGATTATGGCATTTGTTAATTTGATGTGTACCGAAGAATAGTAGCTTATATCCTCTTGATCTCTTCATCATTAACCCTATGGGCCAAGTTAAGAGACTAAAATGAGTTATGGTGTACTTTCATCTCATTTAAATTTAGCCTGTAAATAGTAAATTATGATCACAAATCTTCTTTGGCAAAGCACCATGACAATACAAAACACACATATAGGAAGATAGAAACATGTAGCATCATAGCCTGAGGGGTTTTGAGATGGCACTTCAAACTGTCTCACTACCACTCTGTTTTCTCTGTATTTTGAAATGATGCAGTGTGACTATGCGAAGCCAAATTCAAACATCTTCAAAAAGACTTATGGTCAATTAGTGCAGTCAGTCATGCTCTTACCTTCAATTTCCCTAAGTAGGATCAACAAAAGAGAGGACCATGGGTAAGTGAACTCAGAGGATAGGAAATTAAATGGAGTCATTGAAGTGCTTCATGTGTGTTAGTTAAGCTGACATGCAGTCAGAGAGTGGGCGATGGTGATGCAGCCTATGCAAAGAGAGTTTGAGTGATGCGGTCGTGCTTTAAAAATGACCTTTGGTCGCATACCCTTTGAACACAGGATCTAGAAATTGAGTTTTATTTTATTTTTTTGCAGATTATACATGTTTTATTAACAAATATGATGTGTAATAAATTAATAAATGAGACGTTTCTAACCTTTGATTTTGACTACATTTTTCACAGAATTTGGTTCAAATTCAAAGTGACTGTGGACTCAACAGCTTGTGCAACCATCAACATATGCACTGATATTCTCCTATAGACAAAAGAAGAGACTTTATGAAGATACAAGCACAACATTTTGATAGAAGCTTGCATTCATAATTTGTTTTATTCAGATGTTAATTGCCATGTGTAGATAATTATGAACTTGTTTGTTCGCTTGTTAGAAAGGATGTATTAAAGTTGTTCAGTAACTAACTAGACAAGGTGCAACAAGGTATTTGGTGAAATGTTACTGAAATTAATCTGTTTATTCTATGCATAAAGCATGTAATTCATTAGTGTAAAACGGAATTGTGAAAAAACACAGCTCATCTGCCAAGGGAAACCAGATGAGCAATAAAAGGCAGCCTCCGCACACTCAAAACTGCAAAATCAGATTTATTTTTATTTTTTTATAGCAAGCTTTCATAGACCTGGCCTGTAGAAGGTCTATGCTATAATTTCTTTTAAATAAATCTGATTTTGCACAGTTTTGGAGGCTGCCTTTTATTGTAAATCTACCAGTGAAATGTATCAAGAAGGTGGCATCCAATGGTGTGAAAAATGACCTAACTGTTGTCTAATATTTCAGCACCACTCATGCTTTACTTCCATAATAACTTCAGAAAAGATATGGCACTCTACTATTACTAGCCAAGTATAACTCAATGCATGACTACAGCTTGCCCACATTAGAAATACACAGCAAAGAAACCTATACGCGTTGAGCAGTGAGATACCCAAGAGCTGAGAAGATATACTGTACTATATCTTATACAAGCAGATAACGTGGCACAAAGTGCAACATAATCCACTTGTCAGGCAGTGCGTTGCTTTGATGTGTCGATCAGCGACATGCGTCGAGCAGTGCATTCAGCCAGTTCATTTTATTGCATGCATGGGTCAAATAGGCTCTCTGCCTCTCTCTCTCTCCCTCTCTCCCTCTCTCTCTCGCTGATCGAGCTCTGGACTGACATCATCACGTGCATGGGTGAAATCTATTTCGATCTAGCTTCTCTCTCCCTCACCCAGTCCCTCTCTCCCTCTCCCTCGCTGCATCCAAAATCACGTGCTACATATTAATCAGAATGATATTTTTCAACAGCTTTTGAGTGTACACAATAGTATCTTTAATTTTGGATCACGTGGTGTCAAACAACATGGATGTTAGGAAAGTGTTCCATCTGACGGTCAGCAAAAGTACTACACACATACATTTTCCAATTTCATTACATTGTTTAGCAGTTAACGTTGTGTATTGGTTCATTAAACTACTACATTCTAGATGTGTTTAATGGAAGGGTACTTGACATTAAAGGTTTCATGACGTTCAGTTTTACCACACATTAAAAGTCTTTGTCATGGTCCTTCAAACGTGTATAGAAAGTTTTAACAAAAAAATCCACTCCATTGATCCATGGCAGGTGTTTTTCTCTCACATTTCTAAAGCCTTTTCAACTGCAATGAAAAAATAAATCTTTGCCTGCGGGTGTCGCTGGTGAGGGATTTTGCCTGTCAATCATCGCCTCTGCTCCGCCCCACCCCCAAAGGAAAGGATAGGGGAGGGGAGGGGCGAGGAGGAGAGTGGGCGGGATTAATCGGCTGTGACCTCACTGCCGAAGGGCCAAGCTCAGATTACTTTTCAGCCTAATTATTCAGAAAACCCCAGACCACATCACTGAATGTTCAAAGTTCAGATTTTTTGGGTGTAATTGAGGTCATAAAACCCCCAAAAAAACATAAAAAATAAAAAAAGTGAAAATGAATGTCATACAACCTTTAAGCCCTAGATTTGGTCACTGTCCGCCAATGTGCTGTAAATTGTTATGTTGTTGTCATCGTCACTTCTGCATTGTGGGACATTTGTACAAGTGTAGTGTCCAGTATTGCATACTGTAATATAACCCACATTTAGTAGGCTAAGCATTTAACTTACTATTGAGTAGCTACTAAGCTTTGGGACATACTAAATAGTCTCACATGCCACTTTGGCGGTATTAGTTATGTATGTAGACATAGCCCCCTCTCTCTCTCTCTCTCTCTCTCTCTCTCTCTCTCTCTCTCTCTCTCTGTCTGATTGAGCTCTCTCTCTCACTCCCTTGTTCTCTCTCCCTTTTGAAGGCTAACATTTCATAGAACAAGGTGTTGTGAATGTCTTGTTGTCCAGTGGTCTAGTACTCTGTCTCTGGACAGGGGAGGCTCCTTGTCCCAGGTCTCCTGCAGTTAAATGTACGTTAACATTTAAAAACTTTTAAGTCTTATCTTATATCTTGTATATATATATATATTTTTTTAATATATCTTATTCTGATATACAGTATGAGTAACAGTGTTGCATTAGTTCGAGCAGTGTTATGACTGAGCAATACAAGATCTATAATACTGATCACTATACTGAACATGATACTGACCATGATAATGACATGATACTGCATGATACTAACCATGATACTGACATGATACTGACCATGATACTAACCATGATACTGACATGATACTGACCATGATACTCACATGATACTAACCACTATACTGACATGATTCTAACATGATACTGAACATGATACTGACATGATACTGACATGATACTAACCATGATACTAACCATGATACTGACATGATACTAACCATGATACTGACCATGATACCGACCATGTCAGCAAAGTTTGAGGTCATTCGGTCGTATGGCACCATAGTTATGCCCAGTGAAGACAAACACACACAGGCACGGTTGGAAGGTGTGAGTGGGCTCTCTCTCTCTCTCTCTCTCTCTCTCTCTCTCTCTCTCTCTCTCTCTCTCTCTCTCTCTCTCTCTCTCTCTTTGATTCTGGCACACACACCCTCTTTCTGAGAGAATGGGAATGTTACTCTTTTACTGTCGCTTTATGTATATTATGTCTGGATAAACTCCAGACGTAATGGAGCCTTTTGCAAAGGCTAAAATGTAATTTAGATAGCATGTTATGTAAACAGATGCCGGGTCATTTGTAGACCAGCCGCCTATTACACGAAAGGAGAATTAAATAAGCCTGGATTTAAGTCAAATCCAGGTTTATTGCGTTCTATGAACGCCAAGCCAGGCTGAAAAGGAGCGACTTTGTCGAGCTAGACCTTGTCATGCCAGGCTGTGTCGAGCCAGGATGGTAAAGCCAGGCTTCACGTATTCCTATAAAAGAGTCCCAAGACTCAAGACCCAAAATAGTCTTGAGTCAAGACCCCGGCTCCCGGGGAGACATCAAATTTCTCTTTTGGGTGTTGAGTCCCAAGACTCAAGACCCAAAAGAGAAATTTGATGTCTCCCCGGAATCATACGAGGAAGTAAGATGTATAATAAGCAAGAAAGGAAACACGGCCGCAATAAATGGATCCAGGGAGAAAGCGTGGCAAAGTATTGCCGACAAATTAAATGCACAAGTCGTCCAAAAATATATACAATTTATATACAAGTCCATAAATATATAATTCAGTTAGGCTTAAACATGAGGAGTGTATAGTGAATATTGGAATTATCGCCTACTAATCTACAATGCGATAGCCTATTATATGCGCCATGCATGCATCCAACCAATATGTCTGTGCTCAGGAATGTGTCAAAAACAAAAACATCTCCATGAATGGCTTCATGGAGTGTGTAATTGATAGAAAATAAGTATTTTTGGGTGAACTATTCTGACACATTGCTGAGGCTTGGGATCGTATCTGGAATATATGGCTTGCCAGGCAGGCTCTCTAACCATTCAGCTATGGCCACATCATCAGTAGAGATTCTAAGGTAGTTCTACTCAGTAACAGTAAAGGGGTTTCAGGGGAAACCAGCAAAATGAGGAATAATATACTAAGACTATCTTGCTAAAGCGTCATGTCTCAATTTTTTTACAATGTATTTGATATTACCTTTATTTATGCATTTCATCCTCTATATATTGTCCAGCAACCTTTATGATAAAGGCGAAAAAAGATAGTAGACCCGTGGGAGCCAGATTGTTCAGATGCCAAGGTTCCTGTGCTGGGATTCGATCCCATGATCTTGTGGTCTGAAGTCAAGAGCTCTTCCGACTGAGCTATGGATAGAGCAGCCGCACCAAACTCCCACCCTCGGCCAGGGTCAAAAACGTTATATTTGAAATCAGAACGGTAGATGGGGTCAAAAATGGAGAAAGTGCAAACACCAGGTTGAAGTTCATCCATGACGGTCATGACAGAGCCAGACTGCATTAGCGTTTGTTTACATTCGACCGCATGGCTCATTTGCATAAGACGTTACCATATTGATTTTATCCCACTGTTGAGGGTTAGGGATATGTTTTATATATTTTGTTTAAGACTTACAGTAGGCTGCCTTGCCCCACTGGAATACAGTGACTGATATGAATTAATAATATACTGGACCATACGTAAAATGAAGAATACCTTGTGATGTCAGTGACATTTTATTACAAATGAAAATAAAAATAAGAAACAGTGCAGTAACAATACGTTTTCGTATAGCAGCAATTTTGCATGTACAATATAAATATGAATATATTGTCTGTCGGGCGGAAACCTCATTATGGCCAAAACTGTTACTTTTCAGCATAAACATTCTAAAATAGCAAAAACAGCAGATCGACAAAAAAAAAACAAGACTCGCGCAACATAATTTGGCAGGACACACCATCTCCGGTTTACTTCCTGTATCTGCATAGTCTCGCACTCTCGCGTAGCTATCTGCGTGAAGTGGGCGGACGCCAACCCGCCCACTTCACGCAGATAGCTACGCGAGACGCGAGACTATGCAGATACGGGAAGTAAACCGGAGATGGTGTGTCTTGCCGATTTTTGTTGCGCGAGTCTTGTTTTTTTTTTCAGGACTTTCAAAAAGCGTTAATCATTGGTTCTCAAAGTGGGGTCCGGGGACCCCCAGGGGTCCTTGGGGGGGTTCCAGGGGGTCCCCAGCTAAATGTTATGATTAAATATGGCTCTTTTATTGCTACGTTTAACTTTTTAATGGATCCTATGTAAGTAAAGCCTGATAAAAGTGTCTAACTCCCCAAATCCTGGAATACTGGAAATGACATCTACTCTGTTAAAAAAATCCTTGGGGGGGGACCCCCAGCGTGGTCAAGAGCCCCCCCCCCCCAAATGTATTGCAACAGACCATTAGAAAATATATTTATTAAGTGCCTTCCAAAACATTCCCTGATCCCCAATTCTTCCTTCCTTCCCCGTCTTTTTATTTATTGCACATGGTCCTAAAGTAAACTTTATTTATATTTCAAAGTGCCTTTAAAAACAAGTGTTATATGGTGCTGTACTAAATCCTTCACTGTCTTTTACTGAATAACAAAATTGCATCCAACCTTTTGCATTTTTATCTTTATTACAACAACAACCAATCATTTAAATCTCCCAAATCTTCTGAGTATGTTGGTCATATATGAGCAAATGGTGCTTGTGCTGTGAACAATTTAACAAAAATAAAGCAATTTACAATTTATTACAACAGGGGTTATTGTATCCATACTGAATATGGATACAATATATAAAAATTAAACAGACAACAGAATTGTTGCACACTGCCAGAAATGTTGAATGTTATTATAGGTTGTGCTCACATACTGGGTAACCTGTTAAGTTATTGAGAGGATAATATCAGTTTTCATAGCCAGTAATCTCATGTGGTATAGTACATTAACCACTTAAAGCCTATACAATAGGCTATACTTTGTTGACCGGGATGCCCATGGGGTCTATTCTTGGCCCCTCCTTTTTTCCCCCACTACACCAAACTTTCTAACTGAAAATAGCCTATCTGTCCACTCGTAGATAGGGAATTTTCGTTTAATGTTCACTTATACTTTCGCTGAATGTTCACCTATTACATGCCCAGGATAGGGACACTAGTGTGGTTAAGAGTGGCTGACTCTGCTGTTCAACTAGATGATAGGACTGCACTCTTGTGCCATCTGTTGTAAAACACCAATTCATCTTAATTTGCATTGTGCGTGGATGTAGGTCATACCTCAAGCCATGATTATTTGGCATTGCCGCCTCATATGCCTTGCCTAAAACTGAACAAAGGATTCATCAGTGGTGTCACAAATAAGTGTCATAAAACATTAGTGTTTCAGACTGATGGGGCCATTGAACTTGAAAATACAGCATTTTTGTCATGTGACTGTTTCTGGAAGGTTCATTATGTGACTATAAATTAATGTCAGGGCCCCATGAAACCACAGGCTACTATTCAGACGATTTGTGACGTCACTGTCCTATCTTCGGCATCATTATTCTAGCCAACAACGTAGAATAAAGATACCATGGATAGGACAGCGGTGTCACAAATAATTGGAAGTGTGTAGCCTGTAGTTTCAATGGGCCCTGATATTAAGGCTTAATTTATACTTTGTTATAAACTAGTTTGCTGTTCAAGGGGAGGGCCCCATGATTCTGACACACTTCCGCAAGTTAAAGCTTGTCACATCACTGACATAGAAGTGAGCATTTATGAGCAATGCGTTCCAAAATAAATGACACCTCCTTGTACCTCCATCATTAATTTTGAAGCTCTAATATAGCTTGAATTTGGTTCAGAAAAAGTGTGTGAGATTATCTCTTTGAATAAAATGTCTTAATATCATAAGCCTTTGTTTGCTACAGTCAACTTTCTTAATTTATCCAAAAACCCAACGCAATAAATCTTTTGTGGGGAACCCATGGGAAGTAACTACCAAGTTGTCCGACAACACTAGAACACTATGTATAGTAAGCAAGCAGGCAAATGAGAATGTGACAACATATCAACCAAACAAGGTCACCATGACCCATTGGGATAAAAATTGCAAAAATATATACGGTACACAGTATACTGTATACCGTGTATCCTTGTATCCAAAACATCAATTATCTTCCATATGTAACCACGCCATCCTTATGACACCCATGACTTTTGACCAGCAAAGTTGGTGAGAATACATGGATTGCTTCTAATATAACAGACACAAATACAAACAGGGGAAAAAACATAACCTCCTTGGCGGAGTTAATGAACTGCACACTATGGGAAATGAGCATAGGCCTGATATAAAGGTTTTGGCTCTGTACAAATTAAATCAATTACAAATCCAACTGGTTATGAAAAGGGTTCTTACTGGGTGCTTTTTGTTTCACCACTTGAACCCTGACATCCCTATTCTAGGGGGAACATTCTCAAATAGCATATCTACAAGCTCACAACACTTCGCAACATGACACATTGTGAGCTTGTAGATTTGGTGTAGAGGGGGAAAAAGAGCAGACCTACTACAGAGCTGACCCCAATCAACTAAGTATTACTAAGTATAGAGAGTTTAATCCACTTGAACCCTAGCATTCCTATTCCATGGCATATATTGGGTGAGAATAGTAGATCTACAAGCTCACAATGTGTCGCAATGCGACACATTTTGAGCTTGTCGATCTGTTATTTTCACAAATTTGATTTGATAATGGGGGGGGAAAAGGAGCAGAGTATAGTATAATATAGATCCCTGGGGGACTTTTGTCAATTAAGTAGGGTTTTAGTGGTTAAGTGGTTAATCGATCCTGTCCGCCTTACTATAATGAAATCATAGGCGTCCCATTAACATCATTTGCAGGTTGACTTGAGAGGGTTGTACATGTAGGTGCACTTTTTTTTCCCAGTAGCTAATGTTTAGATTACAGTTATGTAAATTGTTGCACTGCCTTCAATGTGGCATCTGTGTCTGTGGTAATTAGGGGAAAAATTGCATTATATTAAAAACTGAGTGTAAAAAAAAACACACAGAAGATAAATGTTATGTCTCCAAACACACACACGCACAAATGACCAATAACCAACAGAAACAGACCCATTTTTTAAAAAAAAATTACATAACACCAGAAGAAAATGAAGAGCTATTGATAGCACTAATATGTCTCCTCTATTTTTAACCCATTAAGACCTGGAACGCATTCTTTGTGTCATTTTTAGATTTCTTTGGGCTATTCAAAAATAGCAGATATACAAGCTCATAGCGATTTTTTTTGGCATGTATTTTTTAAAGCGAACATTTGTAAAATATTTAGTTCCAGGAACCCCCAGAAGCAAAGATTTGAGTTACAAATGTCCGAAAAAATTTTAAATAAAAAAATAATCAAATATTTGCACAACTTTTCATGCTTTTTCAAAAATAGCCAAATAAATCTTAAAATTACACAGATGCTTCCCCGGTCTAAATGGGTTAACAGACAGCAGTGGAGATTGTGATACACAGACTTCCCAGTGTCAAGATACAGTACAGCAAGATGGCGCTACAACAACCCAAATGCAAATTATATCTTATACAGAACCATATAATCATACCAATTTTATACTGAATATAATCAATATTAAAAACATTTGACAGATCTTTCAGAACACACACTAAATTGTTTTTAAATTAAGATGTAGAAAACTCGGACAGTTGTAAAGCTGAAAACATAAGGTGGCATACTATTTTTCTTAATTGTGGAATGTATACCATAATTTGGGCAAATTCACTGTGACAAATCAAAACTCACAGAATCCCAATGTGATGGGGTAAATTGGCACTTGAAAGCCATCACTATCAGAGGACTTCTATAAGCATATTGTAAATTGATTCTCATGACTTACATCATGTCAGGCCCACAATACAAATTGGGCCCCAAAAAAAAGGCACCTCCTTTACAATTAAAGACTGCAGTATAAGGTGCTTCACTGGGACATTTCTGCAGTCCAGACTATAAAAACTCCCCATGATTCTCATTTTGCATCACTCCGAATAAAAAATGTTTTCGTCTAATCACCGTCTGTCTGTCTTATCAAAGTTCTTAACATAAATGTTCATTCAAAACAGATTTTAAGAACTGATCACCTGGGACATCACTTCCAGTGATCGTGTGTGTGTGTGTGTGTGTGTGTGTGTGTGTGTGTGTTTTAAGGAGAATAATTTACTTGATACAAAATGTAAAACGAACCTGGAGAAAAATGCAGCATAACCTAAAGTGAATAAAAAACAACTCTTGAATCACCTTACCTTATTCATCTTTACTTTAACCACTGATGTGATTAAACTCTTATGCGTGTCAGCAAAAAAAGGGGGTGGTGTACTTTCTAATGGATGTGCATTCATGGCCATAAAATGTAATTACCAAATCAAACTGCCAACTCATATAAAGCCTAATGCCAGATTTTTAAGCACAAAAGTGAGATAAAACATGAACATACAGTATTGCCTAAGCTCCCTACAGAAATATTTCTTTTATACTCAAAGATGCCCTGCAGAAGGAATTATAAACCAATCTTGTCTCCCATTGATCTCTTATGGTAGTAACAGTAAGAATAATGAAAGACCTGCCTCGTTAATGATTATACCCCAATTTCTTAGTCTATGGCTTTAAAGTAATTGAAAGGATGTGGCTGGAATAGCCTTTTCTTTCTTATTTTTTTTACCTTGTGCTTCATTCAGCATCCATAAATTACCAGATATCAATGGTGAGGTTAAAGCTGCTAGAAAAGGTGCTGTAAACTTCCTCATTTCCTTGTGAACATATATATTTTTTACAAATATAATAAGAACTTTGTTGTTTATACAATTTTCAGTCTGCAACACTTGTGCAGAAATATTAACATTGTGATAAAATCGGAATCTTAAAACAGGTTTCAGAAAGGATTTCCATGATAAACATTTCTTTTTCTTTTATAGATTTTTGATATACAAATCAAAAGCTTAAGTCAAAACAAACAAACAAAGCAACTTTTTCTTGATAGTCATAACATCATTATCAAGTTTATCTATAAGTCTCTCTCCATTGCCATAAAAAAGAAATGGAAATTATGCTACATCTTCACTGAAAAGGGCGAGGAAAAGCATTTCAGCAGGCTCTGAACCCATTAAGAATGGTTATCAAGTGAATCAAGTCATTTCTCTCTGTAATACAGCAGATATGCCTTGAGCGACTCGGGCAAAGGCAGAGCCATTATTTGTTCTCTCAACACATTAACTTGCTTGAGGATTTCGATATCACCAATGTCTCGTTCCTCCTCCTCTTCCACCTCCTTGTGGTTTTCCTCCTCCTTGTGTTTTTCCTCAGTCTGTTCCTCCTCCTCACTCTCCACAGTTTGCGGTATCAGCTGGTTGCCCACAAAAACGTAAGTGCTGATGCGTCGACGCCGGCAACGCCTGCGTTTGCGCTTCTGGGGAACTCTCTGCACAAGCCCCATGTCTTGACCGTCCTCCTCGGCCAGGGCTCTGAGTGTGCGACGTATGTAGATCCGGGACAGGTCCTGAAGACTCCTGACTGTCACAGGGGCTGAGGGCAAGACACAGGATGACATAGGACAAGACGTCAATAGGGGCTGCTAACAAGAAGTATGAATACCCAAACGTCTGTGTCGTTCCTTCAACTGTCTCAGCCCAAAGCTGAAGAAAAACTTCCACTGCTATCTGAAGGAAAAGAATAATCGGAATTGTAAGCCACCTGCAGGGCAGGCCTTTTATGTCTGAGCAACAGTCACTAGCTCTTATCGCTCAACTTTGAGTTGAAGTGCTATTAATAATAATGGCTAATTTACACATCAAAAAGAGTAATAAAAAGAAATGTTTTAAGAGAGTTGGAAACTTTTATGTTTTTGAAGGATCGAGTTTTAAACTCACGCAGTTGAACAGAATCAGGCTTGTCTCCATCTGCTCTGCTCTGCTGGACCAGGGGGGCGAAGGATACAGCCAAGATGTTTTTGCTCTCCCAAGTGCACTGGCCTGTCCTGGTTATCTGGGTCAGCTACACCAAAACAGAATTTACCATAAACTATTAACAGCAACACTTGACTACATACTGTATGAACATTTTCATAGAACACACCATCAGTATATGATATATGTGCCACTTTAGGATAGGAAACTGAGGTGATCTACCATAACAGCTGAAGTGAAGCTGCAATGCTTCAGTTCGGCTAAACATTTTCTTGAGCTGTCAAAGATTTCCACAGCCCATTGCCCCAAATCTCTTTGTCAACATTGTTAGGCTCCTTTCTGGCATATACAGCATATTACCAACTTGCTAGTATGTTATACATGCCCTCTCACATGCCCTACAGTCTCTCTGTAGTCAAACATCCAACATGTTCTGTACTATACATGTTGTGTACTATAATTCTTCTATTCTATTATACCCATCAGTGACCTTACAAAGCTGATAATCCAGAGCTATTTGCGGCTCTATAATGTATGTGAATGTTACCTAACAAGTTATGCAGGCCAAGTCTTTTTCACTGTGTCATTCTTCATATTGCCTGCAGAGGTCCATTGTGATTTATTGCCATCGTGTTATTTTAAAATGTTTGCATGGCATTAGTAATGAGGGATGGTAGTCTAAATGTAATAGACCTAACACAAGTCCTTGGTATGAGGGTGTGACGTCATCTACTGTTTTTGTCCATTCTGAATATTCTGTTATTATTTTGGTGAAGACAATATGAGAACTAGAAAGAGGCGCTCCATGGAGCGCATATCTCCACCAGGCTAGGGTGCATAGCCAGGGCTATGCAAGTTGTGGGTTGCAGCAGTCCGGACCTGAGGAAGCTGCAAGGGGAAATTGCATTTATAAAACATGCAGTGCAACTTTTTGCATTTGTAGTGCATCTATGGGTAGATGTGAAAGTGCGATTTATAGAGGCATAATAATATATCATAAGCCTAGTTTGACCCCCATTGTCACAGGCCTCCCGAGATAATTTGTACCTCATGTTTCTGCAACAAACAGTGACATTTAGCCTATAGCATTTGTGGTGCCCCTTATGGATATAAGTGAAATACCTTCTCTTTTTTTTGCCAGACCCAAGGGGTCGGGCTTACATGAGGCTTTGTATCTGTTTTCTCCATACATGGTATGTCACTTTGTCCCACGGCCCCGGGCCAAAAAAGTCTGTCCCCCTTTCGTCATAGAAGGGACATAGAAGGGACACACGTCATGCGGCCATTCAGATTTCAACCACTAGGGGTCTGGCAGTACCAGGTCCCCTGGTTCTTGTTTTTAGCTCTTCACTGTTTAGATGTGCCTCGATGTGATTCCAATTGCGTTCATGATTCTTGGCTTTTTATTGCCGATCCAAACCGATATGCCCTTATATGGGTATGCCAATATATGGGCATATACTGATAATAAAAGGGACACGGACTGACAGATAGAGATGGCCATATATGGGCACAAAAGGGACAAAGACAGACGGGTGCAATGGGTACCTGACAAGGCCCCCGACAATATGACTCAGATATTGGTCAGATCGGCAGTGCGACGTAGATGTGAGGGCTGCATAGCGGCCCGAACCTCTAGTATGAAAAATCGGAATGACACATTTTATCACATGACTGCAGAGATAATATGTAGCAATTTGTGTGAGTTTGGGACAAAATCTCCAGGAATAGTAGCAAAAGGTGTGTTTTGAAGAAAATGCTGAATGGTGGGAAATCTAATTTGACACCAGACACTGTTTGACACTAGACACTGAGGACAATGAATTCAACAGGCTGTTTTTGACACAGATAAATGGTTCTCAATGGACCATATTCACACCCTCCCCGAGTATGACATTAGAGTGAAACGGCCACTGTGTGAATATGATCAATGGCTTCAACATCACATCTATAGAGCCTCAAAATAAGATGCCCTGTGGGGTGGCATTTCCCATCTGGACCTCTCCAAGCAATTCCTCACAGGCCAATAAAATGTATAGCAATGATGTTCATTCTATGTTCTTCACATGCTTCTCACAGCTTACCTGATCCTCTATAGGCATCACCAGTATGCCCCCAATGTTGAGCAGCACTTTCATGTAATTTTCATGATCCTTCTGCACTCCTGCTCCGCAATAGATGCGATCATATTGGTGACTATCCGTCGAAATTTCAAGGCAATTTCCAACCACAAAGACTGGCTCACAGAATTCAAACCTATAGTGACAATTCACAAGTGGAGAATGAAAAGAAAACTGCATCAGATAAACATGGAAAATATTCCTTATCTAATCATCACAGTTTTGAGTCATTTGAAACAAACAAGCTGAATTAAATACTTTCAAATGTATGCCATTTGTTATTCAAAGCCTTCAGGCAAAGAAAAACAACTGAAAATTGACATGCTATCTATAGTGCTTAATTGTGTTATGAATACACGCATCATTACATCCTCCGTAAATTGCAACATTTGTGGCATTTGATGAAGCATTTGCTCACTTATCAAAGCTGTCACTATTCTTAATGAAGTCATCCAGTTTCTCTCTAGCATATTCAACCACATCCTTGTGGAGTTCAACCCCATGGTTCACACCGAAAGGCCCTAGAAAAGAGCAAAAAACAAAACATTTAGTTTACAACCTTCTCGTTTGTTTCAGAACCGCTTCTTGCAGTATTATCAGTGTTATAACTAGTAGACTCATACTGTAATAATACAGTAGTAGCTTTGCTTACCTAGATGTTCTCTAAAATATCACATACTGAAAACACAACACAGAAATGGAAGTACAATCATGCACTAATTGTACAGTAGCTTACATTGATACTTTTGTACCTCGTCCTTCCTAAATAAAAAAATATACATATAAAAAAAAAGAAAACAACACTGAAATCATACGTGATATTACACCTACCTACGATGAGGCCAACCATTGTGCTCAGGTAGCCGGTTCCACTGCCCAGATTAAGGAAAGATAGTCCTGGCTGCAGTTTGAGTGCCTCCATCACCTCAGAGTATATGCATGGGGCGGACAAGTGGATGTTGCCATGCTTCCATGCTAGATCTTTGTAGGCATTGTCCCGGTAGTCATCCAGGTAGTAGTCGCCGCGGTCTATGGCCCGAAAGGCCTGCTCCACTTTGTCTGTACGAATATACTGAGCCTCCTTCAGGTTGTCAATCAGGTCGTCATTGTCCTCCCCAGCGCTCACAGCTCCCCCCATGGTGAAAAAAAAAAAAGATGGCGCGGACGGAAGACCTTCCTTAAGTTGAGAGATGCAGTATCGTCTTAGAATGGCATGAATATTAGAAAATGGTTGAAGGATCCTACATGTGTTTCTCCTTTGAGGTCGGTTCAGATCATGGTTGAGACCAGTGAACTAGGGAACTGAGAGAGAAACAACAAGAAATGAGTTAGAATTATAAACCTCAAAAGCATCTGTTCAGACCTGTCAGGGTGGTGTGGTGTTGGCACACCTCTACAGGAGTGTTCTTCCACAACTTGGCTTACTATGTTGGTAACAAAATACACACTCACACACACACACACACACACACACACACACAATGCAAGAGACAAAAAAGGCATAAGTGCCACGCTATAGCAATGGTTGCTGGTACGTTTTGTCCTTTATGAGAAAAATCAAATAACATGAGAGGCTTTAGCCAAATCATTATAATATTTTGCATAATCGCCATTATTGTTTCCATGTTGAAAGATTTTCATACATTTTCAAACATTTTCCAAAAATGGCGTAAACAGCAGATATACAAGCTTATAGCGCGTCACTAAGCGTTTAGATACGATTTTTTTACATCTGCCCCTCCCGCCTTTCCTGTCTCTCTTTCACTCCGAAATAATGAAGCAGAAATGCAGGACATTTTTTAATAATAATAGATAGGCGAAAGCAAAGCACCTTCCTAACATGAAACCACCCTGCCGACTATGCATTGCGAGGGGTGACTAACCATAAATCAAGTACCGGAAGGAAGTTCAACCTGGTGAAGCCTACTTCCTTCCAGCCTGTCGCATTATTTACATCACGAAACAAAGATGATTGGAGGTCCCTTTGATACAAAAAAAAATCAAAGGCACCTGATGAAGCAATGTAGCACTTTGAGATTTGCTAAGACGTAAAGTGCGTACAGGGAATGAGGGCATTGCTGTTCCACCATTAAGCCAACAGCGGCAGTAGTCACAGAGCCGAATCGACTTCTGTATAAAAGAGACAGTCGGCATGGCAAGGGAAGGGTGTGTGGCTAAGGTCTGTGCACCCTTCTACCTCAAACCACTTTCTTTTTTACTTGCAGGCTGCACCCACATCATGATTTCAAATGCAACTGTTTGACCTGCTTCGATGCATCTATTTTCACAACCTGACCCAACCGAATTAGAGAGAGAGTATTTTCAAAGGAAAAATAAACAGCTTTTATTTTGTGCGAAAATGGCAAGACAATCATCAGTCCCGACTTTACAGTGGCAACAGCAGCAGATTTGAATCAATTACTCTAAAATGAATAGGCCTGAATCTGTATTTTGCCAATTAATGCTTAGCTATCTGATGAAATAGCTAAGCAGTAAATGTATAAACAACAGTTGGCATCTCAAGTTGTGTGTGAGAGAGAGGGAGAGAGAGAAAAAGAGAGCAAGTGAATGATAGAAATGGATTAATGGAGAGTTTTGTAACTTTGGAATGATCAACTGAATGGGTTGTACCACTTTAACATGCTCTTCTTATTTAAAAAAAAAAGCTGTCTTTTTGTCGGTGGTGAAGGAAAATGCTTCAGTGCTTTGGTGTCTGCGTTCTGCTGCGACGTCAGTCAGTGCCAGTATTTTGACAAATAAATGCGTAGGCTACAAGTAAACATATAGCCTAGAATCTAAGAACAACAGCTGTCATCTTAAACAGCACCACAGAGCAACACTACACGCTGACGCACAAGTCAGGAACGCCGGCATATGTAAAGCCATACATGGGTGAAGAAATTACACCCGCTTTGTTTGGTTCTGTGTAAAAACAAATAAAGCTAAGCCAGCATAATGATGGGTCTTCTGATTGACTGGCCCAATTCTTTTTTTTAAACCTGAAAGCCTTGTAGCACCCTCTGTGTTTAGGCTGTCACCCCTCAAAGTGCAAAGTCGCCAGAGCTTCCCCATCCAGTAGCTATGCTGGACACACCGAGTACAAGATTGACATGACACACTTTTGGCAGTTACAGTGAGCCGACTAATAATAGAATATATTGTTAAAAGTAAATATAAGCAACAGTGTGGCTAAATGTAAACAGTCACATAAATGATATGACCTTTCCCACAAAATGGAAGTGACGGTATGGAATTAATGAATTCAGATGAGACACTGGCATGACCTATTAATATATGAAATAAATGAATTCAAATGAGATCTGGCTGAATGACGTGTTCCTGGTGACTCAGTAAGTGAAGGTACAGAGAATAGTCACAATAATCAATTTAACATGACTCAAAGCCTAACTCTCACTCCGTCTCTCTCATGTTTCGAATCGGTTACCACAGTAACCTTTCCAACAAAGCACCAATGGGATTCTGATTAACTGGGTAGCATATACATTATTGATCCACACTTTGCTATAGAAGCCTCTATAGCAAAAGAGAGGACATTTACAAAGACTTGATACAGAATGATCTGATAAATAAATAACAGGCCAGAGTTTGATGAATCGGCATGGCTAATCTGTAAAACCTTGAATGAGAGATGCAGCAGTGGGAGGCGACTCTTGAAATTTCTCCCTGCCTCCTCAGCATCTCCACATCTGACTCAGCTAATAAAGATTAAATTCAGGGGTGACGTAGTGGTGGGCTTGTTGAAGTACTTTTCCATTTGGGCCTCCCTTTCTCTCTCCGCAAAAGCATCATTGGTCCAGTCTCACCATCAGTGACAGTACAGCAGTGTTTTTGTCCTACTTATCCCCCCCTCTGCCATCCCTGTAATACATAGTCCTTTAAGTTTTCAGTTGCAAAATAAAAGTCAGCAAAATTGGGTCAGGAAATGTATTTTACAGGTAAATTGCTTCTGGGCATTGCAATACAGTTTTACCAATTTTAATCCACAGAGGTCATTATTCACGCTCACCTCAAAGGCCAATCAACAACTAGCTAGGTAATCTCTCAACAGATTCTGCTCTACTCGAAACAAGCCGAAACTAATTTAACAATGGCGTCCGCGGAGCAGACAAAACCACGGAAAGATATTCACATTTTAACTTGCTCTTTCATCATAGAAACAAGTGGGCTTATAACCAAAACGATCCATGTTCTCTGGGAGAAGTGGTGTTAGTGTTCCGTGTAGAAATATTGTTAGTGGGAATGAAAACATAGTCGCACCACCCGGAAGTGGAGCGTGAAGGCATACTAAAACCCCGGTTTCCTTTGCGCACGTGTGCTGCGTCGTCATTGTCCCAGAGCCAACATGAGATAGTACAAACAGCAGAGGGCGCTGTCTTTCCATTCTCATTTGGCTTTGGGTTCCCAGATTGCTAGCTAGGTAATAGCATTTCTCCTGTAGCTGTAGCCTGAACTAAACTAGGATGGCCTCGGTTGACCCACCAGACAAACTGTATATAGAGTGAGCATACATGCCATGCCTAGAGTGACTGTCTGCTATCTGACTGTGCGCTGGGGACAGCTCATTGAGCAAGCTTGCTGCCAAAACATGTAAACAGATCCCTGGGAAATGCAAGAAGGTGCACACTACACTGCTGAAACTCAATAACCTGGGCATGACCCGTAGGAGGGATGCATAATGATCTATGGACAACAGAAATTTACATGTATAATTTTGGCTGCCACTTCATTAATGTTGGTACAACTGAAGTGATGATGGCTGTTGTGTCCAGGCATATACTCAGTTGATTTTCAGCAGCAAATATTTTCTGCAAAGACTTTCTGCTGCTTAAATCAAACGGAGCAGGGAAGTTTCTGCAGTGCCTGGCAACACAAGTGCGGACACTCTCTCAAGTCTCAACTATAGCCTATTGCAGTGGTTCTCAACCTTTTCAAGCTGCGACCCCCCCCAAATAATCATAATTGAACTGGGACCCCCCAACCTGACAAGCACTTGGAATTGTATGAGTTGAGGCATTAATTTTGTTTGACTCAGTTCCACAGATAAATATTGTAAAAATAGCCAATCTACAAGCTCAAACCGCCTCGCATTGCAAGGCGTATATAATTTGACAATTTGGCCAATGTTTGATCAGTTTTGATTGTATAGTTTGCCGATTACTTTTGATGCAGTAATGGTCTTTTTCTTTCCTTTCTTTCTTTTTTTAAAGGTAATAAAAAGGTCTTAATTGTCATTTCACTGTCATCTGGGGACCCCTCTAAAATCATGTGGGGACCCACAGGTTGAGAACCACTGACTGGCCTACTGTAATGTCTTGGCTTTAGCAGATGTTTCTTCATTTCTCGGCATTATGACTGACAGTTTGCCAAACCAATCATCTTATCAGCAGGTCATGTGCTACAGTTGCCACACAGAGTAGAGCTCTTCAGCCAATCATAGCGCTGAGCTGCTTCTTCCCACTGCGTTTGAGGATGTTGGGAGAACAAAACAATAACAGGGATTTCATGAAACGCACGCTAGTGTCGTCTGTGCACAATCACTATTGTCTGTAACTTGCAAACTCACTCTGCCGTTCATAAATCGAGAGATATTGACAGAGGTGTGAGCTTTATTATATTTTGCCCCCCCCCCCACCACTAATGCTGTGCAGTGATCGCTGGCTGCAGTGCGATGAAGATTTATTTCAGTGTTGCCAGATTGGGGGGGGAGAAATAAGCAACCAGGTCTAGGACAATAAGCCCAAAAGAAACAACTAGGGCAATTATGAGCATTTAAAACTGTATATACTGTATACATTGAAAATAGCCGATCTACAAGCTTACAACGTGTAGATCTGCTATTTTCAAAAAACATCTTGAAATAAAATTTAGAATATTTGGATGATTTTTGCAACATTCTAACAACACAAATCTGGTATGCGGGCTCCCTGGGCTGGCACAAAACATTTTCAGATGGGAGTTATAGGGACAAATACATATTAATTTGGGGGTCCATCATGAAAATATTTGAGAACCACTGGTTAAAATAAAAATAAAAAATTGAAGCAAGCCCCAAATAATCAACTACACTTTAGAAACAAGACCAAAAAAACCGCAGCCACCAATATTTACAAGCAACTTCACAGAAAAATAAGCCCCAAGTCACTTATAATAAGCGGACAAGGCAACACTGCTTTCTTTTAACAGCCAGCAGTTGAACAGGTCTGTTGGCTCTTCTCTCTTGGCTGACATACATATCATATCACATTATATGCACAATGGTTCATGCCAGGTCAGTCAGTTCACTCAGTTGAGTTCCACAATAACAACACACCATGGCAGACATCCAGCTTATGGTGATGTTGTAAAAAAAAAATACTCCAGCAAGATCGCATTTAACGCTCTAAGTTGTCCAACAACAAAAAAAACTGCACCAAAAAGGAAGCTCACGCGCACAAATGACAGTGGAAACCGTAGCTAGAATGTAATAAAAGTTAAGCCCCATGCAGACTAAGAAAAGCAAAACAATTAGCTTTTCTTAGTCTGCAGTCTTAGCTTTTGTTTAATGTAATCTCTATGCAAATGAGCGTTTTAATGTTTATAATAGCGTCCAGAGCTCGAAAACAAAAGGCTTGCTTTATTTCTCCCTTAACAGTTGGATCGACGAGCGTCAAAAAAGTGGAGAAAAGCGGACCGTTTATTCGGCTCTTAATAACGCTAACCAACGTTAACTTTAGGATTTAATATATAGTGTGTGCGTTTATACTTCGTCGTACGAGCCTTTCGCTCAAAAAAAATACGTACTTTAAACCGAGGTGGGGAAAAGTATCGACACAGTTTTCCCCACCAGTTATATTTAGATATTTATAAAGAGCAATAGCCACACTCGTGCGAGGGATGCTATAAAATGATCCTTTAAACCTGGCTAACATTAGCCTGTGTGCTGTGCTGTGTGTGCGGGCCACTGTTGCCAGATCTTGTAAGAGAAATAAGGAACCAGGTCTGTGAAAGCAAGCCCAAAAGAAGCAACTATGAGCACTTGTGGCCTATAGTCGCATCATGGCGACGCGTTGTGAGCTTGTAGATCTGCCGTTTTCAAAAATTCTTGCTATAAAATGTGGAATATTTGGAATATTTTTGAAACATTCTAACAACACAAATGCTCCTGGACCCTGGCACAAAACATGTATGGGAATATTTGAGACCGACTCATAACCACTGGTTTAATAATCATTTTAAAAAATTGGAAGCAAGCCCAAATAAGCAACTACGTTTTAGAAACAAGCCCAAAACAGCAACAACCAATATTCATTAGCAACATCACAGAAAAACAAGCCAAAGTAGCTTATAATAAGCGGACATGGCAACACTGGCTCTGGCTGTGCTGTGCCGTGCGGGCCTGTGTGCGCCATCACCGTCAACACACACAGACAAAGCAGGTTGGAAGAAACGGCGTTAGATAACAACCTGTCTACGAAACAACACTCTCGTCTAATAAAACCAAACGTTCAACCGCGTGTTGTAAACAAAGTATACATTTCTGACATGCCACAACAACACCAAAAACTAAAAAAAAAAAAAAACATTTACTAAGTCGGTACCAACACTCATTTGAAACATACTTACGATACAACGCTGTGTCGTCGCATCAACTCTCTGTAATGTTAAATGGATGAAGTGGTTCGGTTGACAACAACGTCCACAGACAGACAGCGTTAAAGTGACAACAACGGACTGTAGTCTGTACACAGCTGATCTGAGATCGGTTGCTTACCGCGGCCAAGTGGAGGAAAGAACAGCTGAGAGGATGTAAACACAGATCACGTGGTTTGCAAAAAATATTGATAGAGCTAACGTTCCTCCTCCCCTGCGAGTACTGGAATATGGTCATTGGTCAGTCTATCTGTGTGCATCATGTGTTTATTTTAAATTGGAGTAAATATACTTCTACGCTGAAGTATAGATAAGAGACTCATCTTGAAAAAGTGATCAGTTCAGTCCTTAAGTTGGTAACCAACTTAGCCTTGGACCAATGCATAGATGTATTTGTATGACCATCATAGATTTTATCGATTTTGACATTTTATATCTACGATAGTCTTGGCTAGCACCCTCCAGTACGTCCTGCACTTTCACCAGTAAAGCCCGTACTTCTCCGTACATGTACAAAAAGAATATATAAGGAGCTTACCCGGTTGCCCCAAATGTTAACTAGCGGCCCGGAGTCTTTGTGCAATGTATTAGTCCATAGTTTTCAATAAAGAAATGTTTTAATCCCGTCTGTGTTGGATTCTGTCGGAAGTTCCCTGTGTTTCTCAATGGGCGGTAGTGACGGGACGCATCCGGTGAAATCCGGAATTACACTCAACGTAAACAGGAAATAAACGAAGGGAAAAAATGGCCTTTGGCCGCAGACGGGATTAAAACACATATCTATTGAAAAGTATGGACTAATACATTGCACAAAGACTCCGAAGCGTGAGTTAACATTTGGGGCAACCGGGTAAGTACCTTTTATATTTTCTTTGCACATGTACGGAGAAGTACGGGCTTTACTGGTGAAAGTGCAGGACGCACTGGGGGGTGCTAGCCAAGACTATAGTAGATACGAAGTAAAAATAAAGTAAAATACATCTATGATCAATCAATCAATCAATCAAACTTTATTTATATAGCACATTTTTACGCAACGTTAGTTGACCAAAGTGCTGCACAGGTAAAAAGCAGAAAAAAAGAAAAACAACAATACATCAAATCAGAAAAAAGAACACAAAAAAATGTACATAGTCTTGATCTAAGGCTAGTAACCAACGGTGAAAAGCATATCAACGCCTGCTGCATGCATACATCAATTAGCAAGCTCATGGAAAATACAGCCTACCTCATAACCTCACACAACCTTTCATATGCCCATTGCCCATGTACTCTAAATTTAGACTGCTGCAAGGACCAAATTTTGGTGACACATGGTTATCTTAGTGTTGCAGCATGCAGGTATGGACAGCAGCGCTGACTGAGTTCGCCACTTTATACAAAAGCAGATATAGGCTACCGTTTTTAAAACGCATTGATTGATTGATTGATTGATTGATTGATTGATTGAATACTTAATTAACAGTTTGCAAAGACAGGCACAGCGAAGTACAATTCAATAAGGTCTGTTAAAGGACAACTTTGTTTTTTTTACAACAAGGGTTATTTTATTAGTTTGTAATGATAATAATTAAAAGATGAAACTTTGTACGCACATCCCCACTAGGCCAAGGAGGAAGAAATGCCACCCTACATTTTTCAAATCAGCCTCATGGTGGCGCTGTAACAGGCAGATTTACGTTTTGGCCTAGATACAGTTCAAGAGTTATAGGTGTATTTCGTTCACCATTAACTTATTCATCATATACACATAGCCTTATCAGTGAGCCTTTGAGACACACAATCTCTCTCTCTCTCTCTCTCTCTCTCTCTCTCTCTCTCTCTCTCTCTCTCTCTCTCTCTCTCTCTCTCTCTCTCTCTGTAGGCCTATATATATATACTGTATATAAATTATATGATTGCATTATTTATATGCATTACATTTAACTATATGTATTGCATTTTATGTATTACCCCAGTGTGTAATACCTACATAAAATGAAGCAATGTTAATGTCTGTCAAGCCATAGCCCATAGGTAACTTAGTACTAAAGCAGAACCCCTGACTTCATTAATTATTCACTATGCAAACCAAACACAGCACTGGAGAACTAAACATTTTGAAGCACTTTCTCCAAGTTCATCAAGTTCACATGCCATGAGATAAAAGTACTGGAACTTCAGCCAAACATGGAAGTCATAGGTCATATATGTCGAGGTCTTCAAAACATCTCGGGGCCTGGACTGCTTCAACGGACAGGATCTTAAGGTCCGGAGGGCACTTGGCATGGGATGAGGAGAGTGTGGAAATCTGACATGGGAGAAGAGCTCAAGGGCGGCTGTTTGTAGCTACAGTGGAGTCAGTACTGCTTTATGGGGTTGAGACATGATGGACCCTCACAGCACAAAGGCCCTGGATAGCGTGTACACAAGAATGCTACGAATGGCACTAGGTGTCATATGGTGTCTACAGGGACCTACCACGGGTCACAGACAAGGTCAGAGAGAGAAGGATGAGGCTGCGTCAGGCACCCGGAACTAATGGCAAGCAAACTGACACTGTGGGAGCACCATCCGAATCAGGTGGTGGGAGCCAACCCACAGCACAGCCAAGGAAAGGAAAGAGGCGCACCACCTACCTAGATGCACTGCGGTGCGACAGTGGAACTAACAACACTGCAGAGCTCAAGACCCTGATGCTAGACATGAGGGTGTGGAGGGCAGCGATTCAGGAATCCCCAGTTGGTGTTGGCTAGAAGACCACACTCTCACTTCGCATCACATCGGCAGTCATAAGAGGTAACAGGGTGCTGAGGTCAGGTCCCAAGATTGTATAGTTGTGAAGTTGTCAGGTTACTGTTGATAACTACTGTTGATAATCCCCCCTACACACACGTGCACACACACACACGCACACGCACACACAGTAACAAAACTGCTAGATTAGGAATCAGCCATGTCTCTCATGCTGTGATGCAAATTACGTGGTTTGCATTGTGTGTGTGTTGATTGCCCTTTGGTAGACATATACAATATCTGACTAATGTACTATCAGCATTATTACCCTTATATCAACATTTCTGCTTCAAACTGTAACAATGTTTTTTAAATTAGATCGAAGCACAGTTTTTACATTTGATGTGATTTCTGTTTTGTGTGTGTGTATGTGTATGTATTTTAATTTCACATGATAAAACAATGGATGAATATGGAAATAGCGCCAAAAAAATATATTGAATGGTTTGTTTTTGATTTCCTTTAGAATGAATTTTGCACAATCTGCAAGGCATAGGAAGATTGCTATTGGAAGATTTCTTCATGTGAATAAAGAACATTGTGGAGTACAGTATGGCACTATTCTATACAGTACATCACTTGATTTGTATTTATTCATTGTACCACTATGGAATTTATCAAGCTTTGCAAGAAGGCTTGTCTTCTTAATATTCCCCACCAGGTGGCGGTAAGACCTACTGAAATGAAAGCTTGTTCCTGGAACTGTTGAGGGTGAGGAGATTTGAACTGTGAGGCATCACTTGTTTGTTTTAACAAACACACAACCATTTGAAAAGTTTATTTCTACCATACACAAACTGTACAACACAGCGCATATCTGCTCATTATGAAATAGTAAAAGTAATAGGAAGTTTCAATTTACAAACTACCTCAACTGAAAAAGCATTACATTTTAATGTAAAAGAAAAGAAAATACATTACAATTTCATATCATACTAATATCGTTCCACAAAAACCCATTTCACATTACAAAACGTCAAATACTAACAGGGAAAAAAAATATTATTCACAAAACTTCCTGAGCAAACAATGTGTGGTATAGGAATTAAATATGATAAATTATAGATACATTATTATGTTGAAAGAATGTGATTCCATTTTAAAATATTTAAATTCTTTAAAACATACTGAGTATTTGGCTAAAAAACAGGGTAATTAGAAGCAACTTCATTTCATCTTCTGTAATTTGGCTCTTTTGCTGTTACATTTTGTCATTTACACATACAGTAGAAGGATATACAACTCAGTTTTAATTTGCCTGTTTGATAATTGATCAATACCTTTTTCCCCTCTTGTTATTAACCTTGTGTAAATTTGAGTCACATACATACAGCAACAAAAATGTAATTTCCCACATCTTTCTTTGATTCCTATTCTCTTTTTGTTTGTTGAAGTCGAGGGTAGTATGAGGAAATGACATACAAAATTAAAAGTGCAATTTATGCAAATAAACAAGTCATTAACCAACAAATATCACTTATCTTTGATTTGTATCTTTTCTTTTCTTTTTTTGCATTTAGAACATGAAACTTATAACTCGCTTGAAACTGAAATGTTGAAATACTAGTTGTAGTGATAATGGGCTGGGGATTCAAGTAGCTACTGTTCAAA
The DNA here is from genome assembly GCF_963280865.1 of Gymnoscopelus braueri. Taxonomy (NCBI): domain Eukaryota; kingdom Metazoa; phylum Chordata; class Actinopteri; order Myctophiformes; family Myctophidae; genus Gymnoscopelus; species Gymnoscopelus braueri. Next base: position 25,726,389 of record NC_137611.1, on the reverse strand, counting down.
TCTGCAGGAGTTACAGAAATATTCATACTGTAAAACTTGAGGAAATGGGAAGGCCGAGAAACAGTATAAGGTAAACGGTAGTAAAATATAACTGAATTGTTTCAGTAGCCGTTATAAATCACTCCATGCTCTCTTTCCCCATGCTAACGAAACTTAAAATAAACACTAGACTTTTCTCTTTCAGTGGTAATGTTTAAAAACCTGACTTTAAGATTACAGCTACTGAGACATTGTAACTTGAACAGTCATTATAGGAATATTTTCTCCTTTCAAAATAATTGTACTGTATAATAAATTAGACACCATCCACGTAATACTGTCCTACCACAAAACAGAGCACTGTATATTGTATGAATTCATATACATTTAGGCACATACTATAGGCACACTCTTAAATGTGTGCACAGAAGGCAGTTTAATATCTATATATCTCAAGTAAAAGAAATACATCTTGACAAAGTGGATTTTGATTTTCTTTGTGCTGTCAGTTTGACTAATCTAGTAGTGACACATTAGATGCTAAATTAAATCGGACATTCGGGTCACTGAATAAAATAAATAATGTTGCATTTTGATAGGAGATCAGTGACACTTCCTGGTTGCATTCAGCCTTCAGAGTTATTGGATAAGAAAATGTACAGTACAAGTGCATTGCATTTTTTTTTTTATCCTAGCGTTCACTTTGTCTTGCCATACATTCAGTTTTCAATAAAGAATAGAAAGCAAAAGCACACTCAAAAATATTAATGCTTGGTAATTTTGGTGGACTTTTTTAAGGGTATTATACTTCTGGGCTGATAAGTTATTCAACACTAGATGGCGAAAGTAAGCCATGATTGAAACTGGAATGTGCTTCAATGTAATTTACAATGTGCAGAAAGTCAACAGATTTCTCAATATTAAGCATTTACAATTAGAAATAAATTAAAAAAGGAAATAAATACATTGATGAACAAATATAATAAATAGCAATAATATGACATGAACAGGTACAGATTCAAATCAAGCAAACCATACAAAATAATTAAGTGCAAGAGGGGTAAAAATCTCACCAGGAAACACATATCAAGTGAATTCAGAAACAGTAAGCATTACAAATCTGGCTGGTAATTTTCTCAGTGCAGTGTATTTACGAGGACATTTCGAACACATTTCCAAAAGCCTTGTCTTATATACTGTATGCAGCCTAGCCAGCACTCTTCAGTAAAATAGAGCTATCTAGTGCCATTATTCCAAGTCAAAGATACCTCTTGGTAGCTCTACAGCTTAAACATGGATGCCCTTAATAGCTTGTTTGATATTATCCAAGAGGGCCTTGCACTCCGGAGAGTATTCATGCTCCGAGTTGTTGTACATATCAGTTAATGTGTTCACATAGGCTTCAAAATTATGCTCACTGATGGGCCCCTGCAACAAAAACATGTTTGGCTATTAGTAAACATGCACAGCATAATGACAATGCATAGAATGTGTATTTCTAGGGATGCAACAATCACATAATTTGAGGTGGAGAATGTGGATGAGGCTTACTGTACCATTTGAGGCAGCTGAATATCTGTTAGACTGTTAATGAGAGCTTGGCTGAGGCGAGCAAGCTCCTTCAGAAGGCTGTCATTGTGCTGTTCGATCATCTTGTTTTCTTCCTCAATTGTCTTCAGGTTACATTCCATCGATGAGATCTGCTTTCGGAGAGGAAGGAACCTTGTAAACTTGAGGAAGCCAGAATCTCAATTTATGGCATTTCGAGCTGTCTTCTCAGTGTGGATATTTACCTGGGTTTGAAGCTGCACCATGTCAGCTTCTATCTTCAGGTTAGATTCATTGAGCTCGTTTATTTCGTGATCCAAGTGATGGACATCGTCTTTGTTTTCAACACCTGAGTGAAACGACAGACTTTTCGTCATACTACAAACTGTGAATCCTGCTTCTTTTCTAAGAATAAATTACTCTGGAGCCTCAAATGCTTTCATTAAGTGAAATTAATTCACATACAAGTGCTTTAACCACTTAAACCTTATTAGTTGACCGTGGTCCACCAGTAGCCTGGAAACCAGACGAATCTGACACAGCAAAAAAAAATTGCTGTGGTGATATTAGTCTGGCCATGCCAAGCTAGCTAGTCCCCCAGGGCTCTATACTCGGAGCAAGTTCACAGGTGAGGTCGTGACACGTTGTGAGCTTGTAGATCTACCCTTCTGAATCTTGCCCCTCACTAATCCATTATTAATAAAAAACTACACTACAAAAAAACACTGAAACTAATGAAAAATGTAAAACTATAATAACATGGCTAGAGCACACGTTGTTAAACCACTTCAAAACAGCTTACCACTACTGGCTTTCAGTTTGATGGTCATCATCTCTTCTCCAGACTGCTTTTTCTTGATACTCTGAGCATTCAGAGGGCAACCAGACAAGCTAAATCAAAAGAAAAAAGCAAACAAAAGTTAAGTGAGATAATATGATGTTTGATATGATGATTTGTTAAAAGTTCAACAGAAATATTGAAGGAGGTTAACGGTTGTGAGAATGCAATTCTGTTGCCAGCTGTATTGTATTGTATCGTTCAGACACAAAATGAAGGAGGGGTGGCCTCACCTTCTGTGTGTGACAAAAACATTATTGGCATGTCCAAGGCCATTGCATCCAGGCAAGGGACAGTGGGGCAGTTCTTGCTTATTGGACTTCCAGGGAAAGGCCAGTCCATTGATGGGGGACTCCTTCTGCATTTTGGCAGCAAGGGGACAACTCCCTGCCCTGCGGTGGGATGTGTATTTGCCTGATACATGGCCCTGGCCATCACATCCAATTACTGGACATCTATCAGAGACAGAATCAAGATGTCAGATTTGGTGTATTTTTTGTTGTGCTATTATTGCATAGTGTACACAGCATAAATTACCTGTAAAATCCAGGTCATTCATGAGCAAAATGTTGCGTAAACTCAAGATTTTGCAGCTGTTTTATGTTTTGCAATGATTATGACCACTAAATTGATAAGAGGGTTCATTAAGTAAAATCGAATACAAAAATATTAGGCTACTTGTATTTAAATTGTTTAACTTAAAACTACAAGGAATACAAGAGCGCATAACCAGTAAATCAATTAATTCTCTGAGTTCATAAAAACCTCTCCATAACTAGACCGGAAGATTCATTTAACCATTACGTTGATTAATCCTGCCAAAAGCTGATTAAAAATAAAGTCAACAAAACTAGAAATGGACGCAAGTAATCATTCTAACAACAACTTGCTAATCCACAAAAACTTTAGGAAGCACAAATACTGCTTTGTTGAATACATACATGTACATTGTGGGCTTATTGATGTTTGTGCTTGAAAACAGACGAACGATTCTTGCTGAATATCATTAAGAGTTTGGTAATTGCATTTCCACATCTGTTTTCTGTGGGTCAGTAATGGGGTGACATGAATTACAGATAATTGTCATGCGTCCCCTCATGTGAAAGAATGTAATTTTGAGGTTGCTCACCCTTCCCTTATTGATAAAGGTGAAAGGTTGTGCGAGATGATACAAATGGCACACATACAGTAGAGTGCCGCCGCGAAAAGCCTGTTTCAGCACTTTATTACTCGACAGAGAAACAGCACTTAGAGGACAAAACAGCATCAGTCCCATTACTTACATCTACCACAGGTAGGTAGCTCGATGCTAGGCACCAGGACAATAGAAGCATGCCATATGGCCCACTATTTACAATAATCTAGGGACACTATAGATGTACAGTAGGTTTGATGCACTGCCCCCTCCCCTTCTCTCCCTTTCTCTCTTTAATGTTTATGAGATCTATGCCAGTTTAATTCCTACGCTCAGGCCTTGCATTAGTAATTAAAAAGAAAAAAATTATAATCAGTGTCCAGATGTATAAGTAAACAAGGTTTCCTATATCTGACTTTGGATTTAAGCAGCAAATCAATTACATTATTATTTTTCTTTTTTTTTCTCCCAATAACCCTATTGCAGAGACAACGACTAGAATGATTAAGCTTCGACTGAGTGCAAAGGCACAGAAGCCTTTCAACATTTTCTTCATATGACAATGAATACTATAATTACAAAGAAAGCACTCAGTCAAAAGAGTGATAAGCCAGATATTCCATTCAGCCAATAGGACAAAACGCAAAAGCCTGAAACATGCCCTATAAACATGTTGTTAATCCTTAGAAAATAATTCACTAATGTTGGGAGAAGAGAAATATTATTTCCTTTGTTTAACTTAATGGCTTCCAGGTATAATACGCTTTGTTGAGAGCAATAAGATCGTTTCATGACCCCCCCCCCCCCCCCCCCCTGTTGTTTTATTTTTAAGCTAGTAACACTATATGGCGCGATAGTCTCTCTTACTTCATTTCTTGTTCTTCTTTTTCATCCTTGTTTGGTGTGAGCTTAAAACCTCCCTTTCTGGCACGTGGACATCCTGACAGACTAAACAATGATTGGAGACGTTGGGAAACAAAGGGAACAAAGGACCATTTAACAACTAGTCATGGCTTAAATCAACACTTTCGTTCTGTGAAACATATAGTGTGTTTATGTATGCATGTATTTCGGAAATACAAACTTTCCATAACACGATATCTGTCACTTGCCATTGCAGAGGTCCCCTATCATGCATATATCCTGCATTTGCATTGTGGCCCATTCTTTGTGTTCTAATAAAATAAGTATAGGATACAGTGCTAATGCAAAAGAGAATGCAACACAGGATAGATTGTAACGCTTAATGTATACTGTACTGTATATATGGACTAACACATTGGCTACATTTATTTGTATTACAGAATACAAAACTTCTGCCATGCTTCAGACAAATATAATTTGTGCTCAGTTCTAATTACTTATTGTTTTTTCTGCAATCTGGTCAGACAGGATACCTTCTGTGCGAAGCATAGTTCCCAGTAACATGCCCAGATCCGTCACAGCCAGGTGTTGGGCACCTGCAGGTTGAGAGGAGACACAGAGGCCAGGCGTATCTTATTATAGAAAAGACTGGGACAACAGCGTGCTGTTAATATGCATAGAAGTTATACAAACACTCAGCAAGTTCATGTTAATTAGACTAATATTCCATGTAATCTAAGCAAAGGACAGCGTGGACGGAAGCTGAAAGATAATGTAGCTCTCATAAGGTGAACGATCTATCACAAATCACAGAAGTTAGACTCAGGGCACGTACTTTAATTCCTGAGAGTTGGCTGCCATCAGTGATTTGAGTGTCTTGTCGGCCAGGGGACATCCAGAAACACTAGATAAAGAGATAGCAGTCATTTCAATGCACTGTTGGTCCAGCCCTGCTGATCTTGAGGACAGAGGGCGGTATACAACCACATGAAGCCTAACGTCCTTATTGTGGGCAAACATTCACAGAAAATTGCTGATCTACAAGCTCACAACAGGTCACAAAGTAACACATTGAGACTTGTATCTGCTATTTTGGAGGATGGGACCAAGTATAGACCCCATGGAGGAAATTATTTTGGGAACACAATTCTGCTCTATCTTCATAAAACATCAACAATTAAAAGAATGACAGAGGGTATAATTGCCGATCATATGAGCTCCTAACGCAGGTTTTAAACAGTAATAATGATCAACATTAAAACATCGACATTGTTATCCCAGTCCATATATCCTCTGGCTGGTGCTAATGAGTGTGTAATTAATTACACTACCTTCGATGCGATGCATAATTTCCTGTAACGTGGCCACTGCCATCACAGCCTGGGGTTGGACAGCTGCAGAGGAAAGAAGCGTTTAATACATAGCGAAGTATGCTCATCATGATTGTGCCACACCTTTTATTGTATTGTATCTTTTCAGAAAGACCTCGTTTTAACCACTTTCAACCTGATGTCCCTATTTTGGGGAAATTAAGCGAATTTAAAAAGAAATCCAAAACATCTATAATCTTTAAAGAAAATAGCAGATCTACAAGCTCACAAAGTGTCGCAATGTGATGCGTTGTGGGTTTGTAGATCTGCTTTTTTTCACATTTGTCCTAAGACAAAGTATACATAGGGCTTAAGTGGTTAATGGACACTGTGGTAAGAGTTAGTACAGCAGAGAAATTTAGTAGAAAATTATATTATATTGCGTAATATTCAATGTTGCAATATTTCTGAATGCAGTGGAAAAGGGGAGGCAGAGGTATGCTGTGCTGTGGAATCTAGACAGGCCTACCCTCTTGTGGGGTGAATCTCAAGAGTATACCCAGCAGAACATGCACTCTAGCTACAAGAGTCAAGAGCTGCAAGCTTGTGTAGTACAGTACGTACAGGTAAAAACTCACTTTTTAATTAGATACATTTCTTCTCCATATGAACCTGCAGACATATCAGTCAAAACGATATGTGATATATCATGGGGCAACAGGACAGAATGCGGACAGTGAGTTTCAGTGTGCTTTAACTCAGTAGTTCTGAAACTTTATTTGCTTCAGTACCCCGTTTCCCTGCTTTTTCCCTTTAACTGACCCCTTTAACTGACTACTAATAGAAACTAGAAAGCAATACATATTGCTTTCTATTCAATAATAGTTGTGCTAGTCAAGTGTTACTTTTACACAGCTCAGCAGGTTCACAAAGTTTGTCAATGTTTTATCAGTAGTCTAAACATAAAATAAATTCTTCCATTTTCCACTTTCTCTCCCATAACCTCCTGTAGTACCTCTGCGTACCGCTAGGGGTACATGCACCCCCATTTGAGAAACACTGCTTTCACTCACAGTAAACTGTCCTACTGAGCAAAGGTCTTGTCTGGAATTACACTTTTGTTATTAATACTGGCCATCTGTCCACTGACCTTTTTAAAGGGAACATCTCATTATTCACGGATGACTGAGTGAAGATGCCACAAGATTTCTACTCCTCCCCTTTAAAATAAAACCCAATATTTAACACTGCATCATACCTCATTAGTTCCTTCTTAGCGTCTCGTAATAGCAGCTTGGATTTGGGGGAGAGCATGCTGCCGTTATCGTGATAATGTTGGTCCTCCAGGGAAGCCTCATCAAGGTCCTCCTGCTGAAAAACAAATAAATATGTCTCCTTAAACTAGTGCACATTGTTATTTGAATCTTCAGACTTGATCATGATCCGCAATGACCTAAAAGTGAATAATCAATCGAAAGTCCCACTTAATGCTCTTAAAACACAAGCCCTGGGGTTAGAGTGCAAGGCAAAGCGATTATGCTTAAGGATACTTATACTGTAGTAAACCATACATCCATTTAAAGTCATAGTTAATCCCTACAGTATTTATGATGTACAGCCATGACATTTAGATTTCCTTTTATTTCCAAAGACAAGATTCTGTAGCCACCAGATGCTGTATATGATTTAGAAGCAGGTCAGACATGAGGCTTCTTGATATCAAGCATAAAAACGGATCCCACCTATAAAAAGAAAAGAATAAAAGAAACAGAGACCCGAAGCCCAGATTAAAATCCCCCTGGGGGCCCTTGGGAACATTCTAAAGGCCCCGGCTTGGTCCATGTCCCCGGTATAAATACTATATGTCACAGATTCTTAGATTTGCAAGATGTGAGAGAAGAAGATGATAATTTCTATTTGAGTGGTCTATTCTTGTTGTACTTGGCACTGGGGAGCTTATTTCAGTGAAATGTAGTAATACTGGTCTCTGACAACTTATTGAAATATTTAGAGTGTGTACTATCTGTGAAAAATCCTCCAGAATCCTTGTTAGATTCTTGTTCTTAGTGTTCTTGTCCATCTTACCTCTTCATTACTGAGTCACACAAAGGCTGTCATTGTCTTTAGCAGCTGTGACTGAAAACTAATATAAACTAGATGACAGCATAGCACCTCTTTCCATCCATCAAGCTCTTTTTGCATCAGTTACTTGCTGTTATGCTTAGCATGCTGTACATCTTATTATTTTATGAATAGTCTCAGGGTGTCCCTTATTCATAAGGAATATACTGTGATTTTACCTCTTGCAAAAGTTGTGCTTTACTGAAGTTGATGGGGATGGGGCTCTCCCAGCAGTCTCTCTCACACAGGGCCTGATAGAAGGCAGGGTTGATGAGCATACTCCCTGCCTTGGACATGGTGGACTCAGGAGAAGAGAGCCGGTCTTCTGAAGGCATCTGTGTGTGGGCTTTCACATTCTCCATCTTGCATTTTTTCATGCTCAAGTCCAAGGTCCCATTTTCATCCACCTCAATGGGTGTGTCCTAAACATTTAATCAACACAAAGGAATAAGGTCACTGGTGTGTACATTCAACCGCCTTGTCTATATTTATACGGTGGCCATTTTGCTCTAACTTCATACTCAGGGGTTGGGAAGCCCCCGAGTATGAAGTAAGAGAAAATGTCTGCCATGTGATTATGGTCAATTGGGTTCAGGTGCAGGATAAAGAAGTAATTATAAAAAATAAGGAATATCCACACACACTGAAAAATAAAGTTCTCAATATTTAATTCACTGTTTCACAGTGTTACGGTCACATAGACCTTCATCGGGTATCCATGCCTCATGAAGGTCTATGCATAAAGCATTCATTATATGATCCCAGGTAGAAAGGTAGAAGAAATCCATATGAATCAGAAAAACATACATACTATACTATAATGTAAATACTAAAACAGCAATACTCTTCATAAAAAACATGATGATGATGCTGATTATGAAAAGGTTATTTTGAAAGCCTACAATTTTGCATGACACATTTTAAAAATGTAATGCTCAGTGGAACATACATTATATTGAAATAAGTGATGATCTAACACAGAGCAAACTACCACACTAAGCCATGTTAATTCCATTCAACACAGACACACAAAAATAATAAACGCGGGTGGTATAGTTTTTCAGTGACAGCTGTGTCATCTGTTTTCTAGGACACACGACCAAGATGGCAGCTGGGGGCGGCTGGTTTTAGGTCATCACCATTATAACAAAAATTAAAAAAGCTTAATGTAGCATAAGTTTCTTGGCTGACAGATGTGTCACTCATTCTGTGCTGAAATGCGTATGACCGCTTATGGCTGAGATTTTCATGGCGTTAAAAGTTTTACCTCATTAAATACAGAAATCCTTTCTATAAATGAAACCAATTATTTGGCGCATATGTCTCATTAAACCCTATACACCATTATTTTAATAACAAAAGAGGGCTTTTAAAATTAATTAAGGGGGATGACTTTCATGGATATCGCATGTGGCTATCCACTTTAATTATCAGGCCATGTTATGACATGTGTATCTAATCAAAATAACATCAGTGTAAAATTAAGTGCTATGGAAGAGTGACCTTTTCATTTTGCGATTTGTTCATTACTAAATGTTAAAAGTTATAGCCAAAAGTGTTTGTTGTGATTTATTACTTATTACCTACACATTGTTGCATTTTATTTTTATTTATTGATCAAATGGCACCCCACCCCACCCCACCGCACGCACGCACGCACGTATGTATGTATGTATTTGCTTGCTTGCAATATTTATTTGTTTATTTATTTATTTATTTTCAACACTTGTAACTGCACATTGCACTCCATTGTATGGTCTTGTTCTGTGGACTTCAGAGCTTTAGTTGTATCATGAATCTCTCAGAGACAAGTCAGCTGCAAAGAGAGCAGATGATTAACTTGCTAACACTGTTTAATTCATTCAGTGGGCCGGTACCTGGTACCGGGCCACGTTCTCAGCTCAACAAGCTGGGAGACAAGGAATCTGTGCTGTGTAGGAGTGGAAACCCTGAATCATCTACAGCATATATATGTATATATAGGCCTATCGTCGCTGTCGGGGGGGAAACCTTGTATGTTCAAAACCGTTACCTTTCAGTAAAATGGAAAAAAAGAACATGTGTTCTGATTGAGCCGATGTGGTTATTATTTAGTCACAAGCTCTTGTTAATACTTGTCATTGGTTCAATGTTTATAAAACTCACAGACTTAATCACTTTTACTTTCATCATTTTTCAAAAATTGAGAAAGTAGCAGCTCTACATAAGGTCAAAACGTGTTCTGATGCGACGCATTGTGAGCTTGTAGCTGCTATTTCGGTCCTTTTGCACAACGTGGGAAAAAACAACCAACAGTTGAAATATGGAGATACAAGGTTTTCTGCTCGACAGCAACGACATATATATATATATACACACACACACACACACACACACGCACACGCACACGCACACGCGCACACACACACACACACACACACACACACACACACACACACACACACACACACCACACACACGCACGCACACACACACACACACACGCGCACACATACATACATACTGTACATACATATGTATGCAAATGCAAATCAATTTTAAAAGGCCATATTATATAAATTGAGGGGGGGCGGGGGTTGGGGGTTATACCAGTGTGTACTTTAAAAGAAATTGGATTTGAGTGAGTAAAAGATTTGAGATGACGATCCTTTAGCTGTTTGATTTAATCCATCCAAATGCTTCCATAGACTCTTGGGTGCAGGCACACTGCCGATGCTGGATCATATAACTACGCAAAATATCCATCCACCATCTGCAGCATGCACGATGCAGTTTCACACTACTACTACTCAGGGTTTATGTACATGTACAACCATGAGGAAACAAATACAGCACATGTTTAACCACTTAACCACTTAACCACAAAAACGTTCTAAATTATCTTCGACAAATTGCTGATCTACATGCATCGCAAAACGACATGTTGTGAGCTTGCAGATCTGGTATTTTCGAAAAAAATAATTGAAATTGTTTTCATTTTTCATTTCACCTATAATGACATTCCCAAACTGTAAATCCAGGGTTAAAGTGGTTAACAAAAAGATGGTTGTAATAAAGACAGAAGTATATCGTTTTTTATTTTTTTTATGCGATTACGCACATTTTCTTTTGTATTATGATAAAGCTGTATGGGGGTGCGAACCTCCTTGTTTCTCTGCCACCAGAGAGACTAGCTCCTCTTGCCAAATTCTCTCTTTTGATGTTGCTCCTTTTTTATACACAAATCAGAGGTCCTTTAAAATGACCACATTAAATGCTTTTCCAAGTGGTCTGATTTGATTACCTTTGTTGAGGTTGCCAGGGGTCGGGCAGTGACGGCTTCCATGTTACCTCGGTAGCGTGTGGAGAGGTTAAGGATGACGGCAGTCGCCGCTGGGCCCTGGAGACTGTCTCCATTTTTTAAATGACTGGGTGGGCTGTGGTGACCAGGGGTGGGCAGCCGGCCGACAGGAGCACTAAGGAATCCCGGGTATTGATGAGGAGCTACAAGACAAATAGTCACAATTGTTTTGTTACTGCTTTGCCCCAACCAATTAAAAAAAAAATGAAATAATTATTGCTCAATGCAAAAATGATTTAAGAAATACGTTTTATTAGCAATTTTAACCAATAAATTGTCATTACTAATAAATTGCTAAAAGAAATTGTAGACCAACTAAAATTGGAACTTGTATTACTATTGTGACTGAGCATGGTCGGACATAGATAGTAGTGTATTGCCCCTTTCTTGTGACAGGAGGTGACCATCTCAAACACATTTAGACTGGGAGCCCCTATTCGTAACTATACTTTTCAACCCGGGAACCCCTTTTGGGGTTGTTATTGTTATGTATAGTATATAGCAACATTTAAAAAAAAGATTTTTGAATAAATATTTGAAGTTTTTCAGAAAACTTAAGTCAGGATTTAGAAGACGTTTTTAGAATCGGCCTCAGGTCTAAATGGGTTATATATCATTGCCTACAGTATATATCGTGCAATGCATAACACGCTATGGTACATCAGGCTTATTCTTGTGAGTCAAATATAATGTGTGAAACTCACATTCAGGGAAGTGTGAAGAGATTTCTTGCTCCTGGTTGGATGCCATCAGAGGCTGTTTGCCGAAGACCTGTGCATCAAAGCTAGCATAATCAAAGCGCATCTTGCTGAATTTGTCCATGTCCTTGGCGAGGTTGGTTTGCAAGGCCGCTACTGGATGGGAGAACCTATAGTTCAACTGGCTCACGTCAAACTTATTCATCAAGCTGATGGGTCTAGGGGGGAAACACAATGAAAGCGAAGATGACGATGCTTTATCCTGTGAAATAATAGCATGTAGTGAATTGAGGAGTTATTATTATGAGAGACTAGAAAAGTAATGGCTATAGAAAAGCAGATCATTTAATAGCTGTTGTTATTATTTATTCACAGATGCCAATGTCTTTGTCCTTGTTGGAGTCTGGTATCTGATCTGTGTTGTCGACTCACAGCAATGTTGCCAAACTAATTAATATCGTAGGAGTGGGCTTCCTGCCCATGGCATATCCAATATGAACAAAGAGTTCTGGTCTTTTATCATCTTTAATAAAAAAGGAACTCACAAGACCCACAACCATTACTTAAGTGAGACACTATCAACTCTTTGAAGTTAAGAGATTTAAAAAAAAAAAACATTTTTGTGTTTGGATTCAGAAATAAAGCATTTTATAGTTTCTTTGACAGTAACTGCATTTGCAACAAAAATAACAGAAATCCCTCTACTTAATTGTACATTAATAACCTCAGCACTCTCCTGTAAAGTGTGTGACCATTGCTATTATTGGCAGCTACGTATACGTATGTGTGTATAAAGGAAAAGCTCTACTCTTACCTGGCGTCATACCTGGGCGATCGATCGGGTGTTAGTCTGGATTTCGGGCTCTCACTCTGAGGTTTGGAGACTTTCACTGCTGCGGCAATGGGGCAACCTGAGAGACTAGATGGGAGAAAATCAAACACATTAAGCCCTATAATGTCACTCATCTATGAACAACAAGTAGTTGTCTAATAGTGCGCTCCCCTGGATGTAGCCTACCTCCGGTGGGTGCTACGGTTGCTGTTGACATGGCCCCTTCCTGTGCACCCAGGTGTAGGGCACTTGAGGACGTTCTCATGCATGGCCAGGACTGGGGAGACATGGAGGGAGGTAGCAGATAGGACAATGGTGGACACAAAATAAGAATGGGATCGATACGTTCAGAATGATTTGGTGCATCCAAGTTTCAGATCATACGTACAGAATGTACGTATACCATATTTACAGCATAATACAGTACTGTATACATTTATATATATGAGTTATATGTATGTTTACTAGTGTTGTTTACAAATAGTTAGCACATTTGTAAACCTCCAGAGCAGAGATCTCACTGAGACAATATTATAAAATGACTAACGCTAAAAACAAAGGTAAACGGTTTCCTTATTGTGAGGGATTGCCGTATGGTGGTCCGTAATGTAAATAGCTTACAGGAAAGCAGTCTACAACAAGACACAGCTAATTATATTCTTCAAAACCACCACATTGTTAAAGGTCTGCTCTGTATCCTTAGAAACTTCTCTTCTGTGCATATTCTCCAATTAGTTTGTGGGAGTTGTCTATTTATTTTTGAATACTGCACAAGCTAGGCCTTTGATTTGCAAATACTGCCTCCAGTCTAAGAGCATATGCTTTCATTTTGAAAAAAAGTTAATTACGTTTTCTGTTCCTTTTGTAACATTACTGTTTAATGTTCAGCGTTTGTTAAGTTATGTTGAAATGACTTAACAATTATCAATTCAAACAAACCCAAACATTTTCAATAGTCAGACATTGCAACACATTTTACAAAAGGAAAAACAAAAGTAGTTTATTCGTGATAGGTCTCTTACACATCACTGAACTAAATTGGAATTACTGTAAGCAAGGCTTTTTTTTTATTGAATTCAAACTCATACTAAGAGAGTTCTAAACATGATCAGTTACCCACAAATGCAATATTTTGCATGTTGTAGCTTGTGTGGCTTACTTTCTGGAGGAACTCTGACTTTGTGTGGACACCCAGACAAACTCCTGTGGTGCGGATAGAGACCAGTTACATGACCAGTGCCATCACAGCCGGGAGTCGGGCACTTGATATCCTTCTTATCTGTCCGTGGTGAATCTGTGGACACAGTAAAAAACAAACAGACAAAAACATTTGATTGGCTAAATTGACTCATTGTACTTTTATATTTGAGTGAATGTACTTTCCAAAAAGGTGGAAATGACCAGAAAATTATATATATAAAAGAAGAGCTTCACTCTGAAAGGTTAGAGCAATTATGGGGGTGATTTTTTTTACCTATTGTTCATTGCTCAATATGAATGAATAATAATAATAATTACACTCTCTGAAAGGCTTCTAGCAAAGTTCTTGAGTTATGAAATTAATTCAGTCATTTTGTCAGAGCTAGAGAATCCTTTTAGTTTTTTCTTTTCAAATAAATGCCCCCTGTTGGAAAGAAACTATTCAAATGCACTTGTATACATTCTTACTGTATACATTCCAGTATGTAACATATTGTCCATAACTCCATCTGGCTTGAAATATCATGCAAAGCCAGATAGTTTTTTTCTGAACTGCATCTATTAATCTGTCATTTTAGTTAAGGCCACAGTTCAACACAGAGTATTCACTTCTTAATGCCCATCCATCGAAAGATTACATCTAGGATTACACATTTAGCTGCAGTCATTTGAAGAATCAGAGGAAAATATGAGAGGTACTTTATGAGGATTTAAGACTTACGGTCATGGTTAAATATCTACAGTTGTTTATTCCTATCAAAATCCAATATAATGAGTTGTAGCAATACCAACAGGAAACTTTTTACTTTTAAAATTTTGAGTCTGGTTATTTACTACTTCACTTGCTGCCAAATGGTTTTAGTATTAAAGAGGATTTCCTCCCTCTAATTTCCCTGAGTATGGTGCTCTTATTCCTTTTTTTCTGTTTTCCAGCAACCAGCCACCTAAATCACAAGTGGTCAATTTGATGTTTATATTAGATTAACACGGTACATTATTTCTGAGTGAAACCCTTAATGTGTCCATGCTTATGACCCTAAGTGAAACTATACATTTATTTCCCAGCTAAACTGAAATACAGTCATGCAGTAGCGAGATCAAAAGAAAAGGAAAAAAAGATGCCATGGAGGAATTATCATATCACACCTGAATCACATCACAAGTACAATACATCGCATCACTTGTACATCTTTTAGTGAAGTATGTGTGTACCTCCATGGTAGTTCAGTCTGCTCTCCAGGTCCATCATTCTCTGGTGTCTCCTCTCATTGGTCATCTGCTCCAGCAGGAATCTATCCATCTCCCTGTAGGCGTGGTGCAGGACCTGCCTTTGCTCAGACTGCAGGACCATGGCCTGCTCTAGTAGGCTGAAGTTAACTCTCCCCCGGCCCATTTCAATGGCCCTGTCCTGGAGGCTCTGGGTCCAGCCCTCGTGCCGGGGCGGCCTCTCCACCTCCGGCTCCCCCTCACTGTCCTCCTCCATTGGGGGTGGCCTGTACATAAGGGCCTCAGCCTGGTAAAGGCTTGCTCGACTCATGGGAACACCTACATCTGACTCGAGGACTTCTCTCATGTGCTGGCTGCTCCGTCCCGATGGGTCTTCTGAGGGTCTGGAGGGACTGCTGTTGGAGTCGTTCACCCTGGCAGACAGAGATAGAGGCTCCCACTCATCCTCCTGGCTGTCTCCATATGGGCTCCCCTGAGGCGATAAACTACACGTAACGCTCATCCTGTCCTGACTTTGGTCTTCTTCTTCATTAGCGAGCTCCCCCTCCTCTGCCTCCACCAGTGCTCTTTGAGATACGTCGGCCTCAAACTGCGGAGAATCATCTGATCGAACTTCAGACCACCCAAGAGGATCATGGGACTTTGCCGCTGTGTCGTGGAACCCATTTCTGTTGGCCACTCCATTAACAGCGTTCAAGTCTCCATCTACAGTAGTAACAAAAACAACAACACTAATTATTCAATTGTGTTTTCACGCCTCAGACGTGCTGTGTTCTTATGCGACCACTTCGGTACTCGGGAGGATAAGACTTGTATGTCCTAAGCAAGTGGTTTCTTCATCTCCTGCAAATCCATTTAAGGCTTCATATTTTTTGTCACTTTTCATAGGTAATATGTTGCAAAAAGTATTTTTTTCTATTAAGAAGATTTACAAGAATACATGCTGTAATAATAAATAAAAAAAATAATAGTATGGCCAGCAGCCAAAAGATTACCAAAGCAAAGCGTCATCTATTTTGCTGACAATATGTGACCATTTCTTACACTGGATGACTATAAAAACCTGGAGATGAAGAACAAGATTGTTTTAGTTATCTTTTCTTCTTTAATGTTTTCAATCAGAGTGCAACATCACTAATTTGAATTCAGAATAACCAGATTAACCATGGATCTCCAGTGCTGTGCCAACAGAAAATCAGTAGCTGTGTGCGTATATTAACCACATAAACCCTCACATCCCTATTCTGGGCATATCATAATAGGTGAACATTCAAGCTCTGCTAGAAGAAAGGAGGGGGGACCCCAGACAACCGAAGTATATGGTGTTTATGTGGTTAACTGTAAGATAAGCTGTTAAATGTGGCTATGCGTTAAAAAGCCTGTTTAACATTAATACCTGGAACGCATCTGTGTCACTTTAGATTTATTTGGCTATTCAAAAATAGCAGATATACAAGCTCATAGCGCGGCACCGAGTGCTAAATTAGGATTTTGATTTTTTTAAAGAATCGCCTCAGGTCTTAATGGGTTAAAACCAATATTTATTTCTAGGGATGAGAAGAAAATCTGTATATAACCCAATAACGCATTAAAAGTCATAAATAAAATAAGCTATACAAGAGGCTTGGTATACTGTCCCAATGGAATAACATCATTAATAGCTTATCTTATTTTTTATTTTTTTTCGCTAATTTCTGTCAACGGTATTTGGATGACACACTATGATATATATGCTATAATCAATTCAATTCACATGCTAATTTAATGTATACTCATTTTGTTTGCACTGATCCGGGGCCTTCCATTTTTCAGTGGAAATCCATAAATCCAATGAGCCACAAGATTGTGTGAATCCGTTTGAATGGCAAGTCTGATCATAGACAGTGACACCACTGATTATGTTCAATCAAAGTTAGTAATTAACAATGGAAAGCTATCATCTGGATTGATTCAACATCGTAGTGAAATTAATCTCACTTGATCAAAAAAAATCATTCAAACTTATGCTGTGTTAAGACTGGCTCTTTGGACCACAAGATATTTAGACCAATATAAGCATAAAGCAGACTATACAGTTTGTTTATCTTCTCAAGTGGCAAGACGTCAAACCAAGAGTATCCCACAGACCAGTTCGGGTTTTTATAGGTCCGGATAGATTTTGAGATCACACACCACCGACATTATCAGGCTGCAACTTATTGCTCTAAAGAGCTTTTAATATGACATAAATGGGCATAATAAAATGGCAAACCACTTTTGCATGACTTCCTAGCCTATTGTGTATCATGGACCTTTAATTGTTGCATTTGTTTCATTATGCACCTATCAACTAGTTATAGGTGCATTTTTCTTTGACAACATGAAATAATTCAATGACAATTACCATGAGCAAAATGAAGTATCCATTTCCCCAGTGGTAAATATATTTGTACAACAGGTGTTATCTAAAGATAGCCCCTAAAGATAACTCCTGGTCAATGAAAAATTCATGACAGTTACACTTAGTTATAATCAGTAGGGCGGCCATCATAGTCTTGTGTTTCATTCAGATGGATACATAGGGCCTGATACAGTCACACACAGACACATGCAAGCACATGATGCACATGTGCGCACACACATCACACAAGCGTCCGCGCATGCATGCACACACACACGCACGTGCACACGCACGTGCACACGCACGCGCACACACGCACGCACACACACACACGCACACACACACATGCACGCACGCACTCACGCATGCACACACAACACACACACTCACTTAAGTGCAATGAAAAGAGATTGAGGGAAGAAAAAAATTTGAATCCCTCTGGTGTTTTGTGTGTTGGAACAGGTGAACGGTTTGTACTCCAGAATAGCCATTACCAGCTCTCTGCAGCAGGACTGGAGTTGGCTGTGGTTGAACACAGTGTGGCTCAACCAAATGACACGCTTATTTTTCTCTTTTTGTTCAATGCAGATATGACCACCAGCATCCCACTGTAAAATTCTTTGTTTCCAACCCACTTATGCCACAATGCCACTTCTAGTAAAAAACTAAACAAAAACAAAAAATCCTCCCAAATCTGACAGTGGTACGAAAAATAGGTCTATGTATTTAAGTTAACACAGTCATTTCCTCAAAGTGATTTGATGCGATGAATGTATGGAATTTTACATTCAGCAAAAGCTTTATTAAAATGTATTCCATGGTATATAAGGTTTATGAAAAGTAAGATCAAAAGCTATGTTCAAAAGCTAAAACTAAACTAAACTACCTAGAACTTAGAAAAAACAGGAAGGAAAACTGATACTACACGGATAACTGTAATGTAATATGAACCCAGGAAGCAAATATAAATTCCATTTCCAATGAATCCACACAATTCAGTGAGCTACTCTTCTGGTCCATTTAACTACACACATGTGTACTATAATGAGCTGTAGACATTATGCCTAATTATGTATTAGACTGTGTTAGAGAGCCTAACAAAAGCTTTTGAAAGGGACAATTACGTTTGTTGCTTAGTTACATCGTTAAAAATATACCAAATAAGTGCAGATTATAGTGGGTGAGAATGCACATGTAAACCAGGGGCATTGTTGCCAAAATGCACAAAATTCAATTCATTAGAAAATAGACATGTTTACCTTTGAAAAAGACAACGCTTTAACTTGAAATGACCATTTAACTGTTGTTGATGACATTAACGTGTAGCTATGCAAAATCCCAGCTGTAGGAATATAATCCTGCCCACAACGGTAGTGCTCTCATTTGGTGTCTGCTCATTTGCTGCGTATAATGTGCAACTTTAATATAAATCAATTAAAGAAAATGAAATAAACTTTCATTCAAATTAAAGTGAACCAACGTGCTCACCCTTTCAATTTTTCCATTCCATGCATCCATTCAATGGATTTGGAATGGCTATTCAAAAAAGACAGATACGGGGCCAAAATCTGGCCTCATCAAAAGGGGAGGGTATACCCATGCCAAAAATATCATGGTAGATCAGCTGTCAAAACTTCAATTTGAGGACGTGAGACACAACTAATGTGGACCCAGCAGTGTAGTCTTTCACTTCCAGTGCACAATGACTGTGGCTGCTGGCTGGTGGCAGAGGGAGGGAAATATGAATGCAACAGATGGGATTTTAAAATTCAGCGTCAATTGTTCATCAAAACAGACAAAACAACAGGACATCTGTTTACCTGCTGGAGTGTCAATGTTCCTCAGCTCTTCTTTGTCCTGTGGTGCTGCCAGGTCTTCGCTGTCCTCCTCACACGCCTCGCTGGGGCTGTAGTGACGGGGCTTCATCAGCAGGGACTTTCTCTTGTTGACAGGGGCGCCTTGCACCCCTTCCTGGGCACTCCTCTTCCAAGCTATGGGCCCATATGGGCTGGAGAATGGACGGAAAGATCAATAGGTCAGTTGAAGCCCCAGTGGTTGGTAGATCTCACCGTTGGCTCATTTGAAAGTTCTGACAAGCTGGATTTGTGTCTCTCAGTTAATGAGTGCTTTTGTTCGAATTGGAGAATTGCTGCAAAAACTGGAGATTACTCTTTTTTTTTTGCGACATGATTGCATGATGATTGATATTTTGGAAACAAAACAAAAAACAGTGATGTCTGGAAAATCTGAATTATCTTAGGAAAGTTACTTTAAAGGTAGGGTAAGTGATATTTTTTGGTTAAAACAAAAAGTATTTTGTTAAAAGGTTAAAATACTATATTCTGATAGTAATCATTGCTATAGAGTGTTTTTTCAGTAACAGATGTCTCCCTGTCTCTCCAGCTCTTTAATAAACAGAAAATACATTTTTCGGTAGGTGTCAAAATCTCAGCCAATCAGGAGAAAGTACCAATTTTTTATCTTAATTTGTATAGTGTTCCAGTTCCAATTTTGTCTGCTCATTTCTTAGTGTCATCACTTCCCATTTCACTTGTTTAATCTGTATCCTGATTGAGTTCTCTGTCCTGGTTGGATAAAATTGGAAATGAAACTGAAACTGAAACGAAAATGCATTTTCTGTTTAATAAAGAGGTCGAGAGACAAGGAGACTCCTAACAAACACTCTATAGCAATGAGTACTATCAGAATATACAGCTATTTAACAATTATTTTAACCAACGCAAATCACTTACCCTACCTTTAAGTATTTTGTATGAATTATATTGTGCAAAAACTTGCATTGTTGTACGCTCTAGTACACACTCTGAAATTCTCAAGACTTAGTTCATTTTTGTTTAACAGGTTGGTGAAGGTCTGTTTTGTTTTCTTGGTATGATTGTGGACAAGCATTAATAAAGCTGGGAACTGTTCCCTCAGCGTTCATTTTTTACAATGAGGTCATAAACTTTTACCTTGAAGTCTCAGTGATGCAGTCAGCCAGCACTGTAAATAAGAATGGAGAAAGGACAGGTAAACAATCTTGTTTGCATTTCCACTACAGGGCATCACTCAGGCACTGTGGGATTCAATAGAGGCATGTTGCTAAACAGAGGGTCCAGGGCTGATAAATTCCGACTATCTAGGGAGAAATGTTTTATGTACATCAAACAATAATGATTAATAATGGTTGTTTTTGATCAAGCAGCCCAATCTGATCACATCGTAGATCACAAAGAGGTGGTTGCCCACCCATGCTGTAGATTTTTTAAATGTGCACACAATTGAACAGCATCCTTTTTAGCTTCTTATTAAATTAAAATTTCCTGAAACTTACTGTAAAAGTGTAAACCAATTAAATGTCAAATACTTTGTCATTTGACATATAGAAAACAATAGCTGTTCTACAAGCTCACAAGTAGATCTGATATTTTCTCTATTTAGAAAAAAGCAAGGTTGTAATTCAACTCTGCAAGTGTAAAAATGGCCACATTCACAAAGGTAAATTAAGGGTTTTGCAGTGCATAGATGTGAAGGTTTCTTCTTGCATTTACAAAGCCATCAGCTATGATCAGATGAAGGATCGTGGGGGAGGGGCTTCTTTATTGATCTGAAAAGCTTCTCATTCAATCTCCGTGTTCTCTGGGAGACCAACAGTAGCTCATCCTTTGACGGCTTTGACAACATGATCTAAAAGGGTAAATCGATTTTCCCAGAGGCCCATGCAAATCTCATTCACAGGTTTCACCCTACTCCCATGAAGCACAACCAATAATAACGCTTCCATGAATTTCCCAGACATGGTAATAGCTCCAGCATACGCAGGCGGGCCTCAGAGGCCCTGAACACTTGCATAATGACATACCCAGTCTAGAGGTTTTCAATCACACAATATAGATGCACTCCTTAACTAATTTGAGCCAGTGTTCCAATTTAATGAAGTTATTCCCCTCTGAATAATGTAATGGCAATGCAGCGCTCTTCAAACTGGCGAGATAATACATAAACCTGACAGTTGTAAAGTTGGATTGTTGTTGAACTGATACCCCTGAGCCATATCGGTAAGTGGACTGTGTGTGTGTGTGTGTGTGTGTGTGTGTGTGTGTGTGTGTGTGTGTGTGTGTGTGTGTGTGTGTGTGTGTGTGTGTGTGTGTGTGTGTGTGTGTGTGTGTGTGTGTGTGTGTGTGTGTGTGTGTGCGTGCGTGCGTGCACGCACACACGTGTGTTTGCATACTGTATGTTGGCGACAAGTATGTGTACGAATGGGTGTGTAGTTAAAAACTTAGCTAAACATGACAACCACTATACTCACCAGTGCTTCTGTTACATGTTTGAAGCGTGTTGTCCTCGCCATCAGAATCCATCTATAAATAGAGCACAAGATTAGTGAATCAATACGTTACTGAATCTGTAAATACCACCTTGTAATTTTTGCCCACACTGTTAGTTGCACTAATGTACAATTGTATTATGGTATGTGTATACCTTACTGCACATTCTATAAATCTAGATACTAACACATTCTGCACATTGCCCACTTTTTTTATCTGCTGAATTAGCTTTTACCTGTACTATTGCCAGCTTTATTTGTATCTGTATACCTTTCTTTTTCTTATTTTTTATTACATCCAGTATTCTCATTACTACTATCTTGTTGTTACATTGTGTTGTTGTTAGCACAGTCTTGCAGAACATGCCACACCAACATTTTGCTGCTTGTACCTGGATGAGTGACAAATAAAACCCTCTTGAATTTAATTCAAGTCTGTATGTTTTCTATTATTTTAAATTGACTAAATTTTGGGTTGGACAATTGTGTTAGATAGCTTCTTGATTATTGGTGGATTTGTCAAATATTAGGGGCCATTCAGAAACAGACATTCATTATTTGGGAGGACCACAATTTATATGAACCAAAACAGTAGATACCGTATAATGTTGAGTTTTCTGTATTTTGGATTACCCATGAAAACATCACAAAACCACTACATATCCAATAGCATGCTAATGCATGCGGCGGCGACACAAAAAACAAAATAAATAAATAAACTTTCAAAGGTGAGAAACACACCATAATAATCTAAAATGATAATATTTAAGTGCAGACTACGCCTCACAGCATGTGTTTAGACCAAAATAGTTAGCTAAAATCCATCCACTCTCCCTGGCCATCCATTGCTTGTGGATCCCAAATAAAACCTATTAGACATAATTATTCTAGGCTGATGGCGGTGTATTGTGATCACAGGGCCAGTGAAACCTGTGAGTCATAGGATATGCTGTTACTTTTCCCTGGTAATGGGAAACATGACTCCTCTCTCTCGTTTGCTGTTGTGATTGAAGGCACTGACCTGTCATACATTTATAATAGGGGAGCAGGTGTGGCAGTGATGGACCTTAATTTCCTTTAATAAACCTTTTATGTGCCACACTCTTAATGCCACGCCGGGCCCTCAGAGGTCCTGCTCATAATAGGTTCATTACTTTTGATTACTAGAGCCTATTGAGACAAACAACTCCCAAACACTATAGATTACATTCTGTAAAAACTAATGTACCTCATCAGTTCGGAACGCTTTTCCCTCACAAACATTCTGCAACTTTGTGCACGGGTTTCTATATAACTTTGACGTTATGAACAAAAACTGTGCGTTACTTACATGCTACATCCTATTCAATTGACGTGTATACTCATTATAAGATATCATCAGACAGTATATTGCTTATCTGTTATAGATATCATACAACTCTCATTATGTAAACGTGTTGACTTGTGTTTAAAAAACAGTAACACATCCAAAATGTTTATCATGAAACATTGACATAAACACGCGAGCATTGTGAGCTTGTAGATCTGCTATTTTCACTATTACTGAAGATTTCCGAAATAGAAAACAGTAGCGGTTTTGGACATACAAGCTTTATACCCGACAGTGACAATATAAAGGGTCCCAGATCTTCCTTTAGTCTTTCTGTCCCATGCCTGTCCAACAAATGAAACAGATGTGTATGGTTTTGAAGGTGGTTAGGGTGCATGTTCAACTAATGTTCAATGATACTTTGACAGTATAATACCTAGAGCTACTGTATACTGAATTCCATGTATAATTTCGGGTCTGGGGACAAAAATAAAGCCTTTCTCATGTAAACACATTTTCTACTGTTAAAGGACAACTTTGTCTTTTTACAACTAGCCGGGTTATTTCATTAGTTTGTAATGATAATAATTAAAAGATGAGTGTTAAAAAAATCATGTATTGCTTTCTATCGCTTTTGAATGATTTAGGGATTTTTAACTGGTGGCGGGGGCATTCGATCCATTGGTAAATAGTCATGAACGCAGCCTCCGATTTCCGTGAAACTTTGTACGCACATCCCCACTAGGCCAAGGAAGAAATACCACCGTACATTTTTCAAATTAGCCTCATGGTGGCGCTGTAACAGGCAGATTGTTTTTGGCATAACTTATAGGCCAAAACCTAACCCTTTTTTTTAACACTCATCTTTTAATTATTATCATTACAAACTAATAAAATAACCCTTGTTGTAAAAAAACAAAGTTGTCCTTTAAGGGGATGATGGACCCTTAATGGTTCTTGACAAACTGAAGGCTATATCTAGTTAGTCAAATACAGAATCATAAATAAAGGAACAACAAAGTGCAACAAGGTGCAATAATGGATACTCCTAACACGGTAATATGGAGAGCTACTATGACGTTTGACTGAGGGTTTACAAAGTAAGAACAAATAGATACATTCAGCCAGGGTCAAACATAAGCTTTTATTTGATATTCTCTCCACAGTCTGACTAGAAACTTTATCTGATCCTTGACACAGAATAATACATATAATTGCTGCAAAGTGCCAAATATAAGGCTTAAAATGAAATACTGTTTGGTTATATAAAAGTGGAAAAGAAATTCCTTGATACTCAATCTACCAATCTAATCATCCAAGACCTGAGAAGCACAAGGTCAAATGAGGCAGTGCATTGTTATGATCCAAGAATTAAACCTATATATGAGGTTTCCTGATTGAGCAACGCCCAGCATCACTGCATGAAAAGCACAGTCAGCAGCATCAGCTGTAGTGTATACAGTCCACCAACCACCCACATCTTTGCATAAGTATAAACAATCTCAGTTTGGGATCACTGCAGTCAGGGGAGCACTGACCCTCACCTACTAAACATGCTACTTATCCAAAACATGCATTAGTCATAAGCTTTAGAGATGCAGGGTTACTTATGCTTTCACACACATACATTTTAGGCAATACTGTTATTTCTGATAACAGAGAAAAACTAAAAGTATACAATAAATATACAATACAACAAATATTTATATTACCTTACATTACTTTGATTTAGAATAACTTTATGTCCCAGGCATGGCATGAAAGTACTTACCTTTGATTGTAGTTTTCCAAGCGCTGTGTAGGACAAACAGCCAGACCCACAGTGTCCACCTTGGTTGATGTGTTCACAACTCTTAGCTCTCAGGACCTGAGCGCGTAACTCATTCTCTGTAATAAAATCACGTCACACACATATATAAATCTCTGTCGTGGCATGGATAAAATTGTGCATTACAATTTGTCTCTTCCAATTTACTTTTTTCGCCTGCAAACAATAATTGCCGTCAGTTTATGGCAAATCAATTGGATCATTCTAAAGCTCCTTCCCACCTATTTTATTAGCGTTATCTTTTGTTGTTGTTGCTGCTGTTTCAGCCATTGGCTGTGAACATGCAGTTAGAAACGGAGGGAAGCAACGTAATAAAAGCTCACATGGAATAAGGAACAAGATGCAAATTGATTGCTTGACAGAGATCAAATTGCTTGCCTCTAATTAATACAAAACATCCAAGAGGGAAAACAAGGATGAACAACAATGAGTACATTAAGCCTCTTCACTTCACAGATCTTATTAAGGAATTATTTATTTCCGTTAGCTTTGAATAAAAAAAAGTAAAAATAAATAAATAAATCCACCTTCTTAATTATAGCCCTCATAGCATTTCCACCAGAAAAAAAGGGAGGGGGGGGGCTGAATGTCATTAGCATAAGAAAAAAAAGATACGTCTATTTGCGTCGGTTCGTCATCTGCTGAATCATATATCTACTCCCCCTCCCCTTTTCCAACACAAATAGTGCATCTCAGAGGACTGTTTGACTGTGTATTGAGCAGATTTCTCAAGGGGGGGGGTGCCTGATGCTCAGGGTCTATGTGATTTTCTATGTGTTAATCTGGCTGCTAGCTGTCCTTGAGCCCAACCCATTCCCCCTAACCCCATCTGCTAGTGTTCCCACCACAGAGGAGAGAATGGGCTGTGACTTGGGGGGGGTCTTCCCAGTCCAACAGTCATGAATAACCATTGCTTCACACCATTGTCAGGGAGGGTGCTGTGCTGGATCCAAGTTGAGATATAGTGGAGGCCGAGGATGTTGAGACATCTGTGAAATACCTTTAAAATACTACCGCTAGCATGACTATGTCCAATTCAGTGGCCGATTGGACATTTTATGGAAGTGCTGCTATTATTATTCTTTTTTTTCACAATGGTGTATTAATACTGTGCAACTGCTGTGGATATTCACCATTGACCTTGAATCATTTTGTCCTCTTGTTCCCAGCTTATCCATGCACTTGGGACACTCTCATGTAATTAACACAGACATTATTGTGATAGAGCAAAACTCGATGGTACTATACTGATACTTCATCTTGAAACTAATAATGCAGGCCAGCGTAGGAAAAGTAAGATTTTGAAGACCATAAAATTAATTACATTGTTTGCATTTCCTTTAGATAGGGGCCCAGGCACGGTGATAGAGGCAAATTAGATTACACAAAATAAGATTTCAAAATGTCAGAACCACACACTCACCCGACCAACTGTTATGATTAGATTAGTCTTTTAACATAATTACTGTCTAGGGCTGTGTGGTGGAAACAATGCATACATAAAAAAAAAAAACAGGGGCTCTATCTGAACTGATACCCATCCCTTCCTCCCTGAGCCTTTTTCTCTTAACCTTTCTTCGGCAGTATCATTTTGAATTATGGGGAACGGATGGGTGCTCTGCACAAGGTCACTGTCTGTTCCGTACCCCCACCCCCCTGCTTGTTTTTGTTTCTTTTACCACAGGCACACTGAGCGAAGGGTTAAAACTGGAATGGATTTAATTATGGAATGAATGGAATTATAATGCGCCTGCAGCAAGTTTTCCTCCTTATTTATTAAAGCAGCTGATGGGCCAGGTTTGATGAGCCACTTCTGGCATAATTGAGTCATCACACAAAGAGGGTTCCTCGCATTCAGAGTGGTTTTATCAGCAGCAAACAGACCTGATTACTGGCAATTACACTCTGATCTAGGGGAAGGAGAAAAAAGGGTAAATGTGCGGGGTAACTTCTGTGTTTATAGTTTACCCCAGGAATAATTTTCACATTAATTTTACATGCTAAGTGTTTTCTATTTCTGCATAATAAAGAGCAAAATGTAAGAGATACCAGTTTACTTTCATATTTTCTTGTAATGGATGTTTGAGGGTTATGGTAGACTGATCATTGATTCATGTGCAACATAGGTCGAGGCGCAAGGTTTGTTATCATCCACTATGCTTAGAATCAGCAAAATGTAAAGAGCGGGCAAAAGAATCAAACCGTGGGTGCCCACAGCAATATACCTCCTTGAATAGTGCTCACACCTTGCCTATGGAAACAAAGTCAAATGCTATAAACAAAGAATGAGGACTTTGCAACCTGAAATGCAAATTGTTTTCGTGTATGGATGCTGCTCAAATGCTGCTCACTAAGATCACCTTCTTACCAGAGATAATTTAGATAAACAAGTTTTTCCCAAAAGAAAATTTCTGTCTAGATTGCGAGGGAGCCATTAGATGGCCTGTGTCTAAAAAGCTAGCAGCTGGACATTAGAATAATAGCTAAGAGACGTTTTAGGGGAGGGTGGGGAATGAGGGGGGGACTCTGATTTCCAATTCATATTCAAGCTGAGCCTAAAGTGTTGACATAATCATTTCCTTTTGGATTTTGCAATGATGGATCATTGGTTATTTAAACCTATATTTTCCAATAAGACTGGAAGAGGAGGAACCGAATAATTTGGACGATACAAAGTACAATTCTAAGTCATGATCTTGTGATGATGATTAATATCAGTAAAAATGGATTCACAGCAAAAAAAACGGTCACACTGGCTCCACCTGTCCCTAAAATATTCTTTTGAGAATCCATCTAAATTATAAATGATAAAGCAAACAATTTTATGTGTGTGACACGTCATTAAAAGAAAATAATCAAGTTTGAATCAAACCTTGATTCACTGAAATAAATATACCACATGCAAAAGTATGACTGTTAGAACATATGCAAATCAATGCATCCCAAGATCAAAATAAATAAAAAAGAAAATCAATTTTCCAATAGGCTCCAATAGAGGTTCTGGATTCACAGATACATAGTCAAAATCTTGAAGTCAACTGTGATTTCAGATATAACAGCCTCACAGCTACGCAGACAGCCAAGCAAAGTGTTTGTGTCTGTTGCCAATTGAGTACTTTTATAGAGGGGGAATTGGCATCTTATCACTTCTCCAAGACTGCGATGCTTCAATAAAAGAATGCAGCACACAGAATTCTTAACAGACAATTAGGAGCCTGGCTAGCCACTATCGCTTCAATGATTTGTTATGATGGCATAACTACAGGCGAAACTTGTTATTGGACCGAGTTAGCAAGGCGCTCATAAAAGAGTCAGATGGTGACACCTTTGCTGAGGTGATTTATGAATCTTCTAATCGCTTTCCAAAGTCATCTGAAAGCCCTCCCTCTAAACTGAGTTCATCTGGAGCCGGACCACACAGAGACACCAAGTCCAGATTGTTTCTTCTGACATCAAAGAGCCAATTTCCGTTTTTTGACCAAATTTCTGGTGCTTTTAGTTCGCTTATCGTATGAAAGGGGACTAGATAATATGCTATTTTATGTATCGAATTCAATCCAAATGAAACCCAAAAATATTATAGAAAAAACAACAGATTTTTTTTTATTGCACAACTCTGTGCATCAGTGGCATAATAAATGGAATGGCAGACAATTCATCTCTTTGGCCTGTCTCCAGTATACCAAGCCACGCTCGTGTTAGTTTGTATCTTTGAATTTAGTCATGAACATGGTTTTTCAAACCTCACTAATTTGGGGACAGGTGTTTGGGGAGAAAGAAGTTCCAGCCCTGGTGTCTGTCATCTCTACAGAGTAATCCTGCCCATTGTTCCTGCCCAAGGAGGGCCTTTCATAGAGGCGGGATGCATGAATGCAACCAGGTGGTCTGTAATTTGGAGAAACGTAGTAACCGTTCGAGCTAATCCTCCCCATCACAAAAGGCAGGTCTCCTGTGCTCTGAGGCCCTCCGGGGCAAAGGGAAAAGTTTACCTCAAACACACAGTGCCTGAAAGGAGTCAGGGACTCTAGCAGTGATTCCTAATCAGATTGCGCTGAAGTGAACAGCTCGCATGGCAGCTGTAGTTTTCCCAGGGTTAATTACCTTTCACTGCTCTCTCTAAATGAGTCAGCTGTTCCTGTCATTAAACAACTCCACTCTATCTCTGCTCCTCTGTCCTCCACACATGTGTGCGGCACACATGCACGCACGCGTGTGCACACACGTAGGCGTGCGCATGTGTACACATCAACCATTGCTTGTTTTATTCCCATATTCCAAACACATACTGTACGTGATATTGTTACCAAAAAAACAAAAAAGTGGGGAAAAAGAAGATATTCAGAATAGCACAGCCACTTTGATCACTTTACGAGATGAGGGGCAGTCAATGGCTGTTGAAATAGAGGTCATTGTCCCTTTCTTTATGCTGTTACCAACATCTATTCATCTTTATGCAGATGGGATGCAGTATTCCCAATACTCTCGCACCCTGTCAAAGCAAAATAATACCAATCTGTCAAGGTCTCATTCTAGCAAGCTCCCACTCTTACTAATTGAGTGTATAAAGGAATCAAATGATCCAAATAAACTCAAACATACACACACATCATACACAGTCATGTACACACAGCCAGGCATGTGTGTGTGAAAACACATGCATGCATGTACTCATGAATGCATGGATACACACACGCGCACACATACACAAGCATGCACGTGCGCGCGCACACGCACACGCACGCACGCACACACACACACACACACACACACACACACACACACACACACACACACACACACACACACACACACACACACACACACACACACACACACACACACAGAGAGTTCAGCTCTGATATAGTTGTGCTGTCATCAATTCTGAAAAATCTGCCTGCTTACTGAGCTCAGTGGCTCAGGATGTAGGGGAGATTTAAGTGATTTTTGCCACTGTGTGGTAAAATCCCTTGGCCACCTGGATTACAAACTCTAGTCCTTTAACTCATGCCAGTATAAATCCGTGTTAACTCGGATTTACCTCTGGCATATGAATTCTCAGTCTGCATAAGCTTTGTTTGGAACGAGTTTAACATAAGTATTTCATGTGACAAAGATGCCCAATGGTGAATTCCTATTTTTTTCCCAGAAATTTATACGGGGAAAAATAGCTAGAAACTGTTGTAATTCCGCTAACAGGAGTAACCTTAATCAGAGTTCTATTACATTCGTGAAGTACGGCCCACAAGCATCCATTCAGAGCAAGGAGAAAGTGTGCGCATGAGTTGTGAAATCCATGTCACCATGGCAATGGATATAAACGCAGAGCTGTATGTGGTCAAGAGTGCAATCAGATTCCATATAGCAAGATTTTCGCTTTGCGTATTGTTATTTGCTCAGTTGTTCAAACACATGCCCTGGTCTGATATCAAAGAGATCATGATAAAATAATATATGGCATGAGCAGCCTATAGAGGGTCTAAATTAAGTATTATCCAATATCCATTCAATCTCCTCAAATACACACTCAACACACACACGCACACACTTCTAGGATAGCAGAGTTAAGCCTGACTATTTTGTACTTAAAAGGTTAGCAGGGCTGGTTTTGTGAGTTTGATCCAAGCTTGCCAGATCAGCAGATGGTCCATGAATATGATTATGTGCATCAATAAAATGAGTAATCTTTAACAAAATGTAAATTTGAAGTCCAGGGTTTAATACACAAGATGGACTTTAACCCACTTTCCATCAGGGTATGATAAGCAACTGCACTTTAAAAATGATATATTACGGCTATCATCCTCCTTACATTTGGTACGTGTCCAGTGAAAGTTCCCCCTGTGCCATACAAGGTTAACAAAATAGACGGAGAAAAGATCCCAACTCTTTCCACTATTTTGAATGGAAAGCCTACTCACACCGCGATGAAGCAACATGAAGCACAAGTTCAGCAAAGTGAACCACAAAGAGAGAGGGAACAATATTAGCCACTATAAGAGTGGTCAAAACTGAAACTGTTGTGGTCTAAGTCTGTATCACACTAGCCAGCATCTCTGAGCGGAGTAACCTCTGTTAACAGCCGTCTACTCTGACACTTACAGCACAGCACATCTTTAAACAGACAGAGATCTCACAGTCTCCTACTACAGCTACACATATACTCATACTCGCACGTCTGACAGGGCACAATTTCTAGCTTGACTTACCCTGCCCCCTTTAGCCTTTGTTTTGCGTTTCATAGTGACATCTGGGAAGAGATGGAGTATATTAGCGGGAAACCGAGGTAGGGTAGTCCAGTGTCTCACTGCTGCGAGTGAGAGAGAGAGAGAGATTGAGAGAGAGAGAGAGACAGAGGGAGAGAGAGAGAGAGAGAGAGAGAGAGAGAGAGATAGTAGTGTGTGTGTGTGTGTGTGTGTGTGTGTGTGTGTGTGTGTGTGTGTGTGTGTGTGTGTGTGTGTGTGCGTGCGTGCGTGCGTGTGTGCGTGCGTGCGTGCGTGTGTGCGTGCGGGTGTGCGTGTGCGTGTGCGTGTGCGTGTGCGTGTGCAGGGACACTGTGATATTCAACCAAACCACTAAGCTTTTTTGCAGCCTTTGTGTCACTCACTTAACGACCAATCTCATTAGCTGCTGGGCTACAATGGGCTGAATTATTTTCCATGTAAATACACCACATGGTGACCCTCAAGGTAAGACCCCTAAAAGTACTTTTAATCATATAAAAAGATGTATGGCCCCCCCACCCCACCCAGAAAAAAAAATCAATGACCAAAGGAAAGAACAGATTGGACCTTAAAAAGAAATGAATGAAACAGCCTGTTAGATATTCAGTTTAGGACAAAGGTTGATATTCCTAATGCTAATATTCTAATGCAATAGTAAAAAGATTTTAGTCTAATTAATTACATGGCAATGCATGTGTATGATCTCTAGATCCTATACTGAATGCACGTTTCTATACATTAAGTTAACATGAGTACGTGGATGAACAGGTAAAGTAGTAGTTGAATGGATGGATAGACGGAAGGATGGATGGATGGATGGATGGATGGATGGATGGATGGATGGATGGATGGATGGATGGATGGATGGTGGGTGGGTGGGTGGAAGGATATTCCAAACTTTGTATACATTTTTTTAATATATATATTTGAAAATAAATTATATCATAATGTGCAACTGTCAGAAAAGAATTAGACTGACATGCAGATCTTTCCCTCCCTTTTGGTACTACTGTATTTCCCTGATGCTGTGTTTCTGGTGCAGAGCTATACAGTAATTGGGTGTAAAGTGAATTATGGTAAGTACTTTAAGTCATGACAGCTGTCTATAAGCATCAGGGACATGTCTATTGGCTAACTTGACCCTTGTTAGAAAACAAAACAAATACAAAAAGAGAATACTGCAGTCGGGGACTGCCGAGCCAGGTCACTGGAGATTTTCCAGACAAACGCGGCACAGGGGAGGGGAGGGGAGGGGTAGAAGAATAAAAAGGACAGGCTCAGAATCTCATTTTAACAGACCGCACACAATCTGGGCTCCCACAGAACTATCTCTGCCTGACCGCTTTCTATTTATCCCTTATCAGTGTTTACCAACCGCTAGTTTTCTTTCATTCACACTGTGAGGCAGTTCTCTTACTATCAGTCAACAGCTGACACCGTGGAACAGCCTCAAAGGCAAGAGGAAGGGATCAAAACTAAACCAAAGCTGTTTAAACAATACAACAGAGGAAATAAATTCATAAATCCTAATTCTTCCCAACCCACAAGGGTACAAGCAGATCCTTTATAGTTAGGCCAACAAACAAAACCACAGCCAATGAGGTACATTACAATCAAGGTAAATGCTGAAATACATTTAGAAAAAGGGAAAAAATCCCATGTCATTTTAATTAGGAACATTGCATAGTCCTACCGTAACTATTCACTAAAAGGGATTTTCTTTTGTAACTGATCTTTTTTAAGAAACACCACCTGAGTCGTTCTTATTTGTATTTTAGATAATTCGGATTTTTAGTGTTATATTTTATTTTAAAAAGGCCTGATATGAGACATAACCCTAACATTTGCAAGATTTTCAATATTCTACATTTATCAAATATATTACAACTGATTGCCTTACGAAAGTATGGAAATCCTCATCTCATAATGTACCAGAGAAATTCATTAGAATTAGAATGTAGGCCTATATAATTGATATTATGAGGATTACTCACGTTATCATTACACAAAATTCAATACTCTTGATTACATTATGGGTTTCAAATTAAATATATCATATTGAAAGTGGCATATTCTGTTTCAATCAGGTTTCAATATGATTCTGCAAACCATACCAACGAAACCCTACTTTTCAATGACACAATAAACAATATAGAAAGAGAATTAAAAAAGAGTGATATTGTAGGGGCCTAACAAACAATATAACATATAAGTATTTGGAAAAAATAGAAACAATAGTTTAGAGATATTGATGCTGATTTTGTTTTGCTGCTTTATATAAATTATTTACAGCAGCACAATTAATTTCCAATCATACACACGGCGCTGTTTGTCTGGAATACTGTTCAAAAGTTAAGTAATTAATTACATTTATCCTTTCACCAGCTGCTCAACAGCAGATGGAACAGTTCTGAGACCTTGTTGAATTAAAGCCACATAATTCATTTTCCTGGATTAACTAAGTGAAGTTTTGAGTGCGAAAAACAGGTAATACAATGTGTTTCAGATGGACACGCACTTCTTTTCTCACGCAATTTGTAGTTTCAAACATGAACACCCGACGGCAACTTTCCATGACATAGTGTCAACTTTAATTTAATCAAATTTTATCCAACAATTCTATCCAAATCTTGATGTAAATTTCTATTTTACTTGAAGTCACTTGTGGTGTGATCTAAAATGATGAACAGAAACTATTATGAACGTTTTACGACGCCAGTTCTGTCCAAGACGAGCCTGTGTGAGTTGTTGGGCACTTAGGTACCATGGACAGTTCCTGTTGGTTGACTGACATGTAGACAAACAGAGGGAACATTAGTGGGTTGTGTAGGAACTGAATTTACATCCCTGTGCTTAGAGCACAACCAGGATGAGAGAAATGCCTCTCACTTATCCCTGTTTAAGCTTACATCTATGCCAGTGCTATAGTGTTGCATATGTAATTGGAATTAACAAAGTCATTGGTGTGTGTGTGTGTGTGTGTGTGTGTGTGTGTGTGTGTGTGTGTGTGTGTGTGTGTGTGTGTGTGTGTGTGTGTGTGTGTGTGTGTGTGTGTGTGTGTGTGTGTGTGTGTGTGTGTGTGTGTGTGTGTGTGTGTGTGTGTGTGTGTGTGTGTGTGTGTGTGTGTGTGTGTTCTTTTTCACTAACCACACTACATGTCTCATAATGTCCAAGTTGCAAACTTATCCAACTTTTCCAGTTATTTACGAAAGGAGTCAGGACAATCATCAAGTGACTTTGTGACACGGTGCAATGTTTTTATATGCATTGCAATTATTGCACTTCATTACTCTTTAAAGGTGTCTCCTATGTTGACAGAGCGGACTGAAATAACCTGACTGAGTTATGATTAAATGTGAGACTCTACACTGTCAGCTGAATTTTTCACCCATTAAAATGTATAATGTCTGAATAGCCTCAAATATCTTAAATCCTCCCAGTTGTCACAAAGTGTATGGCAATAGATTGAAAAAAGTCTGAACAAAGGCACAGTAAAAACTTGGGCTTGACTTTTGTTTTATGTATACACAAAGCTCAGAAGGCTTCAAAAATAGTTTGGCTTGTAAAATGCAGTTAAAGCGAGATAACATTCATTTGATATTTCCAAGGCCTACAGTACACACAAACCAGAAAACATTCATAGACTGCTCATATTTGACATCAAAGTAAATCTAGCTTTGTTTTGTAGGAAAGACTAGTGTGTATTCATCCAATTAGATTCTCAGCCAAGAGAGCAATGCAGGTTGATAGTAAATGATAAACTTTTCCAGTCAACATCCCTCCAACTAAATCAATGGTTGCTCTGGACACCTCTGAGTGCTATGTCTCCCTGTGACTTTAAGTGTAAAATTTGTGCCTCTTTAATTGCTCACTCTCGCCCATGAACTCCCTAACTATGATATTACATTCAGTGCAACAGGATTTACACATACTTTTCAAACTTTGCCATGGTTAACATGCAGATAAAAACAAGAAGCGACGACCGAATGCAATAAAATATGACACACACTGTTCAGATGTGGTATTACGTAGAATGGAATACAGAGTCAAAGTTTAAGTGCATTAGGCTCAATGGACCTGTATGTACAGCTGTCACTGTCAAAGCCACCCACAACCTGACAATGCTTTGTCTCCATACACAATACTAGCATGTGTTCATCTAAGACAAGCTTAAACTCCGCACAAATGCTGTGAATTTAATCTAGGTAGATAGCATCTCATGTTATCTGGGTGATCAAAAATAGGTCATGCATTTAAAAAAGAAAAAAAAACAGTTTGAGCCATTTAATCTCTTTTCAAACACTGTGAAAAACGGACAGAATCTGCACTCATTGTTCCAGCAATTATTATTTGTTGTGCTAACTCTTATACACTGCACAATAATTGTATAATAATATATTTTCTAGATAATAGTCACATAACATTCTGTCATGCTACAACACAATTGCCAGTGTAATTTCTTTCTCACAGTATCAGGTAAAATAT
The DNA here is from genome assembly GCF_963280865.1 of Gymnoscopelus braueri. NCBI lineage: Eukaryota > Metazoa > Chordata > Actinopteri > Myctophiformes > Myctophidae > Gymnoscopelus > Gymnoscopelus braueri. The sequence continues at coordinate 25,690,747 of NC_137611.1, read as the reverse complement.
ACAGAAAGTCCAGCACTTGAGGGAGAATAAAAGTAATGAACAAGCCTGTTAACTTCACCACTCTCGTGCATGCCTTTTTTTTTTACCCCTATTTCAAATGGCAGCATCAGACAGCCTAAGCTAAAATGCTTGTCTTTCTCATGTCCGCTCCTGCTATCACTGACAATAAATACTGACCAGCATGACAATGTATTAAATGAAAGAACTTTGACACAAACCTACTTCTGTGATCCAAAAAGTTTGATTTTCCCCCAGTCTCTTGATAGCTGAGCTGGTGCGGCAGCTTTGAAAGGTAGTCCCCAGGAATATGACATACTGTGCCTTTGACAGCCTGGAGATAAGCACCTGCGTTCGGGTCCCTTTTTACGTCACACCTCCCCATTCACAGCCCTTCAACATGATGCACATTTGCACATCAACAGCCACCAACCCCCCCCCCCCCTCCTCCTCCTCATTCTACTCCCACATCCGCAAAACACACAAACAGGCGCACAAGGAGGCAGATGCATGCACTAGCTTCTACTCATGCGCGTCAGCGCGTGTACACTCGCACAGACACAAGCCCTGGACACGGACATTGCAGATTGATGTAGGCTCGCGCTCAGACAGACACACACACACACACACACACACACACACACACACACACACACACACACACACACACACACACACACACACACACACACACACACACACACACACACACACACACACACACACACGCACGCACCCCCACACACACACACACACGCACACACACACACACGCACACACACACGCACACACACACACACACACACACAGGTGAATTGTGTTAGCATTTTTGTCTTTATTCCATCTTTATATATATTTTTTCTATCTTTATTCTATGGATTTAAGGAAGTTTGTCTTGCTTTGTCATGAGGCTACTAGTGCATATGCCCTCCCTAGCTCCCCATACATCACTCATCATGCAAATGAGAGGGAATGTCACTCCTTAGCAGCAGATGGCCAGGGATGATAACAATGGCTCAACAGACCAGTTTCAGTGTCTGCGAATTTATCTCTACGGCAACAACAACAAAAAATAGGTGATATGAGAACCTTGTCTGGTAATTCTATTCCCTCCCTTTTTGAATGTTATTACCCGTCGGTCTGTTTAATTTCAACCCGGACTGTTTGAATATGAAGCTTTTGTCCAAGCGGTTCTCTGTCACAAGAGCGCCGCGGCTATCAGTAAAAGGCAGAGACCTGGAAATGATTTTTGGTGACTAAGGAAGGTCTGCTGCCTAGCAGTTATTTAAGTAATTAGGTGTAATTCCTCCCTGTAGGCCATATTAGCCTCCTGAGTTAGCTCATGCATTCGACAGGCCTGGATATAGAGAGAGGGAAGATTGAAAGAAGAAAGGGGGCCCCGAGACATCACATAATGCAGCTTACAAAGAGCCCCAGCCGAAGTGATGTCACCCCACGTCCTGCTGACTCCCTGTTCATACAAGCCCCCATAGCAGAGAGTAAACAGTGGAAGCGTTTAGCAAACAGGGGCCAGATTACAATGACAAAGGCAGCCACACTTCTGGGTGGAGCCTGGGGCAAGCGGGTGCGTTGGGGAACGGGGTGGGGTGGTTGAGGCTTCAGGATTTAAAATAAGTGATACCCATAAAGCATTTTTTTATTTTATTTTTTTACAATCAGTACTTTTCTGCAAGCAACGCTGTCGTAAGACGAAGTATAAATTCGGCTTAAGAGGCCTCCTCAAAGATCCAAGCGTATAGGCCATCCCCAGCTGATGGTAGGGGCCACCCAAACATGCTTATCTCTTGGTTATGTCCCCTGCTCTCCAGGGACTGATGTGTGAACACAATGTGTAATAATGTATTTTCAGTGCTTTTTTTTTTGTGTCATCTGCGCATTTGGTTATGCAAGGCTGGGGACTTGAGGATGGAGCATATCATTACTTAAGGTTTGGCAGTTGATCATCACCTTGTTTAATGCCTCATTTGAAAGTCTAATTTGTAACTGTCTTGAAGAGCCAATTCATGGTACACACAGTGAAAGAGACATACAAAGGGACTAGTCCTGCTTCATTTTCCCTGCCTTTCACCATTTTGTGCTCGATAATGGTCTGAAAATATGAAAGTAAAGAAGCATCTATCTGAGCTTCTTATCAAATAATGAAAACATGCTCTTTCTCTGCTGATGCAGACAAGTTCTCTGTAAAGCTACAACAACAGTGCTCGTTTCATGTTGTAAAATAGACATTATTACGACACTGCAAGAGGAACAGCTCGTGAAACGCTACCTTGACGAACCATAAGAGAAAGAGACTATTTTGTTGTTGAAAACATGTAATAATCCTGCATTTTGGCCCTCACATCTGTGGAAATCTGTAACAATAGTTTCATTTGTGGCTAGCTCGGAAAATAAACTACTGATTTGTCAAACTATTTCATCAACAGAAAATGTGGGCATAACTAGAGAGAGCTGATGGAGAAAAGCACGAGGAGTGGGTTGTATAAAATTACATGTCAAACAAGGGTTCACGTTTAAAAAGTCCTGTTCATATTTGTAGAAAGTGTTTGATTGCATTTAGAAGGGTATTACAATGGGTCACGTCTGTGTGTCTAAAAGCTTTTTGCATTCTGCTGCAAATTATGTAAGCAAAGTGAAATGTCACCTCACCCCATTGTTTTGAGCACCATACCTTACTCCTGTGAAACCTACACAAATATGTTTGCCTGAATTATTCTAATGCACGGTAAGATCAAAATGTCACCGATATAACTTTCACCAGCCCCTCCCCCACTCCCATCCCCAACCCCCCAGTTCCAACAAAGCAGCATGGCTAATTTCAGATGGCAGCCAGCACAGCCAAATAATAATGCATGTTCAGGCCATGCCATTGAATATGAAATACATAGCCTACAGTACATGAAACTATGTTGATTTTAACTAAAATGCTACAACATTGGTCTAAAATCCCAAATGCCTTTCCTTGGTGATAGTGCAATCCTATCCGTCTGCCATTGTAAAACCACTTGATGGCTTGTTCATCAGAGAAAGTCACATAAAAGGACTAATTAATTTTTAAAAATCAATTTGCATATGCAAATACTGTATGAGTAACCAAACCTAAGTGCATGTTGTTGATATGGCTCCAGGATGTAGTACTATCTTTATGTTGACGTCAACAGACAGGGGATATTACTTTAGAAATAGAGTGACATTTTTCATAGGGATAATTATCTTCACTGCATGTCACTGTGTCTCATTTAACCCATTAAATCTGGGAATGCATTCCGTGTCATTTTAGATTTCTTTGGCTATTCAAAAATAGCAGATCTACAAGCTCATAACGCAGCACAGAGTGCCGCGTTGTGAGCTTGTAGATCTGCTATCTATTTTTATTTTTTTGTGAAAATGTGTGCAAATCTGGAACAAAATGTTTTGAGAAGGGGGGTGGGGGGGGGCGCGGACCAATACATATCATTTTGGGGGTCCTTGACATGAAAAAAGTTTGAGAACCACTGATATTATAGCAACATAAGTTTTAAAAAAAGTTACGATTTAGAAGACATTTGTAGAACCCCCAGAAGCAAAGTTTTTGAGTTACAAATGTTCGCTTTAAAAAACATACATATTCAAAGATTTGCACAGATTTGCACAAATCTTCACAATTTAAAAAAAGAAATGAGCAGATCTACAAGCTCGTGAGCTCATGAGCTTGTATATCTGCTATTTTAGATAAAATAATGGTTATAGCTAAAAATCTAAAATGACACAGTATGCGTTGCCGGATTGAATAGGTTAAAGAAATTATTAGATCACTTCCCCTGAATCCCCTCTGGGGTGATCTGTGTGTGACCATGGGCAGCTTTACAATATATTCTAAAAGGCAGACTAAACTGCTCCATCGCAACCTTACACGGTGGCCGTCAGTAATATTTCAATGTTTTGTGGACAACAATATAAGTTAGAATAGAATATTCAGTCTCTACTTGAAGTGAATCTTTGGAGCTATAGGGTCTTTGTTACATTTACGGTAGTCTCGCGTTGCCAGTCACACAATCGGAGATCTCCACTGTTGCTAGAACAGCAGCTATTTTCAAATAGGTGTCTGTGTCATTTTAGATTTCTTTGGCTTTTCAAACATAGCAGATATGCTATGAGCTTGTAGATCTGCTATTTTTGAGGGGAAGAAATCGTGAAAATGTGTGCAAATCTTTGAATATAATACATTTTCAACTCAAATCTTTGCTTCTGGGGGTCCCTGGAACAAAACATTTTGAGATGGGGGGGGATGGGCCGCGATCAATACATATAATTTTGGGAGCCCTTGACATGAAAAAAGTTTGAGAACCACTGATATTATAGCGACATAAGATTTGAGTTAAAAATGGTCACACATTTTCACGATTTTCCTAAAAAATAGCAGTGCTATTTTTGAATAGCCCAAAGTATAAAATAATGGTTATAGCAAAAAGAAATCTAAAATGCGTTCCCGGATTGAGACTTTGGATTGGTTCTTCAATATAGTTGTTGTTGCTGTTGTTGTTGTTTATAAGTTCTGCATTGTTTTCACCTAGTTTTAGCAACTACACTGAATTTAGATGTCATCAGACGTATCTTTAGGCTGCGATCCGTCTGTCTGGCAACGTGAGACTACATTTAACGTCAAGGACCCCCAAATTGATATGCATTTGGTCGCGGACCCCCATCTGAAAAAGGTTGTGCCAGGGACCACCATAAATATATTCTAAATTATTCCAACTTTTCGTGATTTTTCCAAAATAGCAGATAAACAAGCTCACAACACAATCGTTTATTGACGCGCTGTGAGCTTGTAGATCTGCTATTTCTAAATAGCCAAAGTATAGGGTTAAAGTGGTTAAACTGATTTTGATGCAATTTTTTTTTTGCTGGGGACCCCTGGGGGTCCCTGGACCCCACTTTGAGAACCACTGGTCTAAAGTCATCAAACACTCTTGGTTAGGGGTTATGACATGTTCACACAACCCTCATAGCTGTTAAACGGAGACTTTAACTGCTGCATCTGCCAGTTTAACACTAGGAAATGGCATCTGAACAGCTAATCACCTTTGGTTAATTTGATTTACCAAAGTTACAAAATACGACAATAAGAACATTTGTGGATGAAACACTTCAAACCATCCCTTAATTCATTAAGACCGGGAACGCAGATATGTATTTGGCCACGGACCCCCATCTCAAAATCTTTAGACCCCCCAGAAGCACTAAAGTGCTTTGGGTAGAGGCGCCATAGAAATGCCTGTGAAGTTTTTGCCTTATGCAGGCTATACCTTCTTATATGGACCTGCCATTGTACCCCATCCCTTAAAAAATGTGCTTCACTGGCTTCCTTTAAAACAGGTCTGAAAATTCACCTTTCAGGAGGCTAAAGGGGAAGGTAATCACTTCTCCCTTTAGACAGGCGATCACCCCCCCCCCCCTTTCACCCCCCATCTCTCTCTACATCCCTCTACTCTGTACATATAGTGTTTTATATTTGTGATGATATTGAATTTTGGTGTTATTTCCTATATGTTGATGAATTGTATACATAGGACCCCAATGGAAACAGGACTTTTTTGGCGTAATCCTTTTAGACCAAGTGTTTTGACTGTACTCTAATGCTGTTTTTCATTTCTGTCCAATAAAATATTTAATCAATCAATACTGCTACTTTTTGCACCTTCTAACCTCATGTACAGTACATACCTGCTGCTATGTGGACCTATGCCGATGTGTTGCTGCGCTTTTGCACCGTATGTCTAACCTCATGTACATAAACGGCTGCTTATTATGCAATGTTTATTTATGTAGATGTCTTTGGAGAAAAATAAATCTTTCCTGGAAAACAACGAAATGATGAAGCTTGCACAAAAACAAATGACACCTGTAAACCTGTGATGTGACAATAAACTGTTAACGTTACCATTATCTTGATTCCCTGGATGTGACTGAATCACATTCATCAAGTACAAAATGCTGAATTATTCAGACTTTAAGACTAAACCTGAATCCACTTATCGTTATTAAAGACAAGTTCATCATATAATGAATTTACCATCACCCAAATGCACTGGTAATTAGTGGTCAACATTTTTTATTTAAGTATCAAATGGCTGATCTTTAGACAGCAATGCTATACAATATTGTTTAATAAGTCAGAGTCTGGCCTTGTTGGCCTTGGGCTCATCATTATTTTATGCCATCAAGAGGTCAGGTCCTGAACTGGGGGTCTCTGGGGGTCTTTTCCCATATCTTCAAGTCAGACAGACAAGCAGACAATGAAAGAGGTGCACCTAATGACTAGATTGTACGTTAGATGCAGCCAAACACCAGCGTCTAAACAATGGTAACAGGTGTGTATAGTGGCTTTGTTAATAACATCAGCAATTTTCCGAGAATGTCTAGACATTTGAAATATAATTTTGTATGGTTTTCATCAGTTTTAACATCTTTAGCAGGGCAGCAGCATAGCAACTTGCCTATGTGGTATATGGTTTATCACAAAAATAAAAATCATTAAATATAGGAAACGTCTTTAGGAGACAAATTGTCAGAAAAGTTTAATGTGTGCTTGTTTTCAAATCTTTGTAGCACACTTTGTATGACAAGCCAGCGTCATTATGACTATTCAAAGATATGCACATAAAAAAGAACTCCTATTACTGTGGATGGCTTGCAATATTTTTGATTGCACCAAGTACACAAAGCTTGCTGACACGAACCAAAATGCAAATGCCCTTTGAGCAAAACAAAGAAATTGATTATGAAGTTTCTTCACCACAAGTAGCTAGCTTTGAGTGATTAATGGGGGTTGGCCATTGATTTCCTTTTGTTTAGATCTTGGTTAACTTTCTGGAGACACAATTATAATTTGTTTCCTAACAATAAATCCAATCTCACTTGAGTATATTAAATTTCCCTATAGCCTCTTCTGCGTCATTTTACATTTGGACTGGATTGTTATCAAAAGGCGTCGCTATAAATATCAGCTGTTTCTGTTTATATTTATAAAATTTCTGATTAGATATTGTTTTTCTCTTGGAAGGTGAGCACCTCATGAGATTCAGAAAAAAGTTGTTTACAGAGATCTACATAACCTGTCAGCCACTGTGCAAAGATTAATTTTCACATTCTTATTTTAAAGCTGTGCATCACATACCAGAATAACATGGCACAGGGATGAAAACATATCCATATGACATCGAGGAATTTATAACCTGGGAAAATAAGGGAATTTTGGGGGTATTCGTTGAAGGAGCAGCAATTGTCTTTTTTTTGTAATTGTATTAAAGTTATGTTTATGAGCCCAAAGTGCTGTATACAGTACATTTGCAAGTCAAATGGTAATGTTCACACTGCTTTAGTGAAAAGACTTTTGCCACATTCTTCAGATGTATAACTTTGCTAACTTCCACAGATCCTGACGTTTATACTTTCTGATTTCTCGCATCATCTCTCCAAGATAGTGATAATACGATTTCTGTGTTTTTCGCTGTTGAGAAACAAACTGGATTATGAACAGATCACTACATAAACAGCTTTCTAAAAGGAGGCAGCTATTTTAAAAGACGCTGAAGAAATGCAAAGAGGGATTTAAATTTTAATTTGAATTTATTCCAGCAAGTGAAAGGTTCTTTTGAGAGGGGATTTCAGCAAAGATGATGGTATTTAAAAGTGATAAACAAGCATCTAAACCTCCAGTGGGGGGAAAAAAACAGTAATGTTGCTTCTTTCTAGTGTAAGGGAGGAATTGGGCTTGCTATGGCCACGTAAAAAAAACAACACAAGTAATGGTAGTAATTAAAATGTAAATAAGTTATTTTCCATGGAGATGTTCTCTGATCTATGACAAAGAATGTGTCATGAATGTGTTGCCTTTACACACCTTGATATTATGTATACATATATATATATATATATATATATATATATATATATATATATATATATATATATATATATATATATATATATATATATATATATATATATATATATATGTCCTATATATATATATATATATATATGTCCTCAGGTGTGAATTCATGAGTTATCTGTGCACTTGGCACGACATACTGTACATCAGGGCGCTAAAATATCCATCACACCTGCAGTATGTATCACATGTAATTTAGAGGGGCGTCTCAATATTGGGAACAGGACAGCCGACAGACAACAATCTCTTTCTTTCAAATAAAATCTCTAACATGACAAACTAAAGAATCTGGATAAACTAGATGCCGTCCGGGACCACATCTGTGAATTCTAGTGACACAGGGCAATTGTGGAATGAATAGTTCCTTCCGAGCAGTTTACAGTGTTAATTCTTAGACATTAACCAAGGCTGATGCACAGTCAATTCCTCAGTGTACATTTAATGTAACCAAATGGACCTGGTTACATCTTTACACTCTCTGAGTTACAAATGGATAGATTAACATCATCTGATATAGCTATGGATTATCATGATCAGCTTTCTGATGTGTCCATCCACGCACTTTTGGATGACCACTAAACTCAAGCAGAGGAACCTATGCCACACAAGAAAGACAAAGAGTTACATCATTTTGTTGAACAGCTAATCCGAGCATGGGCAGTGTTTGTGCATTTTGCTATCTTCGGAAAATGCCAGCAAAAGCGCTAAGTAAACCCATTTTACAAGACTCCCTCACAAGGGTACAGTGCCAGTATCGGGATAAAATTTCACACCGCAGCATGGCTCAGTCACATAACCTAAGCAGGCTTAGGAAAACAGAACACTTCAAACTACACAGTGTTGCACTTTCTGCCTTTTCGTCTGCCTATTTCAGCAAACCAATGACTGATTGATGAGTTTCACCATTAACAGGCAGAGTAAAGTGATAGCTGGATATGGCACGTTGATACTGCCGTTAATGCTCTGAGTTGCTCATAATGGGAGACTATGGGAGTGTGCACCTGGCATTCTGCATTCTAGCCTGGCAACACTCCTCCCTTATAATTATACTGAACACACAGTAATTCAGGGTTGAGGCTAAAATACGTATGCTGTCCTCTGAGACAGCTTGTTTTAATGGTTATGCAGAAGAGATTTCTAGAAGTACAGATGGCAATGCCTTTGATGCTATTTACAGACTTTGCCCCACAAGGTATAGAATAGCACATAGTGTGGAGCCATACTGGCCTTTTCAGAAACTGAACTGACTCTAAACTTGCAACTGAATTTATAATGAAGGTCCTGTTTTAAAGCGTGTGTACTGTAATGGTAATAATTAACCATTATACATTTAGCACATATTGAAAACTAGAACCAATCCATTTCAAACAGCCCTCTGTTCTTATTGTGTCCACATAGGGGTGCCTTTGTCCAGGATTTGAAAGATAATGCATCTATCTATTTAGGATATTACATCCTGATTTAATATGCTGGAAAGTTACAGTATATCTACTCTGTAATGTTGTTCATATCTGGTACATATTAGGCTAAATAAAAATGTCCCAAAGTAAATTTCAAATGCATTTTATATTATTAGATGGATCATTTTAAGAATAGTTAACCTCCACTATACAGTAACTAATAGCTGCTATTTAGCCCACTGAAGAAAATCTTTCTCTGTGAAATATTCAGAATAAACCCATTCCTGACACAATCGCCAACTTACAGTGAAGAGTTCAGGAGTTCACACAACAATCATCAAGGAAATAAAAACTAAAACTTCGTATTGAAGTCGGGAAAAAAAACGAAAACTCCAGGAAAAAAGTTTTGCAGCATTAAAGTCACATAGGAGCCACATTAGCATGTGAAAAGAATAAACAGGAGCATTCTCAGTTACACACTCCACCTGGCTGCGAACCAATGTCCTTGTCAGAAGTCCACCCACCGCACTGGCTTACACTGAAAGACCTCCTGGGGTCCGCAGTGACCATTCACTGGGTTCTCTCTTTCTCTCATGCACCTGTGACTGTTTTTGTGTTTGCTATTTTTTGCTTTGTCTTTTTCTGGCAACGCTGTATCATTGGAGACACACTTTCCCTCAAAAGGAATTCTCCAGCCCAACAATGTGGTTTGTTTGTTCACCGGATATGGCAGGCCAGAGAGTCAAATCGAAAAACAAGTCACCACAGTAATAATTAAAAATTGCCACAAGAAAAATAGGCTGAGAGACATAGGAGTATGTGTGGATATGAAGTAGGAAAATGAGGTACTTAAACCGACTGGTTTCTTGCCTTGTTGTGGGGTTTCACAGGTGCAGTTGGAAAGGCTCTCCTCCTTGCTCTCCTCGGACAGCTCATCCGGCTTCTCCATGGTCCTGGACCTTAGAGAGCTGCTTTTCCATTTTCCAAAGGACTTTGCCACAATCGCTTTGTCTGCTCCTTTCATTGTTTTCTGTAAAACACATTTACAGCATGACTTCCCAGGTTTATCCCTCTTGTGAGCCATCTGCCCCCTTTTTTGGCTCCCAGTAAACCTGGGCTCATCTTTCCCCAAACCAAAGTAAGAGAGAATTAGGGCATTGTATGCATTCTCTTCTCCAGAAAATGTCCTGATTGCCCTGGCATCTTTTTTTTGCGAGAGAGAGAGCTTGGACATAGTTTTTCTCCTGACATTTTACAATCCTGTGTGGAAAGTTACTGATTGAAACTGAATAAAACAATAGTTTTCAAAGAACATACATTAAACACTAGATGGAAACTAAAAAACTAAACAAGAAAAAACAACAACAAACACGTTTTCACATTTAATCCAACTTAAAGGGAATAAAAATAGCACATTATGACCTAATTGAGTACTGTACAGTCCACAAATACTATTATAAGGCCGATCGGGATTAGCAGTAGAACATACCTAGTTATCTATTTCTGAGTGCCAAGACTGCTAGCAGTGAGCAACTAAATTTCAAAAGCTGGCAAATCCAGTTGTCTCCTAAATACAGAAAGTACTTAAATCCAGAGCTAACAGAAGAAAAAGACGGATAAAGGGTGCTCTGCATATCACCGAAAAGCTTGTGCACTTTCAGAATCACTGGCTAGGTTAAACAAATATGCTAAGTAGAGATCAAAACAATCCTTTGATCTGCAGCCTAGTTTCCAGAGGAATGGCTTGGCTGTTGTTGTAAATAACTTGTATAAATCTATACCATTTGCCTTCAGGTAATATCAAAAGTGCCAGGGATTCACAGTCAAATACCTTGTGGTTAGGATACAGATCAGATAAAAGCATATAAATATTTTAGCAATTCTAGCTGTATATCATTGTGTTTATTGTAGTTGGCTTTCTACCTCATTGATTGACATTTTTACTAGTAGCATAGTTCTACAGCTAATAGCAGCAATATCAGAATGTTTAAATGCCTTCTACCTCTTTCTATTTTGTATTTGGGGCTGAAAAAAAAATCACTCCTACCTCCAGCATCCCATTCAGGTCAAACACAGTGTAAAACATTGTGTCAAACTTCATACAAAAGAGGCTTGAAGAATTAGAATGCAGAAGCTATGCAACTTGCTGACTAACTTTGCCCTCTGTTTTGATCGAGCACACAAAGAAAAACGCTGTCCATTCAAAACAGACAGCATAACTCTTTTCAGAGAGGGGAGGCCGTGAACAAACGAGGCCATGTCCTGATCTACAGTCAGTTTCCCATCAGGCAGGCGTGCACAGTGCACAGTGCACGGTGAGGGCCACGGGGACTGGGACTGACTGACACCACACTCATAGGCAACAGAACTACTTTTGTGCAACTACTATCCTCCTTTGGAAACATTTTTTCCCCCCTTTCTATCCAACTTGAACTGGGTGTTTTTTTTGTTTGTTTTTTTGCAGCTTGTTTTGACCACTACCTCAGCTCAGTATAAGATATTCTGTGGTTTGTAATGTCAAGGAACCCCAGATTTAGCTGTGGACCCCTATTTGAAAGGATGTTTTGCCAGGGGCCCCAATAAGAGATTATTTATTTAAAAACGATTCCACATTTTCAAGATTAAAATAAAAATAGCCGATCTACAAGCTCACAAAAGGTCCTAACCTTGTAGATTTTGCTGGGGACCCCCTGGAACCCCCTCAAGGACCCCTTGCGGTCCCCGGACCCCACTTTGAGAACCACTGCTATAATGGAGAATATGGCATATTCTGTTGCAAAAGCATGCAAATTAATCAAAATAATTCACTTAAGCATTTGACATCACTTCACCATTTTCACTAATTTGATCCAAAATTAAGCACTGTGGTGGGCTATAGTCACATTTAGGCTATACGTACATGCTGTGCTAAACTTTGTTGTTGGCCTGTAAAAGCCTGATTTATAGGCTAATTTGTACTGTGTTGCATCACGAGGTGTTGTGAGCTTGTAGATCTGCTACTTTTACACATTACTTTTGTAAGATGGAGAATAAATTAAGCCTAACATTATTGAGCCCACTGCACGAGTTAAGTAACAGTTACTAAAGGCTATGCTGTAAAACTACTTCTAATTATTTAAATAAAGCCTAATATTAACATGAGAAGAAAATGTGTCTACACTTTCAGCATAAAGAAATACTAGGGCAAAACATTCTTAGTAAAATAACAGAAATAAAATATGGCTCTTACTTACTTGCTTTTAGCACACATGCTAACAGAACCCAATAGGCTATGTGGCTAGACCTTAAAGGTAGGGTAAGTGATTTTCTTTGGTTAAAATAAGTGTTAAATAGCTCTATATTCTGATAGCACTCATTGCTATAGTGTTTGTTCAGTAAAATAAGTCTCCTTGTATCTCCAGCTCTTTATAAAACAGAAATGCATTTTCGTTTCAGTTTCAGTTTCATTTCCAATTTTATCCAATCAGGATAGAGAACTCAATCAGGATATAGATTAAACAAGTGAAATTGGAAGTGATGACATTAAGAAATGAGCAGGCAAAATTGGAACTGGAACACTATAAAAATGAGGCTTAAAAATGGGTATTTTCTCCTGATTGGCTGAGATTTTGACACCTACCAGAAAATGTATTTTCTGTTTATTAAAGAGCTGGAGAGACGGGGAGACTCCTGTTACTGAACAAACACTCTATAGCAATGATTACTATCAGAATATAGTGCTTTAACCTTTTAACAAAATACTTTTTGTTTTAACCCAAAAATATCACTTACCCTACCTTTAACTACAGTACCAACAGTACAATCTGCACCTACCAAAACATAGAGATGCATCATGCTGATCAGGGTTTTGTATACTGAGTCAATGCTTACCTAAACATCAACTATAAACTCAAAAATCAAAATATAAACTCACCAGCACTGAATGGTTTTTAGGTATGCTATTTGCCTTTTGTGTTCACGAAACTTCACAGTAGTCTTTGTTTACTTGTCTATGGGTTTGAGCAGCTGTGTCCACTGTTGTGGTTAAGGAATCAACAGTCCCAATAAGGTTTATGAGAAGAGGTCAAGTATTAAGCTTCTGGGAAATTTAATTCTGTGTTGACTGCTTATGACAAGCCAAGTTAAACCCAATGAAATTCTTGTAAATCATCCTTACAGTAGGTGATTGAACGATACAGTAGGCTACAAGCTTTTTCTGACTTCCCCTGTGTCCTGAAAATGAGATTTTGAGATAGAACAGAATGTGCCATATTCTTAACCAGCCTGCCTCAGATGCAATGGAACTGAAAACTGGACGTGAATTGGATTGTTCTCTGTATCAACTTGTTAGATGGCAGCAGCCTCTACAGTGGAGTGGTGAGATCATGGGCACATGGGAGAAAATTGTGAAATGACAGGTTCGTCTGGGTGTGATACCGAGGGAATGACTAACTAATAAGAGGGGTGCTGTTAGCTTTGAAAAGCAGTTTGCACATTACTTTATCTTGTCAATCAGATTCCTGGAATGGAAGAGGTGACTGATAACTTGAATTAATTATTTTCTCATTGCACGCATGTGTTAATTCATGCTAATTCATGTCCCTTAAAGGCCCAACAGGCTGTTCAGAGTATAGCGCCACCTCTGGCACAGAAGGACATAGATATCCATTTGAAACTTGTGAAGAGAACACTACTCACATAGTCACTGTATGTAACACCCAGAAGTCTCTATAAAACAAAATTAAGTATCAGGAATGTATAATGGACCATATTCATATGTTTTACCTAAATAATTGCGCTCATAATAAGCCATAATGGATAATGTATTTTATAGGCACACTGGTTATATCCATAGCTGTTCTGCATGAGAACATTTGATTGCAGTGAAATTCTCATACATCAATTCATTGCAATATATTGAACATAATATCCTCATGATTGCAATTCAATAAATAAATATTCTTAAACATTTTAGATAAATCCAAGTCGCTCTGCTACGCAGACGACGAGAGAAAAAAAAGAAGAAATTTCTCTGACAAGAACAGAAACAGCAAGAAGTTCTAACAAGGAAAAGCCTGCCAGGTGGCGAACTGGCTGCACCAACAGAACGCACAATCTGTCTGCTTCTCCTTCCAAACCATTGACAGCTGCCATCACCAGCCTTGCACACTCGCACTCAGTGGCTCCTCAGCTCCCTGCCCATCCCTCTTTAGTGTTTCCTCCTAACCTCAGAGACAGGGTCACCTGGCCCCATAGATGCCCGTCTGTGGGGCCCTGCTGGCCCACTGGAGACCTGCCTATATGGGGCCGCATGGCTCCCAGAGGTCTAGCAATTCCACTTTGTTATGCAAACCGAGGGGCTATGCCTTTGACCTGAAACCATAGCATTTCGCATCAGTTATTCTCAACCCTTTTAATTTTAAGGACCCCCCCCCCCCCGTTTGCAAAAAAATAAAACATATATATCTCTGGGACTCTTATCTACACTGTATAATCCTCAGTTTCATTTTAACACTGAGTTACTGACCTGTAAGGGTCCCATTCGGACCCTTAGTGGTCCGTGGACCACTAAGCATCATGTAAGACCCCTTGTCTTATATGATGTTCAAATCTACTGATGTTTAGGGGACGTACGATTTCTGACTATCAATTGCTGCTCTGATGGTTATACTGGTACAGTGCATTTTCTCCTTGACAAATATTTGCATTTGCTAAGGATATTTCAGATTTATATTAATTGCAGTGAAGCACAGCACCACACAATAGAGTTGTACAATATTGATTTTCAACACATTTGAGTAAATGTTCTACATTGAAACAATTTGTATTAAAAGTGAAACTGTGTTTCTCCCAATGAGAGCAAACAGAGGTACATAGTAGATGCACGGAGGCTAAAATGTAGTGTTTGACAAAGCAAGCATTGCAACTGGGCTAAAAATAAAACCTGGCAAAGTTATTCTGATCCCTTATTGGTCCCATAGTTTGATTTCACATTTAGCATTTGCATTCCCCTCCGCGTAAACATTTCATTCTTCCCCTCCTGCAGTACAATGAGACTTGAGTGACTTTGGCAGCAGATTTTGGATCGGTGCTCCTGAATCCACCAGTGTATGTTATCAGCAGGTAAACAAGCTTTCGAACAAAGCCATAATGGAACTGCAAGCGGCATAAAGAGGCTCATCTCAAAAGCTATACAACCCATCAAAGCTGGTGTCATTTCCCCAGCACTGCACTGCAGCTGGAAAATGCATGGCTGTTAGTTACAGTTTAAATCGCCTGGCTATTTTCAGACACTTCAAAACTATTTGTATTGATTATTTACTTGTCAGTAAGCAGCCAGATTACCCAAATAAAACAACAGCTTTTAATGTTTACTAGAGTCTTTGTGGTTTTTATTTTCTGGGAGGAAATCGGAAATGGTGTCATGCACAGAAATCAATGGGATTTGCAGTATTGGGTATTAGAATAATTATTTTCTACTGCAAATGAAATAGTTCTTTCTATATTTGGAAGGATTACTGATTGCTCTGAACTTAACATGAAAATATTGTTGCCTTTTAAATGAGCAGTTAAGCTATATCCTCCACTTTCTGCTCACCAGATACAATCTTGTTAACCACTTGGATGCTTGTCACCAAACTTTCCACATATTTGCCTTTTGGGTACAGCTCAGCTACACAACTAAACCTACGCACTCTCCTCCCAGTGAGTGGAGAAACCTCAAAGCCTTCTCTTTCATATGCTGCATTATCGCCGTGGCAGTAATTATCCATAAAACTATGCCATCAGATGGTTGATGATTTCCAATATGAACCCAATAAATGTGTTTAAAATTTGAATTATCATATTTATGTGGATATGTGTTACTAATAGTGATTATGCTCTCCATGTGGGTAGAAGAGCAAACATCCAGATATTGCGTATTCTGACATATTTCTCAGACATTTCATCACACATTTAATCTGTTCCCTGTCTATGGTTTTCCACTGAACCTGCAGTGAAGGGGGGGGGGAGAGAGAGAGAGAGAGAGAGAGAGAGAGAGAGGGAGGGGGGGACAATACTGGATGAGATTATGAAGCATGTCTGTTAAAGCATGTCTGTTTGATCATCGTTCTGTTTAGGTGAAGTTCTCTACTTGGTCTCTTCAGTCTCTGACAGCAGATATACAGTATAACCTAATCTCTTTTCCTCACCCCTTTCTTAGGCATGAATAGGGTAGAGATGTGATGGCATTAAGTCGATTTAGTCCTTGGTTTGCAGTTTCAGCCTTAATGCCATCTTGGCTCTTCTTCAACAGACTCGCTCCATTTAGATTTTGAAAATATAAATGTACAATGCCTTCCTATTTATTTTCATCTATCCATCATTTGAAGTTCATGCATAGATTTACCCAACAAATAATGCTTGTTTATTCGCAACCCCATAGTTTAGTGTCAAATATATGGGGAAATGCAATACAACTTGTCTGTATTAGCTTGAAATACAGAAGATATCGGTGACAAAGGGCAAGATCTGAGACTATTTGACATGCATTGTGATTCCTCTCTTTCACATCACCGTTGTGATATTTCAACATTGCTCAATCTAAACCTTTATTCAGTGCTATCCGGTGTATGGTGACATGCAAAGAAAAGCCATGATAATTTATTTTTGAATATCAGCTGACATTTTAAAACTTACAATAATATCCCTTTGCTTTTACAGTTGATGGACTTGCTTTGATGTTTTTTCCCCCACTCTCTTCTAAATCAGTCGACGCAACTAAAAAGGGAAAAAACAGCAACAACCTTCTATTCTACTTGTTGCATCATGACTGATATAGAAGATACCATTTTCAGCTTTTGGATTCTTGCTTATTGTTGATAATACTACAGTGTGATCTTGATTTTTTTGTGTGGAGTTCCTACACAACCTCTTCCATCAAAAGGTTTGACAGACTGCAATATCCCTTGTGTCACAGTGGAGCAACATTCATCAAAAGCATAAACCACCACTATCAATTGTCAATTATACTATGATAAAAGAAAATCAGGGAATAGTTGGGTACAACACACACACATCCAAGCAATGTGTACGTAACTGGGAGGTAATATCAGTGTGAGCATAATTGAGTATGTTCTGCGATATTTTATATATATATATATATACCGTATATATATATATATATATATATACCGTATATATATATATATATATATATATATATATATATATATATATATATATGCGCCTATACAACCTCTTGAGAAACATTGTGAGGCTTTGGACAACAAAGGACTGAAAATATCATATATCCTTAGGTGTTACGGTGTCAGAAGTAGTTAAGACAAGTGAAAGGCAGTTTTAGTGGCAAAACTAGCCCAAGACTACACATGGCAATGTTAAATCGCATTCAGCCTGATGAGAGTGAGTCCCAGCAGCACTCAGCTCAGTGGGGGGTTGTAAACATTTACACTAAGAGCCTGTCCAGTGCACATGGTTGTTGCTTGCCAGCCACCTCGGTATCGAATGTTGTGTTACATATTTTGTCATTCAGGCCTGTCCCGAAATTGTAGGAATCACACCATCAATTTATGAAGAAGCCATCCAAATGTGACAACAGGCTTATGCTAAATGGAGAAAATAGAGCTAAACATTGTTAAAACACCCCTAGACCCACATGGTAGAGTGCTCGACAGAGAGCTGCTATGCACCCCGCTGTGAACTGGGAAAGTGATGTTGGTGCGGTTCCTTCTCCATGAGGTCTGCACCGTTCTTGGGACCCGATTTGAAGCCTTTTTGAAGTCTGTTTCCTGTAACAGTCTGCCAACATTAACTAATGCTTACACAAAAGCAAAATAAGAAAAGCTCAAATTGATTTTTTTTTTCCTGATTTGTGCTACCGCATGCAGATTACCAAATCCCTATATTTATTTTTGTGATCAATAGAAATATTTTAAATACAAGTCAATAATGTGTTATTTTTCCCTGCACACAAGTACTATGCAATAATTAAAAGGTCTTTTAACAGTACGCACAGACATCTTCATTTCCGGAAGGCTAGCCAGTCTTCTTCAAAACTGGCAGGTGGTCAGTGGTGTAATGAATTGAGTTTTTGTCCTTGAACTAGGGGAAGTTGTTTTCTCTTTTCTAAGGGAGCATTCTATAGGCGAACCCATCATTTACATTTCTGAGCTTCCGCAGGAATCCACAGATGAGGCTCGATGATGCTGGCACTGCCAATCTGCAAAAGCCATCAACAAACAAGACAATACAATAAAATATGCTTGGGATCAATCCTTTATTGTTTCAAAACTCTAATATCTTTTACAATACAGTCATTTATCATTACATGTGTGATTTGATGGGTAATGTACAATGTCTTCCAATAATGAAACAGTCACAAAGTATTCCTTTCTACATATCAATATACTATGATAGCGAGAAGTTTTGTGCTGTTGACTTTTGTTTTTTTTCTTGATTTTTCCACAGCTCAATTACTTCCCTTTTCAAATCAACAAAAGCATCGTTTTTGAAAGTGCATTTCAAGGATTGCAATGACTACTGTCAGTCAGCCATAATTTACATTTCAATATTAACAAGAGGGCCATACTGGTTTGTGAGTAACAAACAGCATTAACTAATCCTACTACAACATTTACCTGGATAAGTAAATCAAAGAAAATATATCAATATGCATGCCATGAACATTCCTCCATAAACATTTATAATAAATGTATATTTTCATTTGAATTATGTTGATATTGATACAGTATTTTCCACAGAAAGGACAAATGCTGATAATGAGAACTAATATTTAACATCCAAATACCTTTTGTTCAATTTACACACAGGTCAGATGGCTTTATGCCACAGTGTATAGGGCAATGCCCTAATAAGGTAATAGCATTTGGTCCACAATAATTAATTTGTGTTAAAAAAAAAAAGAAAAAAAGAGAGAGAACAAAAAAGAAAAAAAATGTGGGAGTATGTTGGATCTTCAACTGAAAACCATAGCATGACTACGACCTCCATTCTTTCAGTGTTCAAGTTCTTTCAAATTTCAAGTTATGAAATACGGTGTGAAGATTCTTTTTCCAAACCTCTAAGCAATATAAATATACATAGTAGCTCTTTACTTGGCTATTATACTTTCCTGTTCCACGGAACAGCTTTCACTCTGTAGAATTTAGTTCCCAGTGGAACTTTGAACCTGTTTTGAGCCTGGGAGAGAGAAAGAGAAACAGCATCTGTTCAGAGTGGTTTGTAAAGACATGAGACACCTGCATGGATTGAGTATTGTCCAAAAACTTAAAATAAATAATTTCAGTCCAGACTAGTTTCCAAATATCTGCACAGGTACTTATATTTAAAATAAATCTATGTATATTAGTCATACCACTAATTATAAAATATGTTATGGTACACCGGTATATACTGGATATATGACATTTTGACAAATGGAATTTAGTGCTTAAATTCTGTAGAATACCTTTTTTGCCTGGCAATATTCCTTCTCCATCACCTTCCCAAGAACCCATGGCCGTCTTGTACTCCCTGATGCTAAACAAAGAACACAATTCATCAAACCAACCATCTTATGAACACTACATTTTAAATGAAGTCACAGCCAACAAGAAAACAATGGAGATACAGGACATAACACAGCATTTCGGAGATCCCCCAAGGGTCTGTACTTGGTCCCCTCCTTTCCGAATCTCTTCACTGAAAATCTACAAGCTCAACACATCACAATGTGCCATGTTGTGAACTTGCAGATCAACTAGTTTCACTGAATGTTCATCCATTTTAACATTTGAATCCATCTGAACAGAGAGCAATAAAAGTGTCTCAGTTGCAGTTCTTCAAACAAATGTGTTGTTTGGGGAGTGAAACCAACCTGGTTTGAGGTCCAGTGCAGTGAGAGACTCCGAGTGGAGGAAGTAGAGGGTGGGTCCGACAGTGAACAGTACATAGTTGTCATGCCTTTCATCTAGGATGATCAGAACCAAATCGCCCACCTGGAAACTAAAACATGGACAACCACAATGCAAATGAATGAAATTAGGCTCCGTAAAATGCTAAAAGGTAATAAAATAACATACAAACATTTAAACAATTATAGTAACGCATGTACCGCATTTAAAAATGGTTAGAAATGGTGCTGGGTTAAAAAGGAAAAGAGGGACAGTGTTTATTGACTTACTCTCTGATGGCAATTTTCTCAGAATGCCGTGATGACACCGAGGACATGCTTTGAGACATCTAAAAAAAATACACAGGTGTGGGAATGTTCAACATATGAAATCAACAGATGTTACAAATAGTGACTCAAAAGGAATAACTTACTTAAGACAGTCATCTTATTTCTCTTATATGAAATCTGCAAGCTATGTTTGTGTTTCTATATCTCCATTATTATTATTATGCTTACATCACTCTCACTTTATTTCAAGGCAATTTAAAGACTTGTGAGACTTATGACACCTTTACAGGTAGTCATAACAATGTTCCTAGTCATTTTCCATAACCAATATGAAGCACATGTTAGTTATTTGTGCACTTTGACTAAAACACACCATTCAGAGCACTCTAGTGGTGTTCTTCCCTATATAATCCATTCATCTTTATTGAGTCATTTGGCCTACTCTCCTGGGTCAGGATTTTACACTTTGATGCTACTGCCACCTAGTGCAGCAGGGGACTCATTGAAATAAAAATTAATGCATAATACATATTAAAACCTACCAGCCTTTGACTGAGGCGCTTATTTTCTTCTTCCTTCATATGTAAAGTCTGGAAAAATTGAAATTAAAATTATAAATATAAATACTAATACCAAAACAGGCAACGTTAACATTATTTGACTCATGTAACTAGATGGATATTTGTATTTTATTTGTACTTGCCCTCTCTAGTAAGAGTATCCGCTGTTTCTCCTCTGACATCATCAAAATGTTATCACTGGAAAGAGAATAAAAACAATTCAGATGATCAGGAACAGTAATTGAAATCAGTAGTATGGTTAATTATTAAGGTTTACAGGATGTTTAATATATAAAGACAAATATGATGAGGTATTGTTGCTTTTGTAATTTCATTTGACACCACACACTTTTTATACCTTCAAATTCTGCATGCTAATACCAGGGACTCTTCCCAGTTTATTTTCATCTGTTTTCAAAACAAAGTCATTCACCCCTGAACCAGTCATAGACATAGACACAAATGATACTGCAACTATCTATTTTCTTGTTTTTTGGAATAATCTTTTATATTCTTTTTACATTTTTATATATACAACAAATTGACGTGATGTGACGCGTTGAGCTTGTAGATCTAATTTAGCCATTTTTTTACTTTTTAAATTTGAAATTTAAAAACCTCCCCCCAAATTGATTATTTTAGTTAAAATCTATATTTTAATAATCAATTAAATCAATAACTTTGATTAACTATTGCACCCCTAAAATGATGAGCAAGAAAATATTGAGGTCACACAGGTTGTAATGGCCTCGACAAGGACGTGGTGAAGCAGACTTGATCAACTTTGCAATTTATGTTATTGTGTAAAATAACTTAACATGTCCTAACCTGACTTCAATTAGGGTCAGGATTAGACATTTTCTCTCTCGATCCATGTTTCGAATTTGTAACCATGAGCAGTGTGAAATCTTTCTTCAACCACATAAATGCATTATTTATTGGTAACAGACTTCAAATGATCTCAAGCTTTCTATTGCTACATTATATTGCACTGTTTAAATTAAATGTCATTAATTAAGTTAAACATAGTTATAGCTATTCTTTTCTACATCTCAACCAACCAATGAGCAATTATGAACATTAACTCCAAAATCGAATGCCATACCATGGCCAGTTTGGAGCACCTCCTTCACAGAGAGTGTGTTTAATATTCCAACATAATTGCAGATACTCAGGTATTCTAGCCAAATATTATTGGGGATAATCGGGTCCCTTTTAAGAGCTGGCTCATGTTAATGCCACACCACAATATCCCACATAAGCTGGAAAATATGAATTATCTGTATTAATAGTTTTCTGAACTTTTGTACTGAAATAGCCTTCAGATTGTTTAATATTCTTAATTGGAAACATACCCATATGATGGATACAACCATGTTTTTACAACTCTTTCACATGCACTTGTACACCAGCGTGACTTCACAGATCATTTTTTTGTCTGACGTTAGGGGCTGCATTTAAATTGACAAAATAATATCAGAGACAAAATAGCATTTTGTCTTATGTTTTCAGGCTTATCAGTTCTACCATATCTACTATAATCATCTCTGAGGTCAATTCCTGCAGTCATTGTTCATTGGACATCAATTTGTGCATTGGGTAGATGCTTACTGCACTGTCACTGCCTCCACTGCCGAGTCCACGTGTTCATCTTCTAGGATTGCTGCCACAGAGGCCAATCTGTCTGGGTCAGATGGGGGCTCCAAGGAACAGGCTCCAGCGACAGGCACAGCCCTGGCTGCTGCCCCGAAGCCACAAGCACCAGCATCTGTGGCCTCGTGGGCTGCGGGGTTAGGCATGAAGAAGGCTGAGGACACCAGGGCAGTACCACGAAGACGGTTCAGCTCCTCCTCAAGATGCTTCTTCTCCTGCATGACGCTGGCTCTGTCCTCCGAAAGAGTCTCTATCAGCCCTTAAATAGACAACAAATAAATTAATAACGATTAATAGCTATATTCAGGGGAAATACCATATATGATGATTGATTGAAGCAGCACAGTTACATTTAGAATACTTTGTCTAAAAGGTCCGTTCAAAAAGGTCCTTGCGGTCTTGTTTCCAATGAGGTCCTTGCTATTCAATTCATAGACATATATAGTGGCATCAGTTCAAATATCAATACAAAAAAACAGAAAAAGATAACAAAGATAACACTATGTACAAAATGCCTACTTTAACCTACCAACTACAATACCAATCTGAGCAGAGATTAGCAGAACCACTGATTGTGGCCATTTGTGATCTGCTGTAATGAAATCAGTTGGGTGTCACTGAAAACATACGTAGATCACAATGCTACATTTATAATTGATGTTAATAGAACTTGCTCCGTATCAACAAAACACCTCCATCCTACTCCTCCTGTTCAACACCGTGCAGAGAGTTCATGTATACTCTCAAAATTGGCCAAAAACGAGGTTAGAATATTCCCTAAAAACACATATATATTATTTTTAATATATAAATAATATAATATATTGTATGCAGGCTGTTTTTACATCTCTTTTTTGGTTGAGTCTGGTCGTTAACACTGCCATCATTGACAAATGGAGTGCCCATTTTAGCTTGACCAATGTTATCATTTTGAATCCATTAAAATGACGTGTGATTCAACGTTGCGTACATGCAGTACAGCATTGCGTTCTACTAAGCAAGTCTGGGTTTGTCTGCTGTGAGGAGTCTGTGATCTGCAGTGTAAGGTTACAGACTCCCAGAGCCTCACAAAGCGGTTTATTTTTTATTTGTATTGGAATCATAATTTTCACAGTCAAATATTTCTTTGTGTTTAATATGGATACGGAATATTCGTTAACAGTTCGAATAGACGGCCAAGACAGATGGAGTCAAACTCCGAAACTCCACGGTGGTGGGCAGTTACTTTACCCCTGCGCCACCCGAGCACACAACACTTAATATTTCACTAACATGTTAAACACAATTTAAGGTACCCACACATTTTCTATTACAAAACAGCCAAAAAGAGACAACTTAACATTTGCACAGGAAAGATGGTCTTCCTTTGGAGCAATATTTATCTTTCTTCCTTATTTTTAAGATATATTTTTGAGATATTTATGCCTCTATTATTGATAGGACAGTAGGCTGACAGGAAATGGGGAGAGAGAGATGGGGATAGCACTCAGAACAGATAGCGCTGTCAGGCTACATTGTAGCCTGGGTGGGCCGGACCGCTACACCAGCGATCCGGGCCAACATTATCTATCTTTATGAATACAGGCATATACATAGAGGCATTCAACTCTTCACTCAAAACGCTCAGTATATGTGGAAGATACCTTTGTCCTTCTCCTGTTGCTGGGTAACCTGCCGCAACTTATCTGTGAGCTCATTGATGATCTGCTCTTTCTTCAGCTTCTCGCGGGTTAACACAGTGTTGAAGTTAGTCTAGTGGGGGGGAAAAACAACAACAACAAAAAACAGGTATGAGAGACTTGATCACTGTCTAGCATAAATCGGATACAGGATAGCAAACAACATAACAATAAAAACAATATAAATGAATACATTAGGTATTGATTTCACCCCAAATTTCTAATCAATATCAGTCAGTGAAGTAGTAAGTAGCCTTGGGAACCAAACACACATCGGTCAGTGAAACTAGAAGATAATTATGTAAAGTGAACCATTATTGCAGTTAATTGGCCTTCCATCAATATTCCTCTCAACAAGATGTGAAAGGCACTCTAAAATTATGACATCGAGGGGAACTAAAATGTCTCAATCTATGTGGTCATACAGTATGATAAAGAATAACAGATTAGATTATTCATGAACCATTGCCACATTGTATTCTCAAGACTATTGTCACATGCCTCTGTGAAATATACTGTGTAAATATAGCTCCAGAAAATGAGCTTGTAGGGTGTAGTTGCTGCAGTCGTCAAGAGGCTAGAATGTGTTTGCGCTCATGGAAGGGCGGTATGTTTACCAACACTGGGTCTCCCTCAGGCAGTGTCACAGACTCTAGTGTCAAATTGCCGTTCTGAGTGCTCTCGTGTTTGTGCAAGGTCATCACAACATTCTGTGTACTATAATTATGGTGTGCACATGCAGGCTAAGCCACAGGCCTGCATTCTACAATGACTCGTGAGGTGCATCTGGTGCATGTAGTACAGTGAAGAACCGGTATGTTAAACAAAATAACAAAGTTTCAGGGCAGTGACACATTGGTTTCCGCCATTACCAGTGGCGGTATATTAAATTGAGGAAAACATCTGCTGAGTGTGAATTGTTTTCCAGGGAAAAGCAAATGGGACTGGATGCAAAATCATATCAACAGAAATGTTTCAATATTTTTTATTAGAAGCATTACAAAAATACTTTTACGCAATCCACTGACGATAGTTTAATGTATGGTAATTTGCGTTTGTGGTGCTAGACCCGAACCAGCGAGTGCAATGGCCCGACATTCAGGGTTTGTGCAATTCAAAAGGACTACCAGAAGTTCTAAACAACATATTAGAGATTATTTTTATTGCAGCAACTAATATGCTCATTTATATGAATTTGAAGTCGCTTGGGGGGGGGGGGGAAAGAAGATAACACAAACCTGCTGCTCAGCGATGAGTGATGTCTTGAGGTTCTGCATCTCATCATTCTTCATCTTCTCCAGGAGTTCCATCTGGGACTGCAGGGAGGCCCTCTCCTGCTGCAGCTGCTCCTGAAGAGCTGAGTCCAGGGAGAGAGCAGCGCAGGCCTCTGCCCTGCCCTCAGTCTGTAGGGACGAGCATTCCTCCCTGAAACATGTACAGTACAGTTAAATACAGTACAGTGAAATATGGATCAAGATCAATTTATCAGGGCACGAAGCAACAGAATTTACTTATTTTTTTATTCTGTCTTTTTTACTTCAGCCTTGTCAGACTTCATGTCTGTCAAGAATATTAATTCCATGATTATGTGGGTTATAATTGAGGTGTGCTTTCTATCGACTTCCGTGTGTTTGTCATTGATAGGCAGGCTTCTGAACTGTCCAAAGCCCACCAATGAGACACAGTGAGTTGATGAACATTGGGCCATTTTATAATGAGCATTATTGAGGACCAATTATAGGAAGTTACGGTTGAAAATGGGTGAATGCTCCTTTCACTTAGACACCACTGTGGATGCTGCCAGAAGGCCGAACAAAAAACAGGAGGGTCCAAATTAACTCCAAATGTTTTGGTTTTTGGTACACAATTTGTATTAGAACACTAGAATGTGAAAATGTCTCACTGGACTCAGTGTGTATGCTTTTTTCTGCAGAAACTTTGCATGTGATGTATTTCCGTATTACACTGGTGTGAAACAGCTTTTAGTCTCAAGGTTTTCAGTCAGGTACCATTTTCCTATCGATAAGTTCATAAAATGGCTTTAGGCTTTGACAGTAAAGACAGAACAAAGGGGGTTGAACTTAAAATTCTTTGCAATGAAACAGCATGCCCAACTCTGCATGTGATGAGTTTACTCACCCCTTTGAGGACTTTCTCTCATGAAGCTCATTTTCAAGTTGTTTAATTATGTCTAACAGTCTCTTCTCCATCTCCTCCTTTTGTTGCTCTAATTCTTTAAAGGCATCTGGTGACACAACCTCCAAGGCCTCTTCCTTCTCTAAACTTCTCTGGGCTGCTCGTCTCTCCTGCTCTAATCTTTCAGAAGTCAGGTCGTACTCTGCCTGTAGATTGCAGATAACAGTCCTCAAGTCTTGTTCCTGCTGCTGGAAACCCTTCAGCTGCTCTTCCTTTTCTCCGTGCAGAGCAGCCACTTGCTGGTCCAGGTCTCGCTGGAGTTTCTGTTGCTGTTCAGCGTGTTCCTTCTCAGCATGGAGGGCTTTCTGCTGCCGGGAGGAGAGTTCACTGCGCAGCGAGATGCTCTCCTTCTCATGGCGGTCCACCAGCTCCGAGATGCAGTGGTCCTTCTCAAGCCGCATGAGAGCCCTCAGCTCCGCCAGGCCGCGTTCATACTCTTCATTTTTAATCTGCAGCTGTCTGTTGAGGTGTGCCACCTCGTTGCTGAGGGCTTCAGTTTGAGCCTCCACCTGGGTTTGCACGGCCTCGGCCAGCTGCACTTTGGTGTCCTCAAATAGCACCCTCAACTCCTCAGTCTCTGACTCTTTGAGGGCCAGCTCCACCTCGAGTTTGCAGCGCAAGTCAGCCAGCTCAGAAGCACGAGCCTCCAAGTCCTTGATCTGACTCTCCTTCTCTCTTAGAGTGGCGATGTGACAATGGTCCACCTCGCTTAACTTGCTCCTGCTCTCCGCAGCAAGGTGTTCTAGGGCCTCCTTGTTCTCCCTGGAAAGGGCCTCCAGTTGGGCCTTGTGTTGCTGCGCCATTCTGTCCTCAGACTCCTTCAAGTGGGACTTCTCAACCCCCTCCATCTCCTGTCGGAGCCTCTGCTGGCCACGCTCAATCTCAAAGTGCATGTTCTCCAGCTGGCTGGTCAAAGAGTCTCTGGAGACAGTCAGAGTCTTGACCTCTTCCGCTTGCTCACTGATTCTCTGCTCCAGGTCTATACTTTTCTCCTTTTGGCTGCTCTCCACTTCCACCCAATGCTCCTTCTCGCTCTCCAGCTGAACGAGCTCCTTCTCCTTGCGCTCCAGGAGCCCCTCCAACTCCAGCATGGCCCGCTGGATATCTTTGACAATATTTTGGTTGACTTGGTTTTCCTCCGTCAGGTCCTGGACCTGCTTCTCAAGCTCTTGCCGGAGGGAGAGAAGCTCAGCTTCTTGCTGCTCTCTCATGTCCGATTCATGCGTTTTACGGATGGTGTCCACAGCGTTGCGCACCTCTACGGTCATGTTCTTGAGGTTGAAACCAAAGTCCCGTTGTTCTTTTAGAACCAGACCTCGGAAGTGGCAGAGGTCGTCTTTGACGCTACTCAAGTTGGTCTGCGACTCCTCTGCAGCAAATCGGTATTTCTCAATGGTCTGCTTCAGGGACGCCATTTCAGAGTTCTGCCTCTCTAGTGTTGTGTTATCCTGGATACGCTTGTTGTCGATAGCATTGATGACTGAGGAGTACAGGGACTCCACCATCATTTCGGGGCTTGTGGGGTCACTGATGGGGTTGGGAGAGGTCAAGTGCTCTTCGATTACAAACTCATTAACAGCAGACATGAAGTCAGATTCGGGGCTCTCTGCCAGAGAGTCCAGATCAAGGGAGCCCTGCTGAAGGAGCGGGTCCATGTTAGGGTGGCCAATAGTTTCGAAGTCAAAGGTTTGAGCATCAATGCTGTCGGGGGACAAGTCTTCCAACGTGGAAGGGACAGGAACCTGTAGGGGCAGACAGGTGAGCCCTGTGAGGCCCACCAGACTGAGCGAGGAGGGGGTTTTGGAGGAGGTAGGGGTGGTTGACCCAGCTGTGCTTTCGGATCGTGGTGTGGATCTCTGAGGACAGAAAGGAATGAGGAGAATATGTAAAAAGAAAATTAATGATTTGGAATTTAAATAAATGCAAAATGTAAACATTTATATATGCCCTGCCTTGTTGTTAGCAACACTGCTAGCGATGCTAAGCAGCGTAGCAATATTAGCGGTCTGTGCTAAATCCTCCTCGACAGTATCATGTTCAGTTAATCCACATTCAGCTATTCCACCTCTGTACTCTTTTTGGTTGAATCTGCCAACCACTCCAGGATATACAGTAGATCCTGAACATTAAACTTAAAGTTGCGTGTCTTCCCACAGTACCTGTGGAAAGCCTAGTTTCTATTTACTGCTCTGTGCTCAGATCCGGTCTAAAGCCCACCAACTGCAGCTGGTAATTGTAAACATGCATGCAGACAGACCGTGTCTGTATCCTCTCTAAACCAGATGGATAGTAAAGTGCATACTGAACGAGTCGCAAGCAAACAGTATAATAACATTAAATAAATAAGCAAACCCATTAATTGAGATTAGAACATCAATATAAGAAATTAACATTCAGACCTTTGGGGCCAGCCCTAGTGTGTATTAATGCTAATTAAGAGATCTTTACCCTTTGTTCGCTTAGTAGATCGGTGATAGTTTGAGACATCTCATCCACACTCTGTGCAGCTTGGACCAGGTGGTGAAGCATCTCAACATGCTGATTTAAAGGCTCAAAGTCACACAATGTGGGAACCCTAGAGGGAAAATTTAATCCAAGGAATTTAATCCTGTGAAATACAATGTGTTAGAAAAATTCATCATGCACAATAAAAAATAATGAGAAATAATTTCAAGACGTTTATACATTGTCTGGTCATTTCACATTTATAAAAATGCAGAAATGCAGTCTTTACATGTAGAGTGAAAGCAGAGCATAAAATATCCATTTGCTTACTAAATACAACCACACTAAGATCACTTGATTTAGAAAAGGGCAATACACAAGATGATAAATTGCTATGCCACTGATAGAGACTTCAGGTACCCTTATGTTATGACATGGTCATGTCTTAAACTAAGTCACTGATTTAAACAGCAACCGTGTTAATTTCGTCAACTATAACGAAAAATGTTCGTCTACAAAAAAGTTTCACTGATGAAAACTAAATAAAAACTAAGCTATGATGACAAAAACTATGACTAAATATATTGACAATTTCGTCAACAAAGAAAAACTAGATGAAAATGTTAGGGAGGGACTTAGGTATAACTAAGACATGTCATTTTATGGCATAAAACGCATGCAACCAAGCATAAATGTTATGCCTGGTTGCATGCACGTGTGTCACGCTCCGAAAATAGCCGATCTACAAGCTCACAGCACGTCTGCGGCGCGTTGTGAGCTTGTAGATCAGCTTGTAGATCAGCTATTTTCGGCTATGATCGTATAAATCAGGCATTACGACGCCAGATAAATATGTTTTAGTCAACTAAATTAACTGTAGATTTTGTTGACTAAATATGACTAAAACTGGCATTTTATTCAAAAGGCTACGACTAAAACTAAATCAAAATTCTATCAACATGAACACTGCAGCAACTTACATGAGGAAAGGCTGCACCTCTGTGGGACAACAAGACTTCAGGTACTGCAAGTCATCAATCGAAATGTCTGGAAGCTCATAGTCAAA
This sequence comes from Gymnoscopelus braueri, assembly GCF_963280865.1. Classification (NCBI taxonomy): domain Eukaryota; kingdom Metazoa; phylum Chordata; class Actinopteri; order Myctophiformes; family Myctophidae; genus Gymnoscopelus; species Gymnoscopelus braueri. The sequence continues at coordinate 25,660,633 of NC_137611.1, read as the reverse complement.
TCTTCTGGGCTTTCGAGTCTATAAACAGTGGGAAAGACAGTGCAAATGGAGAAAACAAGACACATTAAAATGTAATAAAAACATATTTGAAATTCATAGTTGTTCAAAGAGCATGGATCCATTAGTTCTTACGCAAAATGACGTGGGTGGCCATGAATCAAGTCCTCTAAACAGGCGATTTCTGAGGAAAGATTTCCCTGAAAGAAAAGAAGCAAGGGAATGAATAAATATGTTGTGAGACCTCAGGTCCAGGTTGGAATCACACTGTGTTGTGTTTTCAAAGACGTGCTGGGCTCTACATGCCAAATAACATCTAAGAGCGATCCAAATAGACTTACTGAAGAGTCTCCCAAATGTTTCCCTTTTGTACTTCTCAGCCTCATAGAGTTTTTTCCCGTCCTTCACAAGAGCACAGGCCCACTGAAAAACAGAAAAAAATAAAAGGTTGCATTTCACAGAAAATTATCTTTTACGGTTTGCTAGAAATACTGAAAAAAATAAACAAAAAACTGCAGCATTTTTTACTGTTGTCGAGTACTACAAGAGGTTTATAGACCGTTTAGTTTAATCTATTTGAAAAGTAATAACGAACACAATAAAGTCCAGGACTGATTTATTGTGGTCCTCTTACACGTTTCAAATACATGTCAGAACACATGAGTAAAAAAAAAAAAGTCAAGATGTGAAATATTACATAAAAAATGTTTTATATGGACTGCCATAGAACTTGATTTTGATCACTGCCTTCACCAACTCTCTTCATACATCACTATCAATGTAGCCTACTCACCTATCTTAACAAGTTGCAGCATTGGCCTAAATACAAAGACTACCCTGATTATAAGATGCCCTCCCATCATTTGTTGTTAACAGTTTTTGAAGACAAAATCGATTTAAAAAAATAGTAAATAGTAAATAGTAAAAATTACTATTAATACCGTGCGCACACAGTATTTGGGCCAATATGGTAAATACATAACACTAATTTTCAGGAGGACACAACATAGCAAGTATTGGGGAAGAACAGTTTTTTGCACTGCCTCTTGTGCAAAAAGCTGAGGAAGAAATATGAAGTTATGTTCATGCGTTTAAAACGTCCTATTTAACTTAAGACTGTTATGCAAACTCCGTTTCTGTCACCAGTAACAGCATTTCCAAGTTGCAACTGACCTCTCTATAGTGGCGTATGAACATTTTCCTCCTGACGACTTCCACCACTGCCAGACAGTACATCTGGGGTACAGTGCTGAGGGCCTCCACCACCCTCACTCTCTCCAATAGCTCGGTTAGCAGCCTGAGCAGTGCCTGAAGTTTCTCCCCATCCTGGTCTGCGTGGAGCATTACATAACAGCACCATCTAAAGCAATCAATCAAGATATTAATCAATAAATCAATCAATAAACAAATAAACTTACTTAAGTCAAGTTTGCAAACATGCTTCTTCAAGCTTGTTTGCATGGCCTGCATTTTGTCATCTAGGTCCGATTCATTTGCATGAGTATGGTTGTAAAGTGATCACTGGCGGTATAAGGGTTGATTTTTGCAATGCAAAGAAGAGGTAATAGATGAGGGGAAATAAAATGGTTGAAGCTTTACTTGAGACGGACTTGAAGGTTGTTTGCAAGTTCTTGTTTGGCAGTGGTGCACTTCTGTTTAATGTCCAGCAGCTTCCTGTGGTTGGTCAGCATGATCATAAGCTGGTTGGCGTGACTCAGACACAAGTCAGGCAGAACAGATGTATCCTTCAGGTTCTCAGCACGCTTCTGATTGGCCAAAAATCCCTAATAAAGAGAGAGACACACACAATATAGTTAAAAAACGATAAAACAGACACTTTGAATTATAAGCCGAAACCTGTTTAAAGCTAGTTAAACTTTGGTAGAATATTGTTTTATCATTGTTGCTTCTGTGCTCCGTGAGTAAGAAACTGATTCCATACACTTTCTTGTGTGCAAGTGGACATTTTCACCTAAGGGTGGTACAAGAGGAAAGGCCATGGTGTCACCAAAATCATCATACTTGAGGGAGAAGGTACACAGCAAATTCAAGGTCAATCCAGCCAGCAGTTTTCGAGATACCTTTTGGGTACTTAACTGTTGGATGGATGGATGAATGGATGAACCGATCAACAAAAACTACCTTGTTAAGAAACCTGCTGCTAGTGGGGCTAAACAAACATGTACCAGGACAAAATGTTCCATATATTGGCAGAATCTGTGTTTTTGCAATGGTGCAAAATGTTGAGACCTGTCTAACCACACAATACGAGTAAATGGAACCACAACTTCCAGTTCATCACTCAAAGATAACAGAAGCAACAGATAAAGATGACGAACAATATTTAAACTTATATAATAGCACACACCAGGTAGCTATTCAACCCAAGGTTCTACCAAAATTCAACAATGCTTGACCAAATGTACTTATGTGACTAGGCTTACCTGAGCAAGTTCTTTCTGTTCATTGACCAACTTCTTACAGCTTGCAATCATTTGGTCTAGAGCGTACAACCTGTCCTCAAGCCCCTTGATGGCTTTCATGTTTTGATTATCTAGTTTGGCAATCGTGTCTCGACAGTCTGCCAGGAACGGCTGAATGATCCGTGGGTCAAGCTGAAAGAAAGGGCAGGTCAATGATGACTCTCTAATGACGTTTCCTTACAACTTTGAATTAAGGCACTGATGACTCTCTAATGACGTTTCCTTACAACTTTGAATTAAGGCACAATGACAAATAATAATTAATACGTATCTTGTAAATCTAGCTCTATGAGGACAGGCAGAGTGCTCTAATGGGGCCCTATGCGTTCTTGCCTGTGTGACATATAATAGAACCAACTCACCCTGTTGATGGAGTCAAAGCACTTCCTCACGACTGATTCCACGTCATTGGGCCTGTCTTGAACGTTGATCCAATCTAGTAGTGTGACGTTGAAGGAGGGTGGGTTGGCCGACTCGGGAGTGTCATCCTCCTGTAGAGCAGCCCTCAGCCCACCACTGTCGGTCATCTCATTTGTTTCCTGGTCTTCGGTTGGTAGGGATGCAGTTGCTCCCGGTGCAGAAAAAGATGCAGGTAACTTGGTGGTCTTCTGTGCATCGGTGGCGCAGCGCACAGAGTCGGTAGATTTCTGATCCTCTGGCTCGGAGTCCTTGTCTGGGGTCGAGCCGGATTTTTCAACGCTCTCTTTGTAACTGTGTCGTGTCAAACATTCTAGCAGAGGTATCTTGGCCATGACAGAGACCGCCGTCCCTAGCCTGCAACCACAGAACAAAATACATCAGTGGAAACCTCCAACACAACAGTGGTGTAAAACTGGTGGCCACAGACCACATCAGGCCTGCGAAGGTGCCCAATCCAGCCTGCGGGATGATTTTGGGAAGAAGAAAAAAATATTCCCAACCATTTATTACATTATCTGTATAGCAGTCGCTCTGACGCTGCTACCAATGTATGTTGCCTGCTTGTGCTAGTGTTTTACCCAGCAGCTTGTGTGTACTTGTGTGTGTACACAATAGATGGTGAATGGTGATTGACGGCAGTTAACCACCCTACTGTGCCTACTGCGCACAACTCCAGTCTATCAGTCTGTCCAACTATCCAAGAACGACCCAGTTAATTCCCCCTCTTTGCAGTCTGTGCGTATAGCTCATGGAATAATTACAACATGCCATGGACAGGTACAGTGACAAAATATCATGACTGAAAGGTGAGTTACAAAATAGTCTTCATGCTGGAAAGAAAATAAGCTTTTCAGCTATAATCAGTGTCCGTGATTGCTGGTGTTCGGTTTGTTATTTTACTTGTCAACCATGCACTAGACGAGAACAGAACTGAGAAATACAGGCACTTCTACTATTTATCTTCGTAAAATTAGGTGCAATTGTGTAGTCTACGTTTACAATTTGTTTAATTAGTTCTAAATTTGTCAAATGGTTTATAAATGGAAATGGTGAGGCTACAAAAATAATGTTTTTCTTCTTCACAAATTTCATGTAGCCTGGGACTGTAAGTTAAAGGAACCTTTCACCCATTTTCAACCTTAAACTAATAATAATAATTTAGATCTATTTGATCCCGCAGGGGAAATTCAGTTTTCAGCTTCACCCAGTTGGGCGTCAAGTGTCTTGCTCAGGGACACCTCGCCGGGGCTCGAACCTGGGACCTTCTGTTTCCCAGGCAGCCTCTCTACCCATTCAGCTATAGTGGCTCCACAATAACTCTCGTTATAAGATGGCACCATTCCTGTCTCCATGCTGTGTCTGAGAGGTGGACTGTGGACAGTTCAGAAACTTGCCAACCAGTGGTATCATCAATGGGGATTCCAATTTAACAGTAACTACAGCTTTTCTCTTCCTGTTAAGTTAGCATGCTGAAATATAAGTCAGTATGACAAATAAAAAGTTTGAAATCTTGAATGACCAAACCTGCCTACAAATAATGTCATTGGTAGGCAGGTTTCTGAACTGTCCACAGCCCACCTCTGAGACGATGAGCGAGTAGAGAGAAATGGTACCATCTTATAAAGAGCATTAGTGAGAACCAATTATATGAAGATACAGTTGAAAATGGGTGAAGTTTGATATTGCACCGTACTATTTAAAAGAAAACATTAAGCTTCTAAGTGATCAAACATTTCAGAGAGTAATGTTAGCAACGCTACATATGCAGCAATTAACCACCATCTAGTGTAGTAGTGCTTGACATTCGGAATAGTATGTTATAAATGTATAAATGTCCACAGCGTAAAATATTGTATTCTGAAGACATCACTTACTTTGTGAGTTTGAATTTAATTTCTTCAAAGTCCTGCTGATAGTGTGAGTATTTGGTGTCAAATTTCCAGAGCAGCTTCTGATAAGACAGGGTGCAGTCATCCAGGTTAGCCATAATAGCAGCCCAGCCTTGGTGTTGGAGGTGTTCATCATGAACCAAACGTTCACAGAAAGAACAAAGTTTCTTGGCAACTTCAAACATTTCCTGGAGAGACAAAACAATATGAAAAGAAGCTAAACAACCACCGTTTATTTTTTATAGGAAATTACAAATTTTAAGAAGGCATCCAGCTCTCTGACTAACCATATTGATCATAAATAATGAATAGCATTGATTATTACCTGAATAAATTTGTCAATGTTGGCTAAACCTCATTGTCATGATTATTTTTCTCATTAGCAATTGCATCTTTTCTCAGACTATTTTCAGCAGACTTTAAAATCGATTCACTTCAAAATGCATTCAAATGCAATGATAACATAACTGGCAAAAAAGTGTCACAAAGTTCACCGTGCTGTATTACCTATTTCAGGAAAATGTCAAGTTTCTGCAATTGATTTTTGTACTGTACCAATTACTGAAATTAACGGAATCCAACCATGTTATGCTTTGAAAAATAGTCGGCAGTCAATGGGCTAAACATGCCAGACCACCATAACGGTGGTCCTACAGTATGTCTCAAATGTGGGAAAGACAGCTATAGCAAAGTGTATGTAATTACCACAGCAAGTTGTGTTCGTGAGGCAACCGTGTGAAAGACAGCTGGCATCATTAGAGACTCTTCCACTTTAAGCTCCATCTCGTTCTCAATGGAGAAGGTGGTTTTAGGGATCGTTGGAGCTCGATCAGACAAGATCATCTCTTTGTTAAATAGGAATATGGGGTTTGTGTCCTAGAAATCAAACAACAAGCAAAGACTTTTGAATATAACATAACTTATGCTTCTTCTAGCACACAATACAATATCTTTACTTGGCATGCAAGTGCTTCAACCTATTTCTCTGGATGAAAAGTCACACACACTTCAAGGAATAGGACTACAATGAAATAGTTGAAAAACTAAATCCTAGATCACTCGGATCATCTTAAAAGGTCTCTTAAACTAAGGCCGTCACGATACTCGATATGTACCAAAAATTGACGTTCAATACAGTGTACCGAAATCAAAAGCCTTATCGGGATTCTCACGCTATTTCATTATGTCTCTCCCGCACATGTGTGTGCCGCGTGGCGTCCAAGGGAAGCCACGTGCTGTTGTTGTTTTTCTGCACATTCCGTGCATTCCTGTTTCCGATGGGGAGAAAGGAATGCGCTCTAATGTTGCATTGTAGAATGCAGTATGCATTACCTGTCATTTACCCATCTGTCAAGTAAAAAAAGATGACAGCCAAGAAGAGCTAGGCCATGTATAATTCATTGCCTGCCTTAACTAGAAGAACAATGTGCTCTTCGTCAGAGCGCAGATTACCGTCAATCGCCGCTAGGCTGGGTTGTCTATCCAGGGCAAGTAAACTTTGGAAGTCTTTTCAAAGAATGTTAACTAATCTTCTTAAAGAATCTAAAAATCTAAAAATGTCTTAAAGAATCTAAAAATCTAAAAATGTCAATGACAGTTGATAAAACACAAAGTTTCTATTATTAATATGTTGAACATTTTATTATTCTAGATTCTCATTTGTAATTTATAACCTTATTCAAATAAAGTTATTTATTGAGTAAAGTGTTTCTTTACAAATCCAGAGTCAATAGCCTAATAATTACAATAAATTAAAAACTTCAATATCGAATCAAATCGTGAGCTTAAAGTCGAATCGTGGATTAGGCGTATCGTGACACCTCTATCTTAAACTGATGTTTATACTCTGAGACACACTGTTGCATTGAAGTATTTGTTTTGGTACCTTGACTAAAAACAATATTAAGATATCTGTGTGCTCCAGAATCTTCTTTTTCCAACAAATTATCCTAACCTACAGTGGTGTGGTGCAACAGAGGAACAATCATATTGCAAAACTTACAGTGCCAGCACTGTAGCTGCAGACGCGCCTCTCTGCAGCCATGCACTCCCCTCCATTGACAACAAGGACTTGATGCTGGGTTGCAATCTTATATTTGACCTGGATGGCATGTTTAAGGTCCAGCACACTAAAAAGGAATAAGAGTTAAACATTTTCAGATAAATCAATTCATCATTCAAGCTTGGACAAATCAAATATTGTTATGCAGCATGTAGAGCATTTGTTAATATTCAAACAAAAATACAAATATAATTTGACTGCCTTACGTTTGCACAGCAAGTTCTGTGTCAAATGTTAGCGTGATGCCATTGTTGACCTGGAACACATACAACTTCATGTTGAATCTTCCAGAGATCTTCACTCTTCCTTAACGTGATCATTTAGTCATTCAAAGCCACCCTGCAACAATATATGCACAAAAAGACAGTGGACAAATGGTAATTACAGTTTTTCTATTTTGCTTAGGATTGCCATCATTATGGTTGTTGGTTTATTAAAGGTCTTTACACACCAAGGGCATGATGAATAAACAATATGAAAATGCTAAATACTCGCCAGCGAATATTACACATCAAAATGAAAAAATGCTTGCTTTATTGCTGTCTATTATTCACATTCTGTGTGAATGTAGTAGTCATGACACGAACAGTTATAAATATATAATAAGGCCAATTTAATCGCACATGACACATTAAGGGTAGGTCGGCTTTCCCTGGCTTTCTTTGTGTCGAAGTGTCGTTGAGCAAGACAGGAGTGTGTGTGTGTGTGTGTGTGTGTGTGTGTGTGTGTGTACACATGTGAAATAGGTGGATGTAACTGACTTTACAAAGCACTTTGGATAAAGGTGCTAAAGAAATGCAGAACATTTACAAACAACATTTACAGACAACAATTAAAAGAGTAATGATCGCTCCTGTTGTGTTCCTGGTTGTCATGGAGACACTCATACTATTTGGGCTATTATATTACTAAATGGCAGCTTTCAGTTAGTTGTTCATGAAATAATGAACATGGGTGATATTAAGCATCAAGTATCTGAAGCCTGCTATTGCCACATTTTGCACATAAACCTGGCACACAGGTGGAAGGATACATCTAAGCAGGTCTACGTTATTGTAAAATGAGTCGTGGTGTTAAGCAGTATACTGGTTACATGGCTGATGAGCTGAGTCACCATGTGCTTGGTTAGGTTACTGGGCTGGCTACTATGAAGTGTTCACCATAATTAACGTTAGTTAGTAGTGACAGAATATTTGGAAAGAAAAATAATAATAATTACTTGGATTACACATGTGTCAGCCAATTTAGCAGCATTCAAACAAAACAGTTTCACCACGACCACATAGAGTGTGATGATAATTTACCCGAGCTGTCTTTCTCACGAGGCCTAGTTAAACATTTAACACTGGCTAGCGTGGTGACGGTAGGCATCTAGCCACATAACTGTCTGGAGAAACCACTAAATAAACTAATTGAACAGCTGCCATTTATATAGTAAGGAAACACAAGGGCGCTAGCCTGCTACGTTATAACAAACTATTACCCACGTATTACTTCAGCTATCTGATCCACAAGCTCATAGATGCGACGTGTGCTTGAAGATCTGCTATTCAGTACATTTAGAAAAACGGTATATAACATTTAGAAAATGTTAGCAAATGTTTGGGACGCCAGGCTTCAGTGTTTACCACAAAACGGCCTCAATAATCATAACAGCGCTAGCGCCCGGGTTTGGGTTAGACAGATAAACACCTTTCAACATAATAAAAAACGACACATTCTCAGCTGGGGAAAATGAGTCATTGTTGTCGGGCGGACAACAAGATCAAACTGAGGGTTGACTGGGGGCGAAGCAAAGGCCAGCAGCAGCTGTTGGCATCAAGCTGGTCAATGACACCCACTAAACTGATGCTGCCCAGCTAATATTAGCTAACCAGGCTAGCGTTATGTATCAGAACAACGTCGACAATTTTGGCAGATAAAACATGACCAGCAGCAGAATGACCCAACGAGACATACTGCTGTTCACGTGCCGACGTGCTTTCGCCGTTGAGGTCTAAAATGAACGGCTCCGTCCGTCTTACCTTTCTTTGTTTACTCGCATCTCCCCCTGTAGTCGGGCTCCACCTTTGACTCGACGAGCTAGCGAGCTTGCCAGAAAGCAGCTAGCTAGCTACACAGCTGGTGTAGCTTGGCATACATAGAGCAGGCGAGCTAGCTAATGTTAGCTAGATTAGACGAGCCTAGCAACCGTGGCCAGCTATTTATTTTATTTTTGAAACGTATCTTTTTTTTTTATTATCTCACAATCGCACCACACTGCTACCAACTAAGCACCTATTACGACATGGCGTCAAGGCTGAGGATTTTCCTCCCGATGTTGTTACACACACGAGCTACAAAAGCTGATGTTGATTTCAAGTAGCAAGCTAACGAAGCTAACTGTCTCACAGGTAGCCAGTCTGTTTTGTTGTTGTCGTCTGGTGATGTGCGACCCACAAACGATTGGTTCACTGCTATTGCTGTTCACTGAAACGGTTGCAACACTGCAACTAAACCCAAACTCCCTAACAAATCATGGAACTGGGCTTATAATTTAGCTACGTTTGCTGTACTTAATTCCCACTACAATTAGTTCCTTATCCGACTACATAAAATACATTCCCGAATCCCTGTTCTTTGGGCAAAATGTCATTACTTTTTGCCCACTTCCACACCATACCACCCATTTATGAGACTGCTTTACATGTGGAAAATTATTGCCGTTTCGGTCAAAACATAGGTTGTAAAATTATCCAGGTTAATCCACTTTAAATGTATTTTTTCTATAAAATAAAAATACACCAAGGAGCTCAAAAAGCACGTCTTGCTCGCTTGCTCACCTGTATCGGCTCCAGCTCCAGCTAGTCTGCATACAGTTCACTGGCTCCCGACAGGCCAAGAATCGCTCACCACCACCAGTATCCTCAACTCACTGCAGTGCAAAGCCCTCTCGTAGTCGTCTACATACATGTATGCAACCTTGCTGAGGAAGCTGGCCCCCTCTCTACCTCTCCGACTCTATGGCCCCTCCAGACCCCCACCATGTCCCCTCCCACTGCCTCAGGTCTGTGAGGTGAGGAGGTTGGCACCTCCTGGAAGCCGAAACCCTGAGGTGTTACCAGGGCATTTCCATGTGCTGCCTGTGGAACGCACTCCCTAATATCAAAGAGCCTCTCTCAATTCAATTCAATTCAATTCAAAGGGCTTTATTGGCATGAGAAAACATACGTTTACATTGCCAAAGCAGAAAGCATAATACAACAATACAGCAATACAATCAAAACAAAAATATGTACATTTGAAAGTCAGAATCTTCAATAGATCAATTTCTATGTACCAAGATCACTGGGTGCAGTTATAGTGCCGGAATATACCCAATGATTAGTCTTTAGGGTGGTTGTGTTCCGCTCTCTCATCCTTCAAAACAACCCACAACAAACACCCATCTCTCAGCCCAACCCCCCCCCCCCTTTTAGTTACTTTTTTAAGACACATTTTTATATTTTTGTTTTAATCTTCTACCTAATACATGAGTGGTTTCAAAGGGCACACATCCCCCAAAAGAGTCAAAATTTCCATCACAACATACTGTCGTCACTGTACATTTTGCTCAATGTATTCTGGGAAAATGAAAAAAACTAAAAAGCCTGTTGTGTTTTGCTGCAACATGAGGAGGGGTGTGGTTAATGTAGGCTGCAGTGTGTAGTAGGATCTACAAGATTATTGCTGATTTGCTGCAAGCAGGTTCTTCTCATGAAGATGTGTATTAAAGATGTGTATTTGCATCATTATATTTATCATGCTATAAAGGCATTTGCTGTGCCGAAACAGCTGTTTGGCTAACAATAGGCTAGTTCACATAATGGGGTCATTTCAGTGAGCCAAGAATGATGCATCATGTTCTTTGGAGATCAATCTGCAGAATATTCACATACTCCAAATTGTGTGCCTACAATAAAGAAAAAAATAATCTCCTTGCAAAAGTTCTAATATTGGGTAGATCAGTGGTTTTCAAAAAAATTCAGGCCAAGGACCCTGCTGAGACAGAGACGAAGCAGACAGGGTCCCCAACAGATATATTGTATAAACGTATGTTGCATTTTACATTTTTGTTTTTTAGAAAGCATTCCATTAAAAAAAAATTGGCAGCCCCCTGTAGTATGGTAACTCCAAGGACGCCCTTCGGGTCCCAGACCCCCTGTTGTTGACCCATGGGGTAGACTACTAGAGTGATGATGCCATGGAACCTGTGATTAGGCGAGATCTGATTCTGAAGTGGCAAGTGATATCATCAGAGGGGCAGGGAAAAAACTAGCAAGCTGAATGTTCTGGTCATATACTGTATATATACTAATAATTAAGGTTGTGTTCAATTCAGGTAAAACAGTCAGGATGCTGCTATTGTGCACTTTGGCACTGGAAAGGTTCTGCTACACTAAATGCAATGGAGCCTTAATTCGTTATACTATTTCATGGCAATATGGCTCTGTGAAAAAGTATTTTGGCCCAGATCCCTTACATTCTCTAATTCAGTCATCACTTGGTCATTTATCAATCAATGTCCAGTCCATTAGGAAAAACCTAGGTGTCTTATTTGATCCCAACCTACAATTTGGGAGCCACATTAAAGGTTCTATGACATTAATTTTCACTTTTTCAATTTTTTATGTTTTTTGGGGGGTTTTATGACCTCAATTACACCCAAAAAATCTGAACTTTGAACATTCAGTGGATTTTCTGTGGTCTGGGGTTTTCTGAATAATTAGGCTGAAAAGTAATCTGAGCTTGGCCCTTCGGCAGTGATGTCACAGCCGATTAATCCCGCCCACTCTCCTCCTAGCCCCTCCCCTCCCTTATCCTTTCCTTGGGGGGGGGCGGAACAGAGACGATGATTGACAGGCAAAATCCCTCACCAGCGACACCCGCAGGCAAAGATTTATTTTTTCATTGCAGTTGAAAAGGCTTTAGAAATGTGAGAGAAAAACACCTGCCATGGATCAATGGAGTGGAATTTTTTGTTAAAACTTTTTATACACGTTTGAAGGACCATGACAAAGACTTTTAATGTGTGGTAAAACTGAACGTCATGAAACCTTTAACACACTTGTTGTCTCCGCCAGGCAGAAAGGCATGGCGAGAGAGTATGTTTTCCACCCCGTCCGTCCATGTGTGTGTCCGTCCGTCCGTCTGTGACCAGCTAATCTCTGCCACCGTTGGCTTGATCACAGCGCCACTGCGCACACACACTCCCTGGATGCCACAGCAGAACCTCTACCCCACATTTTTCAGATCAGCCTGTCATAGCGCCACCATGAGACCGACTTTTGAGTACTCCTAAGGATTTTGTCCAAAAAACACACAAATCTGTACACAATATGTCTATAGTCATGTGATCAACACGGATCTGTCCGATTTTCCATTTTCCATCCTGATTGGCTAAGATTGGCTTCCAAAGTTTGCAGGATTGGTTAATTTTCAACAAAATGCCTCAAATCATGAACGCAGCATGCGCTTTCCGTGATTCTTTTTCACTTGGATTCCCACTTGGCCCAGGAAGAAATGCCACTTGAAAACTTTCAAATCAGCTTCATGGTGGCGCTATACAGGCCGATTCACGTTTTTAGCTATAACTGCATCGATCTGCGTGAAACTTTGCACGCACACTCCCTAGAGGAAAAACCTTTGCCCTGCATTTTTCACATACGCCTTTTAGAGCGCCACCAGGAGGCTGAGTTTTGTAAAACAATTTTTTTGCTCTTACTCCTTCAGATTCTGTCCAAAAATCACGCAAATCGGTACAGAGGGGCGGCCATAGCTGAGTGGTTAGTGAGCCCGCCTGGGGAGCCAGAGGCCCTGTTTGCCATAGGTACGATTCCAGGCCAGGCCAGCAAATGTGTCGATGAAATGAAATTTGTCCCTGAGCAAGACTCTTAACCCCTAATTGCTCGCAGGCCCTCATTGGAAACAAGACCGCAAGGACTTTCATGAACAGACCTGTTAAAGGAATTATCCTTATCCTTGCACAGTATCTCTATAGTCATGTGATCAAGATGGATGTGTGCAATATTTCATATTCCATCCTACTTGGCTACATTGGCTTCCAAAGTTTGCAGGATAGGTCCGTTTTCAACAAAATTCCTCAAATCATGAACGCAGTGTGCGATTTCCGTGAAAATTTGCACGCACTTTCCCACTAGGCCGGCCTGTTATAGCGCCACCAGCAGGTCTAATTTAGCAAACCACATTTTTGGAACAAAATGCCTCAAATCATGAATGCAGTGTCCGATTGCCGTGCAAGGCCTAAGAACAAATGGCACCCTTTTCACATTGGCCTATTATAGCGCCACCTGGAGGCCATAATAACCTACCTGACCTGGCGGAGACTTGTGCTCCGAGGAGCACTTTTTCTAGTTTGTTTCTCAAATCTGATCTTGGACTGACTGTCCACACTGTAGCAATATGTGATCAAAACGGATTGTGTATTCAGACATTGTCGACCTGCATTGGTTGGTGTGAATAATGCTTAACTTACGTAGCAACGAGCGACGACACCGCCATACGATGAAATATAAATCAGGCTTCAGTTTCTAAGACCATCTTTAAAACATTTGAATTGCATTTCGAACCACCCAGGAATAGTAAAACTCAATCTGATTCAAATCTGGATAGGCCAAAAAATCGGCTGCTAATGTGAGCATATCCTTAGAGAGCACATGGACTGGGAGATGTTCCTGCTCGTCTTGGATGATAACATCAGTGAGTAAGTACATGGACACAGTCACTTGATTTAGTAGAAACTGCTAGATGACATTGTTCCTATATACAAAGATAATTTTGGATATATCCTAACCAGAGTGTACAGTTATTCACTATTTTCACCCAACTGTGGGATAATAGTGACATTTGCACTGCACTTCATGTGTGCGATGCTGCCTACAAGCTCGGGGACTATGGTGGATTATTCAAAATCCCACTCTGACCTCCAAAGAACCATCAAAAGGGCCAAGCGGGAGGACAAGAATAGAGTGGAAGATCAGATCAACAGTGATGATGTGAGGAATGTGTGGCAGGGATTACATACAATAACAGACTTCAGAGGGAGATTCATGAGCTGCGTAGAGAGCCCCTCTACTCCCCCCCACCCCCGGTGAGCTGAATAAGGTAAACAGCCCCATATCACCGGAGAGAGCCCTAGTACCTGTGGTGGCCATTGGCCAACCCACTAAACTTCTCAGAGGCTGACGTGTGCAGAGCCTTTGAGGGTGAACAGCTGTAAGGCTGCAGCACCTGAAGGCATAGGCCGTATCCTCGGAGCACACACTGACCAGCTGGCTTAACCTCTTCCAAGCTGTTGTCGCGCTCAATACAAGGGCCTCTCAGGGCTGCATGCTGAGCCCTCTCCCCGAAAACCCTGTACACTCAGTGGTGTAAAGTAACTAAGTATGTGTACTCAAGTACTGTACTTAAGTACAATTTTGAGGTATTTGCACTTTACTTGAGTATTTCCCATTTCCAATACTTTTACTTCTACTCCATTACATCTCAGGGGCAAATATTATTACTTTTACTCCACTACAATTATTTGAAAACTTTAGTTACTAGTTACTTGATTATTATTACAAAAGATAAATTAACCACTTCAGCCCTATACATTTCGGCCATTTGAAAATAGCCGATCTACAAGTTCATGGGTCGCAATGCGACGCATTGTGAGCTTGTATCTGCTATTTTCAAAAAACTATTATACATTTGAAAACTGTACATTCTGTCTAATGAATACTTTTACTTTTTGTACTTTAAGTACATTATGATGCCACTACTTTTGTACTTTTACTCAAGTACATTTTGAATTCCTGACTTTTACTTAACATAAACAGAGCGTAACAGAGTATTTCTATATTGCAGTATTGATACTTTAACTTAAAGACGGGGTGCTGTGATTTTCAGTGATCCCCCCGCCCAAAACATAATCATCAGGTATTATGGTTATACTAGGAGGAAGATTTTTTTCAAAAAAGTGTACAGAAATTGTTAAAATTATGTTTTTATGTGGAGACGCCTCCAGTTCATTAAGTATACCTGGTTCTCACCTTAGCACCTCCTCCACCACCTTAGCACCACCCACCTGTCCTAGTCCCTCCTCCTCCTCATGCCCACACCTGCTGTGTTATGATAATGAGGGGGAGGGCATGTTTTTACTATGACACTAAAGCGCTGTTTTTCTATTGGCACGTTTGACCCTCAAGGTTTCAGCCTCCAGGAAGAAACTCAAAGTAGTCAGAGAAGACATAAAACACTATAAAAACACCACCAGGGGGCTTAATAAAGTTCTATCAACCTCATAGACACATGAAAAACTGAAAAAGTGCAAAACCATGGCACCACCTCTTTAAGTAAGAAATGTGAGTACTTTTTCCACCAATGTGTACAGTGTACACACATGGCCACACACAGCTCCAGTGTCATCATGGTGATAGGCCTGATCGTCAAAGGTACTGACACAGAGCTGTCAAGAACCTTGCATTCAATTCAACTGCAATGTCAAGAAGAAGACTAAGGAGCTGATTGTCGACGTAGGAAGCAGTGAAATGAGCACAACCCCATCTCCATTGACTGCTTTGCAGTGGCGAGGGTCAGTGACTGTACTTTATTGTGTACATCTTGTGTGCACATAAGAGTAAAACAAATTTTCCTTCAGACAACGTAGCACCATAGGTAATAATAATAAAAGTAAAGAAAAAAGAGATATATCATGTTTTTATTCTGTTGCTGATTAAAAAATAATTCTGCGCTGGGGGCGTGTTCTTCTCCTCCGCGTCATCAGGGCCCATACCCTGGGTGGGGTTGGCGAAAGGGCCTACTCTGTGTGGAGTTTGCATGTTCTCCCCGTGTCTTCGAGGGTAGTTAATACCCTCACAAAAATATGTAGAAATCCTGGTCGCTATATCGCCTCCCCCATGACAGCCTGATAGAGGGGAAAGAAACTGGTTGGAATAACGTGTTCCTTCCACGCGCTACATCCTACCGGGGAAACTCCCCCTGACCCCTGTCAGGTGACAAGAAGGTCAGTTGGCTCTCATGCATTGAAGGAGGCATGAGCTCGGCCCTGGGCTCCCTAGGCTGTGGGGGGAGTGTTTGTAGCGCCCAGGATCACTTAGAAAATTGGCACCGGGTGAAAAAAGGGTCACAAAATCGTGGGATAAAAAACATACAAAAATAAAATCTGCTCTACAAATATTTATTATTATTATTATTATTATTATTATTATTATTATTTTGTTGTTGTTATTGTTGTTACCAATATTATTTTAATATTATCATTATTATGAGCTATTACTGAGGGGTCCAAATGGCCCTAAAATACATCTTACATTGTTCTCGCTAAGACATAATGTGGATAATGACAGTTGAGACCATCCTCTAAGTAAAGGCACTTGCAATATTTAATGTAATCACTCATTGATGCCAAAGTTCATGATTCACTGATTGACATCAATCAGTGATTTTGCCCAAATGTGAGTTTAAAAGACTGCCTGTATTGGGCCATTATTGTTTCAGAGAAGAGTTTAAGGGAGGGATGTGTGACACTCAACATTTTCATTTGAGCCCCTTGCATAAATGACACTCATCTAACATAGTGAGTGCTGACCCTTGGTTACCATTTTCATGTGCCTATGAGGAAGATGATTACCTGCTGTATCTATCTGTGACAGAGCAACTTCATTTTATTTGAATGCATAATACATGCACCATATTATACCAGAGAAAAGCCATTACCAGAACTTCCACAAGATGCTGCTATTGAGCTGCATAGCTGTTAGATAATCAGACTATGGTTTGAGACAAACTTTTACTATAGTAGAAACTGGATTTAAAATTTGACTTATTTTTCTAATCCATCCTATCTTCAGTGAAATCACCTAGGGTCTACATACCTAGATATCTGTGCAAGTTATGTTTTTTTACTAATCATTAAAAAAAAGTCCTTCAGTAGTAGCTGAAAGATAAAAAATTGGTCTTCATCTCTGCAAGATGAAACAATCAATAATTCACTCAGGTTTCATAAATATTGCTCCTCCAGGCCCTTGCCAAGTGTAAATGAACCCTCAGGGCTGTTTTAGCATTCATGGCAGCTCCCCATGTCCTGGGGCATGCTCTCATAGGCTCCCCAAGATAATTTGAGGCTAAGACTCAACAGAATGGAAAGACACACCAACAAAGGCTTTGCTATAGAGCAGGGGTTCTCAACCTGAACCCCCTTCTGTCTCCGAGGTTCAGCTGAAGCAGACCACGGCCACGTCACTCTGACATAACCATAAACCAAACTATTGATGGTATAACACAGCTTTAGGGTTGTTATCCCCTCAACTATGAGCTCAACAATATCCACACTTGGCTCTGATTGGCTATGATAACAAACCGTCATTACACTTGGGGAAAAACGAATCCACTCTTTGTGGGTTTAAAGTCAACCTCAATAATACCGAAGACTTTACGGTCACAGTAGCCTAAAGAAGAGGTAACCTATTGGGTTGTATTTTCAATAACAATCTTTCCGGTGAAAAAAATGCATCAAAGGTGATCATGACAGTCAACCAAAGAGGGGCAGGATCTCCTCTTATATCAACAAGAGTGCAATGATGACTCTAGCTGGAGCTCTCATTCAATGTCATTTCGACTATGCTTGGAACCTCATGGTTCACTAACACCTCAATGTCACTAAAAACTAAACTGCAGACCTCTCAAAACAAACTACTTCAAGGCCTCTCCCCCAGGACTCACCTTCATCCAGCTCACTTTGCTAGTCTAAGGTAGAAGACAGAGTGCAACATCTCTCTATGGGCCTGGTCTTTAAGATACTCTGAGGACCAGTGCTAAAATACCTGTCAAACTACTTCCCTAGAGTGAGTGACACACATGGTCATAACATCAGAAGGAGACCTCGGTCCCCCAAAATACGTCTAAAAAATAGGTAAAAATGCATTCTGCTATGCTGCCACCAAAACGTGGAACAACCTACCTAAAGATATAAAGGAGCTCGACTCCCTACCCACATTCAAAACTAATCAAAAAATACAAGTGAACATAGTTTAACTCCCTAAACACCTTGTTAGTAGAATCCCCTGACCACCGCTCCCTCCTCTACGTTCTCTGTAAATATACCTTATGATTCTACTTAACTCTATTCCACTATGTTTTGTAGCACATTTTGTATTGTATTGTATGTATAACTGATGCATTGAGTACAAAGGACCACAATGGAAACAAGCCCCTGGGTATTTTTTATCCTTTTAACATAACCTTTGACTGTACTACCTACTGTATACTGTTAATAAGAATGTTAATAAAGTATTCAATCATTCAATGATATTATCATATTATCATATTATCATCAATCAATCAATCAAACTCTATACTATAATTCTTATTGAGGTGGATCAGGTTAAAGAAATAGTTAGTTTTTGCCCCCTCTTTCTGTTTGAAATATACGATACGATACGATACGATACGATACGATACGATACGATACGATACGATACGATACGATACGATACGATACGATACGATACGATAATACTTTATTGTCAGTTCACACTGAAATTTGTCTTGCGACCCAGCAGCCATGTATGCAACAATAAACAGTACACACATTTGACATGACACAAGAAAACAAAACAAAATACATACATAAAGACATACAAAGACAAGAGCAATGTCCACCTCTCAGCCTACCCCTGGCCTACAACTCCTGATTAAGCCTCAATGTCGTCTGATGGACAAAGGACCTCTTCAGTTTGACCTTATTGTATGTAGGAACACTGTATCTCCTTCCTGAAGGCAGCAACCTATATTCTCCATACAAAGCATGGCTAGTGTTTGAAGTGATATTCCTTGCCAACCTTATCATACTGTCATTATACGTAGATGTATAGAGCCTCTGAAGTGGTTGTCCAACAATCTTTGAACAAATGTTCAGTTGCTGCAGCAGTTGTGACTTTAAGGCTACAGACAGACATCCATACCAGGTGGTACTACAGTAAGCCTACTGAAGAACACTCATAATAACAGAAGTGAAAAACAAAAGAAGAATCTGTCTACTAGCACCAAAAGATCTCAGACGGCGAAGGAAATAGACTCTTTGCTTTGTCTTCTTACCCACTGATTCAATCTGGTCTTTCCATGACAGAAGGTGGTCAATTACTACTCCTAGGTATGTATACGAACATACCTGGTTGATCTGTTGACTATGAATAGTAATGGGGGATCTGTGTATCTCTAGTGGGGCACCAAAAACAATCTCCTCTGTCTTTTTTGTGTTAATGATAAGAGCGTTGTTATCACTCCACTCCACCACCTTATTGTCTCCGCCAGGCCGAAAGGCATGGCGAGAGAGTATGTTTTCGCCCCTGTCCGTCCGTCCGTCCGTCCTGTCTGTGTGTTACCAGCTAATCTCTGGCACCGTTGGCCCGGTCGCTCCGAAACTGTGCACACACACTCCCTGGATGCCAATTCAGAACCTCACATGGGCCTGTTATAGCGCCACCAGGAGGCCGATTTGTGCAAAACCCATTTACTCCTACAGATTTTATCCAAACATCACGCAAATCGGTACACAGTATCTCTATAGTCATGTGATCAAGACGGATCTGTCCGATATTTCATATTCTATCCAGATTGGCTAAGGTTGGCTTCCAAAGTTTGCAAGATTGGTCCGTTTTGAACAAAATGTCTCAAATCATGAACACAGCGTGCAATTTCAGTGTAAACTTGCACGCACATTCCCACTAGGCCGAGGAAGAAATGCCACCCTTTTCACATTGGCCTGTTATAGCGCCACCAGCAGGTCTAATTTACCAAAACACATTTTTGCAACAAAATGCCTCAAATCATGAATGCACGCACATTCCCACTAGCCCGAGGAAGAAATGGCACCCTTTTCACATTGGCCTATTATAGCGCCACCAGGTGGCCACAATAACCTACCTGACCTGGCGGAGACCTGTGCTCCGAGGAGCACTTTTTCTAGTTTACTCTGTGTTGGTGCAGTCCAGGATCACTGGAACTATCCAAAAGAGAAATCAAAACTGTATCATCAGAGTACTTTAGAATGTATTGGTCTGGTTTGTCAGTGCGACATTCAGACAGACATTCCTCAGTACGACAGCTGTCAGTATAAAGGGTGAAAAGTACAGCTGAGCTTACACAACCCTGGGGAGCACCAACATTAGTAGTTAATGCTGCGGAGAGGGTTCTGTTCACTTTCACCCTCTGTACTCTGTTAGTAAGGAAGGAAGCATACCAGTGAATTAAGTATGGATTCAGTTCCAACTGTACCATCTTTGACACCAGAATATCAGACTGTATTGTATTGAAAGCTGAAGAGAAGTCTAAGAACAGCACCCTTGCATGATTCTTATTAGACTTATCTAGGTGTTTTGTAATGAAGTGGATCAGTGTGACAACCGCATCCTCTGTACCGCAACCTTTCTTATAAGCAAACTGACAGGGGTCGAATTTGTCTTTAGTTATACTTACAAGATGTTGCAACAGTATTCTTTCCAGTGATTTCATGATCACTGAAGTGAGAGCTATGGGTCTATAATCCTTATGTTCTTTTGGACATTGGATTTTGGGTAGTGGTTTTATGTGTGAGGTTTTCCAACACAGAGGAATTGTGTGTGTGTCTACAGAGGTTTGAAATATTGGTTGCCACACAGGAGCCAACTCAGATGCGAAGTTTTTGAGGAGAAAAGCACTGCACTCGTCCGGCCCATTAGCTTTCCTTGTGTTAGTACACCAAAACACTTTTCTGACATCCTCTTCAGTGATGATAATTCTGTCTGAGGGGGCAGGTGTTACAGCCTTAAAGGGTAAGACCACTTTGGTAGAGGTTTGGGTTGTGTAGTTACCTTGCCATGATGTAACTCCAAAGGTGGGCAAGAAATACAAAATAATTGCTCCATTGATTAGAAATTGATAATTCAAAAATATGCTCCTCATTGACTTACATTGTATGGTAAAACAGCTCTCAAAGTCACTCTTTTAGCACATAAATGAACACAAACAAAGCTGATTCAGACAATATAGAGCATCACCAAACCCAGTACTGTTTTTTTTTTAAATAAAAATGTCAACTTCCTGTTGATTTTACTATTTGAAGATCTGGATCCGGATCCGCGGATCCAGTCCAGGTTTTCTACTTATTAAAAATGGCAAAATCAACAGGAAGTTGACATTTTTATTTAAAAAAAAAACAGTACTGGGTTTGGTGATGTTCTATATTGTCTGAATCAACTTTGTTTGCGTTCGTTTACGTGCTAAAATAGTGACTTTGAGAGCTGTTTTACCATACAATGTAAGTCAATGGGGAGCATATTTTGAATTATCAATTTCTAATCAATGGAGCAATTATTTTTTATTTCTTGCCCACCTTTGGAGTTACATCATGGCAAGGTAACTACACAACCCAAACCTCTACCAAAGTGGTCTTGCCCTTTAAGTATTTCAGTGCACTTAGAGGAATCGCCTAATGATTCGAATCTGGCAAAGAAAGTATTTAGGTCATTAGAAAAGCCAAGTTCATTATCTGTCACAATAGGTTTGGTTGGGGATGACATTCCTGTCATGGATTATCCCAAGCCTTTTTGTGATTTTTGGCTTTGAACGCATCCTCTAGATGCTGTCTATGTGTCAATTTTGCCTGCCTCATTTTTGTTTTTAGCTTTCTTTCCGTCAATTTAAGTGCACCGAAGTCTTTGTTTATGAAGGCTATTTTCCTTTCATTTATTACATCTTTTATGTCCTTGGTCACATATGATTTATTGTTCGGATAGATTTTAATTTCCTTTGTAGGAACAACCAGCTGTACACAAAAATTAATATAATCATTTGTAACAGTGGTTATTTCGTCCAATGAACCATCTCTAAAGGTGTCCCAATCTGTACAGTCCAGGCATGCTTTTAGTTGTTCCTTGCTTTCATTTGTCCATGTCCTAACTACTTTCTTCTCCAGCTTTCCTCTCTTCAGTTTTGACTTATAAACTGGAGTCATGCACACAACATTATGATCAATATAGGCGGCCCAACCGTGGCAACATATGCGTTTGGAATGTTCACATAACACTTGTCCAGAATGTTATTTTTCTTAGTCGCATCCTTAACATACTGTTCAAATCCCGGCAACACGGTGTCCAGATAGCACTGATTTAAGTCTCCAAGCACGATTGCTGGTGCCTCTGGATACTGCAGTTGCAGTCCGTGCACACAGTCAGCAATGGTTTTTGCTGCTTGTGCAGTAATATGAATATGAATGAAGAGAACTTCCATCTTAGCTCTTCTCCATTTATGCTTCACCTTTCTGCACTCTCTTTTTAGATTGCATATATTATTATTCATCCATGAGGATGATTTACTGCACCAACCAATTTGTTTTTGGTAACAGGTCTACAATGGCTGGGGAGAAGTTGTCAGCAGTGTGGTAGTTAAGAGTGTGAGAACGGGTTGAACGTTTGGTAGGCTGGGTTATCACTACATTTGGGAGGGACAGCGAGTGCATTTTCCGGCAGCGGAAAATGCGGAGCTGCCGGCGGCACCAGCTTTGGGAGTGTGCTGCGTTTGTGTAACGCAGTCCCCACCAATATTATTTACGATTCTGTGCCTATCGGTACATAACTCGGACGGCGCTTAGTCGAATAGCAGACCATCGGCCGGTCGTCGCGGGCACTCGCGCCGGAGGCGCTCAGGCGCGACTCCTTGGCCTCAAGGTCTGCTGATTCGGCGCGCCTCCGTCATGGTCCAAAACTATACTTTATCGGCGGAAAAAAGAAGTTGACTGCCGCTCCTCCACCGGCAGTTCCGCGGCAGTTCCGCTGCTCCGCCGGCAGCTGCCGCTCCACCGCCGGCAGTCACTGCCGGGAGCTGCCGCTCCTCCACCGGCAGTTCCGCGGAAGTTCCTCGGCTGTTGCCGCTGCCGGAGAATGCACTCGCTCCTTCTGACATTTGGGACCCAGGAGATGGCGTAAAAGGTGAAGACCAACCATGGCGTAACTGGACCCTGCTGAACTGCCTATGCACTGGGGTCTGCAGCTTCAAATCATCCATGAAGAAGTGGGGCTTGGTAGACAGCACAGGATGCCAGTGCAGCGAGCATGAGCAGACTGCCGAACAATTATCACTTGCCCCCTGTACAGACCACCCTCAGAAGCCGGCCTCTTCGATAGCACCAGAGACGGGGGTAACACCCATGGTGGCTCCTGGTCCAACTGTCAAGAACCTGGGAATGGTCCTGGAGAGTCGGCTGACCTTCAAGGCCCACATTGCAACGATCACTCATTCCTGTAGGCTTGCACTGTACAACATCTGGAGGATCAGACCCTTCCTCACCAAGGCGTCTGCCCAGCTCCTTCTCCTTATCCAAGCCACAGTCATCTACAGGATCACTGGGCTGATGGCATGCTAGCTCAAACCCCTTCAACTGATCCAGAATGGCACGGCATGCCTTATTCAACCTAAAAACATTTTAACACAAACCCGCCCGACTTCCCTTCAGTGGCGGGTGATGCTGCCTGCATCCAATTCAAAGCACTTACAAGTCAATCAAGGACATGACACCACCTTTTTTCCCTTCAGCACATGATCCACTGCTACACCCCTAACACACACTGATACCCTGGCCATCGCTCCAAGCATCCTAGAATAGACCCTTCTCCCTCCTGGCTCCCAAGCTGCGAAATGCTGCCCCCCCCCTCCCATTCAGGACTAGGACTGTTTCCACCACAGTCAGAAGGCAGTCTGCACTCTCCACCTCACCTATCCTCATTGTATCACTTCACTTGTCGTCACCTACTTTTTGCTAGATGCTTGTTATACTATGCAGATGTAGGCTACGTATGTTGTTAACTTGTTATTTAGATAGACACACTGTGTGCTTGAGAACAAAATGGATGCAAAGACAGATGCTATATTTACCTGGTATATGGTTACTTAGCACTTCATTGTTGTCTCCGCCAGGCCGAAAGGCATGGCGAGAGAGTATGTTTTGCCCCCTGTTCGTCCGTCTGTGTGTCCGTCCGTCCGTCCGTCCGTCCGTGTGTCCGTCCGTCATTCTGTCTGTGGACAGCTAATCTCCGGCACCGTTGGCTTGCTCGCAGTGAAACTGTGCACACACACTCCCTGGATGCCACAGCAGAACCTCTGCCCCAAAGTTTTCACATGGGCCTTTTTTAGTGCCACCAGGAGGCCGATTTGTGCAAAACATATTTTTTGACAGTACTCCTACAGATTTTGTCCAAAAATCCCGCAAATCGGTACACAGTATCTAATAGTCATTAAACAAAACGGGTCTTTCAGATTTTTCATATTCCATCCTGATTGGCTAAAAATGGCTTCCAAAGTTTGTAGGAGTGCTCCGTTTTGAACAAAATGCCTCAAATCATAAACACAGCATGCAACTTCCTTGAAATTTTGCACGTATATTTCCACTATGCCGAGGAAGAAATGCCACTTGAAAATATTCAAATCAGCCTCATGGTGGCGCTATAACAAGCCGATTCGTGTTTTTACCTATAACTGCACCGATCTGTGTCAAACTTTGTAAGCGCACTCCCTAGAGGTCAAGGAAAAACCTTTGCCCTGCATTTTTCACATCTGCCTTGTATAGCGCCACCAGGAGGCCGACTTATATAAAACACATTTATATTACTCCTTATGATTTTATCCAAATTTCACGCAAATCGGTACACATGATCTCTATAGTCATGTGATCAAGACGGATGTGTTTGATTTTTCATATTCCCTCCTGATTGACTAAGATTTACATCTAAAGTTTGCAGTAGTGGCTTGTTTTGAACAAAATGCCGCAAATCATAAACGCGGCGTCCGATTGCGGTCAAACTGCACGCACATTCACACTATGTTGAGGAGCAAATGTCACCTTTTTCACATTGGCCTATTATAGCGCCACCAGGAGGTCACAATAACCTACCTGACCTGGCGGAGACCTGTGCTCCGAGGAGCACTTTTTCTAGTTGTTCTTAGTTTGCACTCTACTTAAGTGACAATTACCCTGTCATATGTTGACTATAAGGTTCTAACCATTTACTCTGATCTTGGATTTTGACGTTATTCTGCATCGTGTCTGCTAAATGTTTAAATTGTAACTTGTATTAAACCATTGTAGCCTACTGTAATTTGTAACCAGTTAGATCAACCATTTGCCAAAAAGGATACCTTCTAAAGAATGTCATATCCCTTAAGAACAAACTCAATGGATGAGATGGTGACCAATGCCACCATGTGTCAATGCAAGCATTGGAAAGACAATTGGCTGGATGATTCATATGACTGCATAGACTGTAGAGCTGCACATTGTTTTTGCTAGCAGAGATTCCCGCTTCCGTCTTCCACCCCTTGCTGATTGAATAAACACTGATGAACTCTCACATAATTTCGAGCTCTATAATTTGCTTATATTTGAAGAATGTATTCATCCTAAAGATTTTAATACCTATATATATATCAGCAATAATCTTGGACTTTCCCTTTTGTGAACCTCAACCACAGTTAAGAACATAATTGGCATAAAGATATACAATAACAATAAATTATTGAATGGTTGTGTTGTGTTGAAAGTGAAACTTATTATTACACAATTACTTTGTGTAAACGTATCAGTGTAAGATTAAGCATATTAACCCTGGAGTGCCTATTTTGGGCAAAATTAAAATTAAATAAAGATTCAATGTATTGCTGAATGGAATGTAACTGGTGAGTTCCAAATTTGGTCAACAGATGGTAGCAGAATGCTGATAACACATGGTTTGGACCTTGAGTTATACATGTGTTGCCATCATTGTTATATTTAGAAGTAGGTCTATATATGTTTGGCATCTTCATACCCTTTTGCTTAGTAACCAATGTGAGCACACAGAAAAACACACAACCAGTTCCTCACAATAATTCCACCTAATCATGAAACAAATGCAGGGGGGAAATGTGAAGCGATTCTTGTCCTTTTAATTGTGGGGAAAAGCTTCTAAATAAGTAAGTTGGTGCGGCAGAATAAAAGCAGAAGATTCAGCATAAACATTGAGTACATTGGGAACACATGGTAGACTATACTTAAATTAGGGATTTGTGGAATTTGCAATACATTACAAAAATATTTTACTAAATATAATATGGTAAAAAAATAATAAGCTATTTTTGGTTAAATACATCTATCAAAGCAGAAGTTACCTAAGTACAAATGACAAACAATTTGGTCAAGTCAAGTGGTAAACAAGAACCGTTAGTGAGCATAATACTATATATGATTGATTGATTGATGTATTTTATTTAGTAAGACATCAGAAACAGTACATGGAAGTACAATTCACAATACAAGGTCTACTAAATTGGATAACTGGTAAAGCACTAAGCTTGTTTAAAATGAGTTCCCACGCACACAAATCATGATGACATATAAGAGACAGACAGATATACACTACTATACAGAACGTCATACAATCAGTGTACAGGTTACTGGTATGAGACGCAAGGGGGGGGGGGGGTTAGGTTAAGACTTTGACAGGGGCCAGTTTGGAATTGCAGCCTCCTGAAGATGTTTCTTTAGGGCAGTTTTGAAAGTGAGTAGGGTTTTACACTCCTTTAGGCTATTCCTTTTGGTAGGGCATTCTACATTTTTGTTGCATAGCATGAGAAAGAGTTCATTCCCTTAGTTATACCAAATCTGGGTTGAACAAATGACATCGCCATTTCCACTCTGGTCAAATAATAATAAGTCCCTTGCCAGAAAGTCTGAATTATTCAACATTTTGGTTCAGAACAGTTGCAGAATCTGGTGTTGTGCGTTTACACAGCAGATGGCTTCCCTGTCAGTGAATATCATGAAACACTGTAATGATAATAATAATACTTCTTCATGTGCATAGACAGAATACAAAGCATGTTTTATGATTTGATATTATGGCGTAGTGGTAGTAGATCAAGTGGGCATGGTGTGTAGGAAGGAGGAAAACCATGACCCCACCATCCATGATGCACTGCATGGAGCTGTGATAATAGGCTGATAAGTGGGTGTGCTCCATATGGCCAGGACAGGGGGTGGGAAAGGTAGGCTGCTACAGTATACTGTTGCCTGCCACATACCAGTGATACCACGTACAGCAATTTGTGCAATAAAAAAAAATATATATATACAGATCTTTTTTCTTTTTTTTTTATCATAAGAGAATTACAAACCTATGATCATAAGAAAACTTGGAGATCTGAAAATGTAAACATGGGCTACTGCATTGGTTTTGATGATCAACCCCAATCGACACAATAACCAATTATGCATAGATGATTGAAAAATGATTATAGAATGTGCAAAAGATGATCGGCCATATCTGTTTATTGCTTTCAGGTCTACTGCATTTGTAGCTATTCTTCTTTCCTATTTTGTTGATATATTTGCATGAATCTGTATTTATTCGTGTTATAATTTGTGTGTGGCTTCAATACTACATAATATGCCATAACCAGTATACCAACTACCATGAGGTAAATATTGTTTTCTTCCCATACGACAAATGCTGGTTGCATAACTGTCAGGTAGCTTATTGTAATGATGTGCACGTTGCTTTATTCTCTCCCTCCATCCAATCGAATGACACCCTCCCCCCATCAGAAGTACAATTACGTGATGGGTGACGTTTGAGCATGCGGAGGAGGGCGCTGCTGGGCAGGGACCACTTGGACCAAAAGAGGACTGAAACGCTATTTCATTCCAGCAGCACAGAAACAACGCATTGAAGGCAGTGGACCAGGGGCGCCGTGCTGAAGCCTAGCCCATTGTCTCCTACAAACAGAGCAACTAAAGGAAAACGGTTTGTCTATTCCAGCGGTATTCCCCATAAAGGTGTGTCTAGTGATAGGCAGCGGGTTGTAAAGCCACAGAGAGAAGGGCCCTGGACTGGACACGGCTAGCCAATAACAGACAATGAATCACAGTGAAGTTGTAATAATATGAACAAGAACCGCGTTTTGTTGCAATTGGCGACCAACTATTGATGCTCCTGCGCCGATCGCCGTCAGACCGCTGATTTGCGTGGACTTCTTTTTGATCGCATCGCTTGCATCACAACTGTAGTTTGTGTATTACTGGGTGGCCGTTTAAACGAGTTAGTCGTTCAAACCGAGATGAATTTCCAGTCGGGTGTCCCAGTGTCCGGTATCTCGCAGCAGTCGCAGCCGGCCATGCCCACTCCAGGCACGGTCCCGGCGCCTGTTCCAGTGCCCCAGTCCATCCCGTCCCAGTTCGGATCCGGATCATCTGCCAGCTCCGGGGGTGGTCAGTTTGGTTCGGGGACTGTATCGTGCCAGACTGCCCAACCCGGCACACCAGGCTCCCAGTTTGTTCTGTCCAACTCTGCGGCCATCAGAGCCGAGATCCATCGGTTCGAGTCTGTCCACCCGAATATTTACGCAATCTACGACTTGATCGAACGCATCGATGACCTGGCTTTGCAGAATCAGATCCGCGAACACGTAATCTCTATTGAAGGTGAGTAAAAGTGAGATCACTGATTTGTGATTTCACTGTGGCTTGGTGCCTTTCATTCATTGGGGGGTGGGGTGGGGTTGCCTTCTGTGATTCACATTGGTGGCAACATTGTTGCCATGGGCGCTCAAAAGTGTCAACAATCACAGACACTTCAGTTTGTTGGACAGGGTCTCTAGGAAATCACAATCAGGTCAGGACTCTAGGGGATCAGGTCAGGGTCCTCAATGGAACTAATTGACCACATACATTACAATAATATGCAATACATACCACCACGAGAGGTAGCTAGCCTAGTAGCCCCTTTCGGGACTCTGTATACCTTTCTTTTTTTAAATTTGGGATACCGCCTTCCCAAATACAAAAAAGGTATTCAGGGTTCCGAAAGGAGCTAGCCTATGTAATCTTAGCCTACTTAGCTCTCAGATTCGGTTCTGTTGCTGAAGAGAGCAAATGTCACACAACAGAACAGATTTAGTTGTTCTGCAGAATATGTTACAGGCTACTTGTTGTGACAGACTGAAGTGACACACAATGATGACCACACTAAATGGTTAAATGTCCTGGATTTATCAAACAGGGGCTAGCATCATGGAATTACACTTATTACAGTTGTACTTCAGGATAGTATCATGGACGTCAGTTTTAATGCTGACTTCTTACTGTGTGTGTGTGTGTGTGTGTGTGTGTGTGTGTGTGTGTGTGTGTGTGTGTGTGTGTGTGTGTGTGCTTACTGAAGAAATGCCTTGAGTTGAGAGTAATATTATTATTATTATTAACCATCCAGTTTCACTCAGAGGAAGCTACAGTAATCACAGTCAGTTGAAGATGCAAACTGTCAGCTCTCTGCTAAGGCCCTCCTAATATGATGGGAGCTCTCACTTGATGTCTAGTATTCTGTTATTATGTCCAGTAGCCTCTTTTACTGATGTTGTACTCATCTAATCTTGCACAGGCAGGCAACTCAATGATTTCACTGCTGCATGTTGGATGCATGGTAACATTATCAGCATTTACTGACTAAAATTGTGGAAATTATTTGAGGAATGATTTAAGTAAAAGCCATGACCCATAGTGTAGTGTGTGTGTGTGTGTGTGTGTGTGTGTGTGTGTGTGTGTGTGTGTGTGTGTGGGGGGGGGGGGGGCATTGTTAAGGAAACCAGGTTTCTTTGCTGGTGGCAGGAGTCTTTTATTATTATTATTTTTTACAATAGAAAGGAATCCACATGGGGCTGCAGAAATTAATGTTAATCTATTCTGTGGCACTATGCTTGAAGGTGGTGGTTCGTAAATGGTGAGACTGCATAACAAAATATTGTAGCCTGAATAATTTTTCACATTTCTACAATCTAAATACTGTAGGTAAGCAATGGCAATATTCCAAAGCGTCTCATGGACACTCGGGTCGAAAATGCTCACATTTCAATGTATTATGTTTTATCTGAGAAAAAATAGGAATTGCATAACAGGCCCCAAAGACATTGCTGGCATACATCATACCAGAGTTTGTCTACTCTTCTATCTTCCCACCAAATAACTACAAAGCAGAGAAGGGGCTATTTAAAGTCTTTATTTTTAATTGATTGCGAGGAGCATTGTCCATATATTTCTTTGCTTATTCTAAGTTGATAGTTGATTTAGAATTTCAATGTTACATTTTTATTCATCCCTATTATTGTTTTATTATCAATTCACATCAGCATCAGCATCACCTGCATAGCAGTTATTACACTTGCAGGTGTAAGGCAAGAACAGCATGTTGTGCAATGTGACCTTATATGCTCCAGGTTCAGGGCAAAGCATTATGAAAATGAAAGTAATCTAGTTCATAATAGATTATTGACCAGTGGGTCTTTGGTATGTCTGTCTTTTAGGCTTAGTAATGGAATTGATAGTTACATAGTTTATATGCACAGGGGTTGTACCAATTTCAATTCAATTTTGACTCAAGTATCTTGTTTTAGTCTGAAGATTATAACGCATCTTATTGCCAGATGCACCATCATGAAAAGAAAACATTACATTGATTTTGACACTTTATTTTGTTTACAATGCTAAATGGATCTAATTTTCTTAATAACCTCCACTGTTGCTTTGAAGAGCTGCAACAGGAGACAATGTGCGACTTTTTATATATTCAGTATTCACCTGCACTAGAACTGCAGCTCCGTTCTTCAATTTTGCCTCATCGCAGAGAGTCTGTTGCTAAGGAACCAGTGGCTCATGCCTTTAGTTGAATGTTGGAGAATGAATGAATTGAAATCCTATAGTCTTTAGAAAATGTATCCCTGTTGCTACCAAGGTCTTTTTTTTTTACTTGATCAATCTTTATGACCGTT
Source organism: Gymnoscopelus braueri (assembly GCF_963280865.1). Classification (NCBI taxonomy): domain Eukaryota; kingdom Metazoa; phylum Chordata; class Actinopteri; order Myctophiformes; family Myctophidae; genus Gymnoscopelus; species Gymnoscopelus braueri. Next base: position 25,629,917 of record NC_137611.1, on the reverse strand, counting down.
AGATGTAGACCTGTAGATGTACCTATATGTACATTTTGTAAGATAAACCATTCAACATAGAATTGCTAGGTTTGTATCTCTTGCCTCACTTTGCACTATTTACTGTCGAGCACTAGTAGTTTCAGTCATTTCTTTAGAAGGTTCTGGTGTACTTTGCTATTTTGGCATTTGAGTAACTTTGTCAATAGAGGACAAATGATACTATTCCTCTTCAAAGAAAGAATAACTACAGTAATCAGTTTGGAACAAACGGTACTCACAATCATAATGCATTTCTATGCTACAGTACTAGCAGCTATTGTTACAGCAGCCAACATTGTATTCCGGGACATTACATGTATATGAAGTATGTATGTATGCAAAGTAGCCCCTGTACCCTTCACACCAAAAGCAAACACAAGTTAAAATATCCTTTATTCATTTTTTAGGAGTTCCACATCTGATACACCTATAAAGAGTGAGATGGATAAGCTAATGCATATCCAACACTCTTCTGGCATGATATTTGATACCATATCCTTATTGCATAATTGATTGTTCTGAATAGCAGATTTGTAAGGCCCTTCATTAACAAAGTAAGACCTAATGGCGGGGGCAAATGTTGCAGTATGTTTTCATGACTCAAAACAAGGTCAGAAGCTTAGCAAGCTTGTTTTGAAATATTACTTGAGTATACCCTTGAGTAAGTTGGACACTGGACTTGATCAGGGCTTTTGACTAAAATCATCGTGATAAAGACAGAGGCATCTCTCATACTGTATCTCTAATGTGATTTGGGATATACTTTTAGCTAGTCATTCCAATGAGGAGGAGTGTTCCATTAACAAGCCTATGCCCTGGGAATAGTGTTATTTGGTTCCCCAGTTTAATTTGCAAGAGGCATTCCGGTTGTTGCCCTAATTTATATTCAAATCAAACTTTTTTTATATTGTTTTCCTGGTTGTAAGCAATCACAAGGTACCACCCTGACCCTATGCCATAAATACACAGCATTGCTGTCATTTTTTTCAATAATCGACAATCTTTTTTTAATCATCAATCATAAAGTCTGATTAACCACTTAAGCCTGTATTATACTTCATTGTACAATGGTGGTGTACAAAATACTGAAAATGGCCGATCTACAAGCTTACAACGCAACACGTTGTGAGCTTGTAGATCTGCTATTTTCGTAATAAATATTGTTCATTAATCGCAATCGTGGCAAAAGTTTGAAATATTGATTTGAAATCAGATCGCCCAGCCCTAGGTCAGAGCATTGAGCTTAACTTCCAGTTGGGTTTTTCTCTTTAGGACTGCTGATTGACTCTTGAGAATTTTTTGACTTCACACTTCTAATGGGCAAAACGTGTTTTAATTCCATCAGTTTGATGACGCTCACATTGCTACGGTGATATCGGTAATCTTAAAACCCTAAGAGAAATCATCTTGTATTACTTAGCCTGTGAAATCTCAACCATGTCTTGCTTTTATAATTGAAGTTTCATTTCCCTTAAGACTCTGGTGGTCCAATGTCAGAGCAAGGGCAGAGTAGTGCCTAAATCCATAGATTCTCTAGCTGGGCTGCACCGGGATTTCAGGCAGGGAGTTGTTAGCCTGCACTCACTTCAGGTTGGAGTATAATGGAACATTGTGTACAGAAATACCAGTGGAGACGACACACAGCGATACAGAAAGCACACGACAGACAGAAGCCTGCCTAGAAGTTTGCTGGCAGAGTGTGGCATCTAAGCAGTTGCTTGGTACCTACTGCATCTCTGCACCAGTCAATTACCAAGGAGACTGTAAGCATCATCACTCTATTCCAAAGAATGATGATGAGACTGCTTCTTTTTCACTGCTGTTGGATGTGGATTGATTTCCCACCCAGTCAAACCTGAGTGTTAATTTAACTCAGAGAGTGTAAAATGGACCACTAAGGGTACATTTTACACAGTGTGTTACGCAGTGTTTCGGTATGCACCGAAAAGAAATCATGCAGAAACTAGAAAAGTGTGCTCCTCGCACAGGTCCCTGCCAGGCCGGGTTACCTACCCAGGGCCCGCAAACATTGGAGGGCAGTCACAGCCAATTGGAATAGGATCTGAAAAATCTGACTGATGCATGTTGATCCCATGACCCCAGAGATAATGTGTTCCGATCGAGTTTTGGACAAAATCGGTAGAATTTTGATTCTATGACCGACGGTTCAAGATTTATTAGCCAAAATGTGAATCGGCCTGTTTTAGCGCCACCATGAGGCCAATTTGACAAATGTAGGGTGGCATTTCTTCCTCAGCATAGTGGGAACGTGCGTGCAAAGTTTCCCGGCAATTAGAAGCTACGTTCATGATTTGGGCAAAATCCTGCAAACTTTGGAAGCCAATCTTAGCCAATCAGGATGAAATATGAGAAATCTGACAGATACGTCTAGATCACATGAAAGATACTGTGTACCGATTTGCGTGAGGTTTAGACAGTAGGAGTAATATCAGAAAATGTTTTGCAAAAATCGTCCTCCTGGTACCGATGGGAAGATGTGAAAAATGCAGGGCAGAGGCCTCCAGGGAGTGTGCATGCAATGTTTCACACCGATCGGTCCAACGGTGCCAGAGATTAGCTGCTCACAGACACATGGACGGACAGACAGACAGACAGACCGACACATGGACGGACAGGGGCAAAAACATAGTCTCCAGCCATCTGCCCTGCGGCCGTTCGGCCTGGCGTAGACAATCATTTAATTGACACTATTTGAGTGATAGAGGTCAGAAAAAAGGGGTCATAGTAGGACCAGTACATGCCAAATGTTCTCCAAGGCTATGAGTCGAATAATATTGGTCATTTAATGTGACAAGAAAAACATTTTAGAGACTAGATTCACTCCAGACTCAGACGAATGAATGTTATGAAGCCTGAGATGGTTGAGGATAGAAGATGTGATGGCTGCTAACGGTGGGGAGACTGGGGACATAATCATTTAAAGATATTGATCACCGTAGGCCATCTGTGTCAGTGCCTCTGCTGCTAGCTGCTGAAATCTGCTCATTGTATTGCAAATCACCATACCTTTAATTATGGATTAGAGGGTGATTTGACAGAGAGAACTGGAAAAGTCAGTCAGTGCCACCAGGCCCACCACCTGCGACTCTTAATTATGTTATTTAATGTAGAATGTCTTGGTTGGGGAATGTTGTGTGTTTATAGAGTAGCTGGGTGAGTTGCTGGCTAAAGATCTGTACCTCCGTAAGTAGGAGAAAGCAGATAAACACATCTGCAAAGCCTGGATTGTGTCCAACTCTGGGATATTGAGTCACTTGGAGTCAGCCCAATTTCTACCAAAGGTAATAGGAGAATGATCCAAGTGCTCTGGCTGTAGAGATCCTTTTTACCAAAGTCGGCGAAAAGAAATTCAAGTGAAAAAAGTAATTCACTTTATACTTTCAAAATAAGTTATTTTCAGCAAGCAATGTAGTTGTATGACAAAGTATACTCCTTTGGACTGTAGAAGAAATTGAAGGGAACAACCTGAATTGAGCATGAAGCAGTCATGTCAGTCATCATACTTGAAACTGACACTCTACCAAGTGTGCGCTTGTTGTCTTCACATTCACTTGGAAGATCAGATCACCCGTAGCATTAATATCGAGAAGCTTCTACGTTAGATGGCGGCAAGTTCCTTGTGTCAGCTATATTTAATACTTAATGGGGGGGGGGGGGGATTTCACAGCAAGTTTTCATCATGGCCAGGTTTAATCTCAGGAGACCAACTAGCGGCAGCAGCAGCAGCAGCAGTCTCTTCCCCTGACAGAGGCATGACAGATAACGGGGCTCACACACGCCTCGCTCTGAAAAGGCTCTTTGTTTAGTCATTAGCCCATACAGTTTTCTCTCATCTCCCGCTTGAAAATGCTCATTACAGCCTCATTCAAGTGAGTTCAACGCTGGACATGACTGTTGACCTCTTGGCCATCAGGGATGAGCCGAGCTGGTGGGCAGCACATGCAGGGCACCATGGGGTCGGAGGGGGCCTGTGAGGTCTGTCGGGGTCAGGGGGCTTGCCTTTGCATCAGCAGCTCCCGTGGCCATTCGCTGCTGCAGCACCACTGCGTACGCTCAGCGAGTGTGACGCTATACTTCACAGCAGAATGTCCCCCATTGTGCCTTTGAACAAAGGCTCTCTCTCCCATTGATGGACAGCTAAATTTTTTCTTGTGTTCTCACTGTTCTGAAAGTGAAGGGCTGGAGAGGAGCTGGTTAGTTTCCTGAAAAGGGTTGGGAAAAAAGGAAAGTCATATACTCCTTTCAATTGAAAATGGTAGAAGGTGTAGAATGTGTTTTTTTGGTTTTGTTATTTCTGTTTTGTTAAAGGAGAGAGTGGAGTAACGGTATGATGGTGAATTAAAGTGGAACGGCACTGAATTTCAGAGCTCATATGCATTTTCCCTATATTCATATTGTGTGCATCACTGAATATTCACTTTCTCCTACAGGCAGAAATAAGTGAGATGTGTTTGTCCCACCCTTGACTCTATGCTGTGAACACAGATATGCTGCTCAGTTACTGTCTGCATACAAAAAGATGAAAGTGGACTGCAACAGCAGCTTTTTTGGTTTTAATTAAATTGGGTTACTGCTACTGTAGTTGCTGAATGAAGATAATTTCGATGTAAAAGTGCTATTCTATGTTGTTCATTTGGATGCCCATTACTGTAATCTATTGGCCACAAATCCACAAAGTCTGCTTTTCCATTAAATGTCAGTGTGGCAGCATTTCTCAGATTAAAGTCCTCATTCTGTGGGTTCTTGACGGAGTGCTATTGACATCACCCATTAGTTATTGATTGAACTGTCCTCGGCTAGAGAAAAAGGATATGTGAACTTTGAAATTTGTGTTCCCTTTTCAAGTCGACTTGATCTGCTTTTCACAACCAGGACCTTCCACATGACCATCAGCTCTGTGCTAGATTATTATATGGTTGTACGTTAAACATAATCATTTGGATTATTGTTAACAATCTGTCAGATATTTTGATGTCACATATAGAAGATCATAATTGTGTTATTTTATGTTATATAATATAATTAGATTTTCAATGGCTGTCTTTTCTAAAGGTCAAGAGAATGGTCAATTAAATTTGCCCTCAGGTTGTTGTTTTTTCTCCCCCAACCGGTGCATCATCCAGATCCCATTGTGGAAGTGCTTGTGTTTCCTGCCGGTGTTGCAGGGCTGCAACCAGATGGTCACTGACAGTGGACGGGGCTTTGGAAGGCAATGAGTGAGCAACAGATGGAATGGCGCATATGCCTCCTAGTCCCATCAGCCTGCCAACGGTCCCATGTCTAGCTGTTTGGAAGATCCAGGCCCTGTCCTGGTTAGGGATGGATGGGAGGATGATGGTGAAGAATAAACCTGGGATCGAGGGCAAATATAGGGCTCGTGATATGGACACAATCAAATATCACAATATATTTTACTAAATACCTCAACATCGATATTGTGACTATATTGTGGGGACGACTTGGTGCTTTCACAAAATGTTTACACAATGAGTTTTTTGATTAATAATCATCAGTAATGCATACTTATTTATTATATTATAATAGGTATAATATGACCACTTAGTTATTATATTATAATAATATAACAGTCAGAAAAGTTCAGAAAATTACACTCTACTGCAATGCAGTCTTTGAAATCGGGAAGGACAACAATTATGCCCTATCACAATATTACAATATCCAAAATTACAGACGATATTTACAGTATATATCCATATCACACTAGATAAATAGACAGACAGACAGACCTACCTACCTTTATTAATCCCACAAGGGAAATTTCACCATGGCAGTTATAGCAGTCAATTACAAAACACAAATGGAACAGCTAATAAGAACACAGCATATCAATATGATATTGATGTTTTGCCCAGCGCTATGGGCAACTATTCATATAAGATTTCAATGATAGATAGGAATGCTGATCCGAGAACAATTTGTCCATTTAAATTTCTCCCACCATGTGAGCTGAGCACTGTGAGCAGTGGTCCCGAATCAGTACTGCTGTTTTAGAACATTTATGAATAAGGAGAGCTCAAGCTTTATCCTGTCACTCTGAAGAGAGAATTCATACCAAGACATTCCTGGCCCTCAGGGAATGCATTTTCCACATTGAAGAGGAAAATGCATAAAGGAAATATGGCATGTGCAAGGCCATAATGCATTGGAGTATGACAGCTTAAAGTAGCAGTGCATGTGTAAGGCCACAATGTGGTAGAGTATGATGGTAGTAGTGGATGTGTAAAGCCATAATGTGGTGGAGGATGACATTGTAGCTGTGCATGTGTATGGCTGTAATGCAGATGAGTATGATAGCGTTGCTGTGCATGTGTAAGGCCATAATGCAGTGGAGTATGACAGCGTAACTGTGGTGGTTGTTTTACTGGAGTCAGGAGTCGCTAACTCCCATTTCTTGAGAGCTAATTGGGAACACGCAGTCTATTTAAAGGTTGCAGGGCTGTGGAAATTAAATCACATTTCTTAATAGCGCAGGGCCATGTCACAGTTTTATGTATCAGTTGGCTCTCAAGGGCGTACCTTGGAATAGTTTTTTTTTTGTCATAGAAAAAGAAGATTGAAGCTAGATAGAGGTGTTGTGAGTCATCTGTCACTATTCTATTATGTCAATGAGGTAGTTTATTGGGTTAAGTGTTTATGAGGAATGCTCATTCCTTTTGTAAGTCTGTAGACATTTTAGGGGTCACATTGCCAGTAGATGACGAATCTATTTTCCAGAGTATAATTCTGAGGTTCAGTCTTTTGTAGACTTGCTTCAACCAACACCAGGGCTAAAATCATGTGGCACATTTGGTGTTTAGATTAAAGACTACATGGATTGCAGTGTGACGTTTGCTGTCTCACTCGGATGAAAATAGAATGGGAATCCTTACTGCATAGTTTATGGCGTGAAGTTCTGAATGTTTTCTTTTCTGTTGATGAAACTAAGGAAGGCCTATAAGTGTGCTCTGTGGGGTTTAGTTTGTTTGAGGTGAGCGCACTGTCAATATGGCTTGTTTAACATGTGTCAACTGGATATTATCACCTTGGCTCCACATTCCATATGTAGATGTCATAGGCTTGATGATCTCTGACGCTGTGACCTCGGTTGTCGTGTGTGTGTGTGCGTGTGTGTGTTGTCTTCAAAGGCAGTATATCCAGGCAGCATGCCAGATATTTGCTTTCCAGGCATCTTGTTGCCTTCGTGTAAAACAATGGACAAGGATGTAACGTTTAAGAACTTTCCTTAGAGATGGGACAAATTCATACCGTAACAGTTCTTTGCCATGTTCATTCACCGTTCAGCTGATCAGAACTGCAGGAAGAGGGTTTTTTTCCCCAAAGAAACAGCTTTTTCTCAGGGAATCACTGGAGAGGAAGTGAAATGTGACCCCATTACTGTTTATACCCCATTTCCTGCATTCCCTGACTGGAATAACCTAAAGTTGTTCCACTGCTGTACTCCCCCTGGCCGTGACCCGTGACTTGTGTCATGTGGTGGAGTATGTGAACCTCATGTACTACAAGTGCACAGTAAAACACGGAATGTTAATTTAACTCTTCTTGAGAGAGGTAAACATGGATGCTTTTCCGTTAAATTAAGACTCCAGATTGTGCTGTGTAGAAGCACAGTTGCAGTGCCATTTTCATCCCAAAATCTGAGAGGTTTCCTGGACAGCCATGGGGCCTGCAGAGAACTTCAGCTCTGTTTACTTCCTGTAAAAGTCGGTCCTTGTTTTACGTTTTACGTTTGTATTAGTTTCTCTGTTGGGCTTTACTTCTCAGCCCTAAATCAAGTAGTTAGGTTTGAATAGACACTTTGTTTGCTCTACCAAACCCTTCTATGAATCACTTTCACATAGACGAAAGCTTTATGATGCATTCTGTTACCTTGGATTGGCCCATAAGATAGCTGAAAACTTGCTAACTGCTTTAGTCTCAAAATGAATGAATTTACAGGATTCACAAATATGTTTCAGTAAATTGATTCTCTCCACAAAAATACTTTTCAATGCAAACATTCATTGATTTATACATCTATATACTATAATACAATATTTAACATTGCTGTCAAAAGATATAAGCTAATCAGTTCAGATACCTTTTCCTAGTTTACCCATGAGCATGTACTTCCAGATACATTGGTCTGGTCTATGTGATTGGTTAAAATAGAAGGAGACATCTGAAAACAAAGGAGACCTCTGATTTGTGAGCCCCTCAGGGGAGTCTCAAAATACCCACACACAAATCCAGTTAAGTGAAAAGCAGTTTAATGCAGGTTTAATGGTGTATATACATGTTTTTTGATGGAGGCGCAAATACTTTTAAATACATACAGTTGTAGATTAATATTATATTTAAAACAACATATTTGTATGTGGAAATATTCTTTTAATGTGGATTACATTTTTATACAATGATAAATATGTATGCAGTGAAAGTATTTTGGTGGAGAGAGTCATAAATATATAAATACCAAAATACATTTGTGATTCTGTCTGTTTGCATTCTTCATTTTGAGACTGATCTGACGTGCAAAACTGCATTCAGAGACCGATATAAAGTCTTTGAACATTCAAGTCTTTATAATCTTTTATTCTACTCATGTATGCGTACAGCAGCTCTGTGGGAGCAGAGCATAACCATAATACATTAGACACATCGTTTAAGGGTCTAAGTTTATCATTGCTTTCTAAGCCTGGTATTACAATGGTACCAGAGGCCCATTAGTTACACGCTGTGCGTGCGTGCGTGCGTGCGTGCGTGCGTGCGTGCGTGCGTGCGTGCGTGCGTGCGTGCGTGCGTGCGTGCGTGCGTGCGTGCGTGCGTGCGTGCGTGCGTGCACAGTACTGCAGCATGTACTGAATGTAGGCAGATACGGTACATACAGTACATCATTATTGTAAGAGTTTACTGTATTAAACAGGTAGAGCTGCTACTGGCAAAAATACAATGCATTTTTCAAAGCACGGTTCCCACCTCACCCCCAAAAAACAAAATCCAGGAAAATGCGAATACAAATGGAAAGGTTAGGTCATTCATAACAGCGATATCCTCAATACCCTCTCAGTTATGAAAGTGACATGAACTGAGGGACCCTATTGAAAAGATGGGGTGCAGTCCGTCTTTAAATTGAGCAGACCATGCAGACCTTTCTTATATTTGAAACAAGCCATTGAAAGATTGGCTTACGGCTATCTCAATGCAGCTTCTCAACAGGATCAGTTGAGATGACGAGACTTTGCTCATCGACTGAGAGGGGGCGCTGGCAGGAAAAGTGCAGTGTTCAGCAGCGGAGTGCTCACATTTAGAAGATGAGCTTGCCTCGATTTCTTTGTGCAGGAGCAAACTGCTGGTCTCGGATTAAATAATATAAGGTCAAATATATGGAAGAAATGATGACACACAGGACCCACTGTGCTCTATTCCGTTGTGAATTTGGTAACAACTAGCATGCAGAGATGTGTCCTGGCTACAATGCTACATGACACGGAGAATCGTTCACATAATTATGTGAGATATTATTTGTTTTAGCAGCAATTGTGCATGTTGAGGTTAGATTGTTAAATTATGCTGGAAATGATTGATTGTCAAGTAAAAAAAATGCATTATGCAATTTAAAGCTGCACTATGTAACTTTCCCTTTTCAACCCTGCATTTTAACCCGGTCTCCTGCACAAGTGCTTATGCCACTGAGCTAATGGAGCCTGCCTGCTTGCTTTGGGGAGACATTTAATTAAGACCTTCGGGTCAAAATTTGTGTCAAACCAGAAACGGGATCGTGTCAAAGGTCATGTCCAACCTGGACACAGGATCTAAATGTCTCAATAGAAGAGCAGGGAGACCAAATGCAACCACCCCAATTGTATAAGTTCTATTGTATTTACATACTCTACCATAAAGATTGGACAAATAACAAAAGCAATTACATAATAGGGCTTTAATGATCATAACAAAGTATAAACTAGGCTTTAGCTTCGCTGTTGTACTCCGAGCTCTGTGCTACTTCATTTGGCTTCAAACTCTTGTACTCGGATGAAGAATGTTGAAAGTTAGAGATTACCTCTCTATTACTATTGTTTGTAGAGCTTCTAAGGAAAACACTTAGCATCTTGGGCTTGAAAATCTGACTTCAAATCTAGCTTTGATCCACTTCTTGAGATAATAACAGACCCAAACTAGAATCAAAGCCATATTTTGATGCCACTATTACACTTACACTACAAAAGACAGTTCTGTTTTGTCTTGACCCATGTTGTAAGGGAGACAGTTGTCGTCCCCTCCCCCAAACAAGGTCTGAGATTTGGCCCTCTGGTATAGCTGGGACCAGGGTGGTATATCGAAATACCATGATATGAGAATAGATATTGTTGAATGAATAGATGTAGTCTTCTCCTAATCTTAAAGGTTGTGTTATTCAGTTTGAGCGATACAACTTTCTTAAGTTTTATTAGATTGTCCTAGCTGAGTGAAAAGAACAATGAATACCTCTACCAGGTAACAAGTCAAGTTAAGTCAACACATCCATATTAATGATATTTTTTCCTCCCCCATGTTGCACTATAAATATATTCTGAAAGTAATTCCCCAAATATCATCATTTAATTTTGAGAACAAAAAACATAGTGATATTATTTATTTGGTATCACGTACTTAGCCCTACCTTCTGGAGAGTAAAAGTTATGGAATTCACATGTACCACTACCTTGCTTTGAAACCAAACCATACTAACTCTGATGCATAGCCAGATGTCAGGTAGGGGAAATACAGTCTAAAGCAGTGGTTTTCAACCCTTTTCATATCAAGAGACAAGACTTGTAACATTTTGTTATCGTTGGATACGATTTTGTCCACAATTCCATGCTGTATTGATGTGGTACCATTGGAGATATAACAGGCAAACGTTGATCAAAAGAACACTAATTTTACTCTTGAGAGCGTGAAATGTCAGCGTAATCATTTTACACTCTCAAGAGTTAAAGATCTATAAAGGTCCCTTTTTGTTACCAACTCTCCATCATTTAGCTGGGGACCACCTGCAACCCCCTCAAGGACCACTGGTGGTCCCCGAACCACTGGTCTAAAGTGACATCTCAGTTTACACAATCTGGACTCGACAAAGGTCATTTATAAGGTCTGCCCTTGTGTCAAAGAACCCAGAGATGATGTGCTTATATGTCACGATTGTTGTGTGTTTGATGCTTTATATGTTGGTGTAGGAACTCGGGAGTCGTGTGTCTCTCTCAGTAGTGGAGGACAGCGCAAAGCCGGTGGTGGATGGGTAGGCGGTGGCAATGTTATGTAACAGCCAAGTTGTGTGTGTGTGTGTGTGCGTGTGTGTGTGTGTGTGTGTGTGTGTGTGTGTCTGTGGTGCTCCCTTGAAGTGTGAATTTCTCCACGCACTTCCCCCTCGCACCGTTTAGTGCCAAAGCCCAGAAGGGATGAATGTACGTAACGCAAGTTTGTGTTTGCTGGGGGTAACGCAGATAGATGGATACAGTAGAGCAGTGGTTCTCTAACTTTTTCATGTCAAGGACCCCCAAAATGTTATGTATTTGGCTTGCGGACCCCCATCTCAAAAACATTTTGTGCCAGGGATTTAAAAAAAAATAGCAGATCTACAAGCTCATAGCGTGGCACAAAGTGACACGCTATGAGCTTGTGTATCTGCTAATAGCTAATGTATCTTGAATAGCCAAAGTATAAAATATGGTTAAAGTGGTTCAAATGATGACGCTATATTAACACATATTGCTGGGGACCCCCTGGTACCCCCCCAAGGACCCCACTTTGAGAACCAGTGCAGTAGAGGAGGTACTGCACTCCTCCTCTTAACTTCTCTGGCAGGGCTAATTCCTTTCCAATGGCCAATTTTTTACTTCTATGATGCTACTGTGCCGCTCGCTGAAAAATGACTGTTTCTCACTTGAGAACTCTTGTCTCCATCGCTCCTCTACATACTGACTGGTGGATCGAACCCCCTTTGTTTGCAGTTGGCCCAGGACCTGACAAGCCTTATTTCTGACAAAAGAGATGGGATCTCACTAGATGGAGAGGCCTTAGGACAGGTCAACCAGGGAGTAGTCTGGAGGCTCAGCTGCTTGTTTAAGAAGTGTCTCTAGTCTAGAGATGAATAGCCGAGGGCAGCTTGTTCTTAAATTCAAGGTTAGTTTTTAGCTCAAAGCCTTTCAGTGGGTAATGAATTGCTTAGCACACAGGTTTTCAAAGTGGTGGGGGCCAAATTGAAAGGAAAAAAATATAAATAAATAAATACACATATGTCATAATTGTCAACATTTTCATTTCCCCCCCTTTTTCTGCCAGAGGCGATGAGTATTTAGGGATCCTTGCCATGGAACTGTTTGGGAACACCTAGCTTAGTAATTCCATGTTTTTGACGAATGTAAACTTTTTATGAGTTCAAAAATACGAAAGTTGGACAGAATTGCTCAGTGCTGTGTGCATGTGTGACTTCCCTTCACCCCCTAAATTCACTGGTCTTATGTGTGAGTTGCAGTGTGCTACAATGCGTCTAATTGACAACAGCCTGCTTTGTTGAGTGAGCTATTGTATGAACACATTGGTATGGCGATGATTCATTGAAAATACCTATGGTTGCATATGACCGTAGCTGAGTAATGTAACACCTCGGCCTGCACGGTCTCAAGGACAGGGTGGATAGCTATAATCCTATGCACTACAGCAGTGGTTCTCAAAGTGGGATGAAGGGACCCTCAGGGTTCCTTGAGGGGGTTCCAAATGGACCCTTACAGATCTGTAACTCTGAGAATGTACAAATAGTACCATTTGGTTCCATTTGTGCACTCAAGAGTTATGGGGGTCCTTGAAATTAAACAGTTTGAAAACCACTGTACTACAGCAAAACCACACAGGGTGTGGTTTTGGAATCCAGTGGGCAATTAGGCCTACTTTGGTGTGTTGGAGGTTTTCTCTTTAGTATACTGTACTTGCCAGACACACAATCTGGCTATAGCCAGTCTTTTTGTTGGATTTGTGTTACTCCCTGGCTTGTTGAGATATTTTTATTTTCCACAAAATGTTTTAAATTGCTTTAAAGTCGAGGACAAATGCAGGTTGCTGCCTGAGATGCACAATTTCTTAGATGCTCAGGGAAAAGAGTGAAGCCTGATTGCTTTAACCCATTAAGACCGGGAACGCATCTGTGTCATTTTAGATTTCTTTGTTTATAATGTTTTTTTTAATGTGTGCAAATCTTTGAATATATATCTCTCTATCTGGGGGGGTCCCTGGAACAACATATTTTGAGATGGGGGTCCGCGGCCAAATGCATATCATTTTGGGAGGTCCTTGACATGAAAAAGTTTGAGAACCACTGGTATTATAGCAACATAAGTTTTTTTCAAAAAGCTGTTTGTAGAATCCCCAGAAAAAATAGTAGACCTACAAGCTTGTAGCGCGGCACTCGGTGCAGCGCTAGGAGCTTGTATATCTGCTATTTTTGGAATAGCCAAAGAAATCAAAAAATTACACAGATACTTTCCTAGCCTTTAATGAATTAAAGTTTGACAATACTCGACCTGACAAACGTACAGAGCAGTGGAGTGCTCCAGTATTTTATTTGGTTTCTACTGAAGTGCCCATGTATTATTCTCTCTGATTCAAGTTGTCCCTGTTGAGCATGGCACCTACCAGCCCTCCTGGCTACCTTCAACTGGCTGAAGCGTGCTGGACTTCTCTTTGTACCTAAATACTCAACCTGTGTTTGACTGCAACCACTAACCCCTCTGTTAACCCATTCAATCCGGGAACGCAGATCTACAAATGTGTAGATCTGACCACTTAAAGGGATATTTCACTTTCAAAAAAACTTTGGGTCATTTTATCATCTACTCAGGCTTTTGTGAGCCCCCCAGACCGTTTTTTAAGTTGCTTGATTCAGTATTTAGATATTTGATATAAATTTTATCAGACACGCCCCCTTCCTATACAAACCCATTATAGCTTCAAACTCCATTTTTAACATGTTAGATTCATCAAAAACACCCGTCCTTGGTTCTGGTCACTCACCCTGCCCTCCTATTACGCGAGGGGGCCGTGTGTTTTTTTAATTTTTTCCCAAAAATTATTAAAAATAAATGAAAAAGGTTATCGAAAAAACACGGGCCCCTTGCGTATTAGGGTGAGTCACCAGAACCAAGGACGGGTGTTTTTGATTAATCTAACCTGCTAAAAATTGAGTTTGAAGTTATAATGGGTTTGTATAGGAAGGGGGTGTGTCTGATAAAATGAATATCAAATATCTAAATAATGAATCAAGCAACTTAAAAACTGTCTGGGGGCTCACAAAAGCCTGAGTAGACGAAAAAATGACCCAAAGTCGAAACGGCTGCCATGTGGTCAGATGGAGATTTTCAAGTGGGCCCTGATCCAGAAAAAGGCTATTAAACCATACATACTTTTGTTGACTGGGCCACCAGGGGTCTGTAGGCTACTTGGTCCCCTCCTTTTTCCCCTCTACACCAAATCTCTTTGCCCAAAATAGCCGATCTATCTTGTAGATCTCCTGTTTTTGCTGAATGTTTACACCATAATAGGGACGGTAGGGTTCATGTGGTTAAAGACGTGTGTGTGTGTGGGTGTACACCAACCATAACAGTTGAGGAGATGGGAGAGATAGGATGGCTAAATCCATATCAGCTAACTTAATTAAGCATCTGGCTGTCAGCAGGGGGTGGGGTGGGGCAGGATTACCCAAATTCAATAAGGCACGTCCCCTCTGATTTCTGTGATTACTTGGATGTGATTTCACAGACTAACAATTTTAATATCAAAAGACTCAAAGTCAAGAAGGATGAGTTTGTCTTAGATTTGCATGTAATTCACATCAACATGTTGTAGACTGACATTCAGAGCAGGAGAATAATGCATAGAGCTTGCGTTATGTTCACTGAAGAGATTAATGAAACCTTCTCAATCTGTGCCAGAACTTTTCTGACATCTGACCGAATGGCAAAATATCAAATTGTCGACCATATGTTGACTTCACTTGAGCTGCATAAATCATACCCTGACAGTTTGCATGTGTTGGTAGTGAACTTATGAAACATTCATTCATCAATCATTTGATGTTTTTTGAGCATCATTGTGTAATCTAATTTGAATTAAGATACAGACAAGATTTTGCTGTAAGTTTGGCAAAGCAAAGCCACCTGTGTCATATATAAATATAAAATGTGATGATTGGATACATTAAGAATTCTTTATATATACTATAATTATTAGTTAGCACTGATCTCTCTCTGATGTTAGGTTTCAAAACCATTAACAGTCTTTTTTTGCTCCTTCTCTCCATTGCTCTCCTCATGATCCTGAATTAATCCTGTTGAATTCCTAACAATCAATCATCTGTGCAGGTACTGTAAGCTTTACAAATAATCTTTGCATACACGTTCAAACTCTTTCTAGAGCACTGCCACTGACAAAAATAAAAGATGGTAGAATTGAGACATCTAGATAATGAAGTAGAATATAGCTACAGTGGACAGACAACAATTTGCCAGATTAGCTAATTTTCTTTCAAAACTATGGCATGGACATGCCAATCTGCTGGTGTCCTGTCTATCTCTGTATGTCCAATTGCCAGCTGTTAAATGAAGCCTTGTTTGCAGCCGCACCTGGGCTCCACATCCGATCTTGACATTCTTAGTAGCATTGGGTATGAAAAAGGTCCCAACTAAGCTAGAGAATACTGATTGATTCCACAAATGCATGCTTTTTCACAACACTTGCCTGGAGAGTTTGACTTGTTCAATTGATATGTGAGATGTTCCTCCTTAACACTTGAGCAGTTCAATTACCCATAAGCCCTCTAATAAGTTGACTTAGCACGCTTGGTTAATCTGTTGTGAAGAACAGAGGGCACATAAGGGGAAAAGGTTCTCAGAGGCTCGAACTGGCATTTCCATGCAGTAGTTGCTCTCTGCCTTCTTCCCTGTAGTTTTTCAATATTTTATATCTGACATTGTGTTACAAGGGCTAAGAACACATTGCCCATGGCGATGGATAGACTGGCTAGTATTGACGCTGCATTAAGAGATCTCAAGACTGGGGGTTGGTGATTGGATCTGCTGGATTGTTGGTGATAATTGCTCATGCCTCTAACCTCCAGAGAAGCTCCCAGATGTTTACACAGCCCCCACGGCTGGCCTACTTCTCACAACGGCCAAGCAATTTGTCCAATCCCCCTGTGGCCCTTCTCTGTCTAAGCCAGGCATGTAATTATTGTGTACGCGCTGGCCTCGCCGTCTTGTTGCAGTGGCATGGAGGACGTTCTCCTCAGCCATGCCATCCCAGTGGTGTCGCTTCAGTGCACATTGGATTCCCATTTAAGAGGAACTGAGTGCGTTATCTGAGGGCAAGGACCTAACCTGACCTCACTCCCACTTACTATCACTTTGGATTCTATCATCCAAATTCACCAGTATTACAAATCAGTTCCCACAGTACATGCATATTTTAAAGGTATTGATAAAGTCTTGGACTGAATGCATAGTGTAATAGTGTTGTGAAGACCGCACAATGGAATCCAACCAGAATGTGAAATGTCATTTGGCTTATATCTTAACTGTATTGAAGTTTGTAAATTGAGAGCATGATTGCTGTGTTTTGATGCCCACACACCATGTGTAGTGTTCTTTTTCCATGCACTGCCTACTGCAGTTTGCGAGGGACGAAACAGAACAGTAGGATTACAAACTACCACACTCTCTCTTATCAGCACTATCCATCACTCTGTCCTCCACAGTTATTTTGAGCTTTGGCTACCGGGCAGAGGGCATTGCTCTGTCCAAGCTCAAACCAACAACCCATCCTGAACATCCCAGAGATAAATACTTATTATGATCAAATGGATGTATCCCCCACAGCCTCTGGTAAAGATGCAACATCGTTGTTGTTGTGATGCTACAGTTAGTATCTGTGCCCTCAGTCCATGCTGGTTTTGTTTGGCAGTGAGCCCTACCTTGTTTCTGCCAAGTTAGTAAGGCTCTGAAAGGTCAGGTGACCATGTCCATATGGCACCGGCTTTAAAATGCATTTCAACCGTAGGTAACTGAGTTTTGATCAAATACTCAATGGAGTGTTTAACTGGAGAACTACAATTTCAATTATTGTTTAAAGGATATGATTTTTGGGATGTCCTGTAGCAGTGGTCTACCATGATATATTGGCACTGATGTGCTGCAGTGGTAGGCACAAGGCAGAGTGTCGTAGCTTGGCACACCAGTGCCAATATCTCATGGTATTGCATGACCTCGAGTGTATTAGAAAACTGATGATGGTTAATGTTACATTTTGGTCTAGTGGTCTTTACTAGGTTAGAGGTACAATGAAGTACAATCAGGTAGGCAGAGTTTAGACATGCGTTCTGAATGCTGTTATCGGGAGATTAGAATGCCTCTTAGCCAATCAAAATATGAGGTCAGAATTAGCTGTTATGTGTTTTAGAGTACTCCAAATGAGCTTCTTTTCATTCCAGTGCATAAGATTATAAGCCTAATAAAATACACAGTGACACTGGCTTCCATGCATATGTAGATATGGATAGCAAGTTACTATGTGTGCATTTTCGGATGAAGCACCAATGTTGTTGTGCTAATTTACTAACGTGAGCGACTGAGCGTATCAGCGTGAAGTGAGCTGTGATGTGGGCACATACAATACGAACCCTGTTCTAGACGCCTGACCCCTTTGGTCCCACGCCATAAGAAATGCACATTTCATTGTAAAATGTCCACCTACCTAGTTGGTGTTCCCTATTCTGCATTTTTTTGTTGGTATTTTTATACTTCGTTTATTCAGAAAGATCAACTAGATGGACAGGAAACCAAGGGCAGAGAGAGGAGACATGTGAGACAAGACGGTATAGGTCTGATTTGAACCCATGTCCTCACACTCACAAGGGGTCTGTGCAATGACATGCACCCCTACAGTGGTTTTTACAGATTTTAGAACATGCCTCTTGATGGCATACTCCAGAGTATCTTTGCTCTTTTGGTTTCCTGCATTGGCAGAGACTTGCTCATGTTGACAAATGTATAATGCGCTGCCCCAGATCAAACGGATGAGTACTGTTTCATCTCATTATAAGCACAGTCTTTTTTGTGGCATTTGCTTTGGTACTGCTTAAAGCTACATGCTGGGAATTATGTTAAGGAATACCATTTTATTTTATGCAATCTGTATGGTAGAGAATGTTAGTATAACAACTAGCACATCTGCAGTGGTTGGAGGTTGTCTCCCTACTCTTCCATTGAGAAATTCTGACCCTGGTGTAGGGTAGGACACCTACTGGTTGACAATGTCAATAAAGTTATTTGAAGCAGATCACCGTACAGCGCACCATATTGGACACAAGAACTTTTTTGTTATTCAGACATTGTTGCAATGCCGACTCTTCGTCAGGAGAGGGAGACAAGGGACATAGAACTTAAGGATTGTAGCTTTAAATTTTGCTTGTGATATCCTCTGTTGCGTCAAACAATGAAATGACAAACTATAATAATATGGTCTATAGTCGATTTGTGGCGCACTTCCCCATTGTAGTCAGCATGTCATTTGTCAAATGTGAATTGTAATGGAAAACTCATCATGATTGATTATATTCAAATATTTATATTTTTTGCTTTTTAAATGCAAAAACATGCAATACATACATTCAAATTTTGTGAGTTCAGATGGACGTTTCTTTCCTTGCCTTTACCTCTGTAATGATCGCACAATCATGGGATATGATGACAAAGGAAGGAACATAGGCACAGCCAGTACAGTGGTTTCATTCAGTGCCACCCCCCGTAGTGAGGCGCGTGGCTGCTCCAGTTGAGCAGAGTTATGTAAGGGCTGCAGCCTCATGCATAAGGAGGAGAGTCATAAATCAACCTGCACACTCACAACAACAGAGCAACTTCTGCCTGTGTTGCATGAATGTTCATCACTATCACACCCATTTCTCTCTCTCTCTCTCTCTCTCTCTCTCTCTCAGAGTAAAATCCTATCTAATATCCTCAAAACAATGCCACTCACAAACCTTCAGAATCAAGAAGGATGCTTTAAATGAAATGGATAGGAATTTGAGTCGCATAATGGTAGCTGTGAGTGGCACTAATGCAATGCAAGCTAAATAAAAAATTGAATGCATTTAAATGACAGTATATTAGATCCATATTATCATAATGATGCATTGGGGCGGCCATAGCTGAATGGGAATCGCAGCCTTCTGGGAATCGGAAGGTCCCTGGTCCGCCCCCCTCGGTCCACCCAGTCTATCTGCCGAAGTGGCCACACTGAGCAAGACACTTAACCCAGGCACTGTATTAATAGCACCCACTGCTCTTCAAAGTTAGGACAAGCAGACAACACGTATGTGCAAATGTACAGTGACGAAAAATACCCCCAAAGGATTGGTGACTAAATTACTATAGCTTTTATGATGGCTAACATATTCCAATGGATAATGCCAAGGAAAAACGTTTTGGGCAGACTTCATAGTGTTTCCTTTGTGGACTGAATTTTCTTCACTATGGTATACTTTTAAACCATAATTTATGGTCCTGCGGCATTTTGCAAGACTAGCAACTTTCCCTTGTCTTCTCTACTTTCCCTTGTCTCATCACAAAAGGAGACGTTTGTTTCCGACCATTTTTAAACATACTTTCAGCACCACATACAGAATTTTGGCGGGAGCATCTCTTGAAACGCTTCCAGAGCTTTTGAGCAAATGGGAGCTGACGCAACTCTTTCCACGCTAGTGGAGTTTGACATTTTGGGCCAGAGGATTTGCTTTGCCAGCCTCAGTGTGCAAAATGTGTTGTGACACTCTCTCTCTTTCAATCCCACCCGTTTCTCTCTCAGACACACAGTCAGCACACACAAGCCCCAAATAATTGAGGTCTATTTTTATTTATTTTTGTTACAAAAGTATTTTTACGAAAAAGGTTTTCCATTGAAGCAAACTAGAATCTTTATGCTCTTATTTGACCAATTTGGGATTGCTATAGAAGATTAAGGTTATAGCTAAATCCCATAACCACTTAAGCCTTATACTTTGGCTGTTTGAAAATGGCTATCTGAAAATAGCCCACCCACAAGCTTGTGAGTCGTGACACGTTGTTAGCTTGTAGATGTGCTATTTATGAAACATTTTGAACAATTTAGATTTTTTGGGGGGGGGAGGAAATGAAAATATATACTGTAAAAATTCTTAAATATTTAATCTGATGTTTATTAAGATTAGAATACCAATTAGAATATATAAAATGCACCTTGTTTTGTTTGACACTTCAATAATAAGATGCTGATCATTTACAAGTAAGCAAAATAAGACTCATGTAATATATCCTTGTGCAGCTCATTTTTCTTGCCTATTCAGCTGGACATTAGTAAGTCTGTGACCTGACCTCTGAAATATTTGTGTTACACCTCAAACGTGAAACACCACGGCAACATGACATTATCACTAATAAGCAGCTTAGCACCTCTGTACAACATAGAAACAGACAGGGGAGTATCCGCTCTCTGTGGCCTCACCTGGCATCTCCTGGGCAGAGAAGAAGAGGAGAATGAGACTCAGCGGCCGGATGTGTAGTCAGGAACCAGTCATTGCTCATTTCCAAATATCCCTGTTCACCCATCCCCCCCCCCAGTACCACCATCTGGAGAGGATGCCAGGGACTGGCCTGGTGGCAGAATCAGACTCATGGGCTCGGGAGCTCTGCCAGGACGGAGAGGAAAGTCCTGGAGGGAAAAGGCCATTTTGCAGTTCACGCTTGTCTGTCCTGTGCCCTTGCTCTCCGGGGCTGGACAACAGCCCTCGGTGTGACGTAGAGCTGTGGCCTGCCTCACAACAACACAGCATCTAGTGTGTCTTGCATCCAACAAAAATATGTCAATGGCAACAAAACCTGAAACAAAATTTGTGCTGCAGTTTAACAATTAAAGAAAACATGAATTATTCCTAGATCTATTTATGTAGCCTATATGTTCTTTTTCAGTTTTTCAGTGACTGTCAAATTAGTTAATAATTATTCATTGTTATGCACTGGTATTGGATCTTGTTATCGACCGACACGCAAGTTCAGATATCAGTATCGCGAAGGAAACGATGGCATCGGAAATTCGGAACATCTCATGTAACTGCTGGCATAGACAACAAGATCAGCAACACCTGTAATTTGTTATCCATGTTGAATTAACCAGCGGTAGTCAAGGCCGATTTTCTTCTGGAAAAAGGTCACGTGATAGGGGCGTGGCGAATAAGTCTCCGTTTTAGGGGCTCTAAAACACCAGAGCATTGTTGATGCAAGGTGTAAATGTAGCAAAATGTATACATTTTGAAACAAATATGTATTGGTGTGGATGTAGCCTGAGAAGCTTTGGCTAACGGCAGCAAACTCTAAACCGATTTGTTTCCAGAGGAGCTATAAAAAAGCAATGTAGATACTCCGTAATCAGTAACTAACTATTATGTTGGAATCCCTGCTGTTATTTTTTCTCCTCAAAGAGACAATTCCTCCTCCCTCTTTCCTTAACACTTAATTTAAAGCAGTCAGGGTCAGTTTGGAGGTAGAGGTGGCTGCTCTTTTTCTAAGCACTGTCCTCCCAGGGGAGCGCTGAACTGCAGAGCACAGTCTTTCTGAGCTTAATGAGAACAGTGGTTACCTGCCGACTGCTAATATAATAAGCCCAAAGATGCATTATGTAGTACTGTGTATGTGTGGTGTATGTGCACATGCCCTTGTGTGCATGCACATCTTTTAGGTCCATTTGTAAAGCACACCCTCAAAGGGACTGTGGGCACTGAGGATTTTACTTTGTGCTTACTTGCAGAGGTTATGCTGTACTACTCGTAGTATTACTCAAAAATGTACCTGATATTAACCCATTTAGACCAGGAACCCCTATACGTAACTATACCTTTCAATCCGGGAACCCCTTTTGGCGTTGTTGTTGCTATGTACAGTATATAGCAACATACATTTTTTGTAATTTCCGAATAAATATTGGAAGTTTTTCAGAAAACTTCAAATATATTTATAGATTTAGAAGCCGTTTTTTGAAACGGCCTCGGGTCTAAATGGCTTAATGTCATCACTTTTAAGCAGACAGACAAAAGCGGCACATAATGGAGTTTCTATCAACCTTTTACAGCGACGTCTCTTGTTCTCTCAATACAGGTCGCCTAATTTGTTAATGGTGTGCAGAGATGGAGGGTGAAGCAACCCCATTCTGTATCTACAGTAATAGCTACTCAGCTTTTAGGACATTCATGGATATTCATTAAACAGTGTGTCTGTGAAGGCAGCGGATAGATTTTTTAGGCTGTGTAGAGAATTAATATTAGTTCTCTCACTAAACTGCTGGTACTCAACTCTTGACGTAATCTTTCCTTGCCTTCTCTTCTTCATAACCCACTGATAAGCCGCAATAGATTGCTGTCCACCATGTTGCTTTTACCTTTCATATCCCGTTGGGCCATTGGTCAAGAGGGAGAAGACACAAGGACACTAAGTTGAGGCTAATTTATTCTTCAGCAACAAAAATGGCCCAGCGACATGTCGCCTTTCGTGAAGGTGGACCATGTTTGTGTACGTTGACAAATGAGGGCCTAGAATGAGAGCCAAGAGGCTGATCCCCTGAGAGGAGCACATCTATGCTGATGATGTGCCACTGATGGATTCCTTCCCCTCTCTGCAATATGGGTTGCGGTCATACGGGCAACTCTGAGACTTTGAAAGACGAATTCACATTCATCCTACGAATGCGTCTCTGTTGAAAATGTTTTTTGGAGCGTTTTCCACGTGAAAATCTTTAGTTTTTTTGTGAGCAACATGGTCATATGATGAAGGCTGAATTAGGCTTCACATAGAACATTGAGTTCCAAAGCTTCCACTCACAGATAATCCCTTCTAGAGTTGTGCTGTGACAGTGTTTCTACTACAGTCCCCTGTGAGCCTTTCACTTCCTGCCACTGGTATATTGCATTTTGATCCTGAGTCTTAACTACTTGAACTCTTGCATCCCTATTCTGGGTGGAACATTTGGTGAAAATAGCAGATCAGAGATAGCAGTTATTTTCGGCTAAGATATTTTGTGTATAGCAAAAACCACAAGGGGGCCTAGTATAGAGCCCTTGGTAGTCCCATCAACTAAGTATAGTATAGGGTTTAACAGAACAATTGTTTATGACAAAACATTGTGTGTATCATGTAATCTGGTTAATTTCATTGGTGTCATATTTCTGTTCCTTGGAAATGTCTTAGTTTTTGAAACCTAGGCTTGAATACAGCCGTTGTCGTTTGAGGATGGAATGCACCCTAGTTCCCTCTAGTCTCGGGTGACTTTGATTCTTTTCTAGAGAGATATATAGGCGTTCTAAACTTGGGATTCACATGTGTTTATACTACTTTGAGAACCGGGGAAACCAGGTGTCATTCACTTTCCCATAGAATCAATAACACCGCCACCATAGCCTGGGGGATAAACTGAAAACGTTTTTTTCATTTACATTTTTTGAGACGTTGCTGAGGTTTACAAAAGAGTAAATATTTACCCATTTAGAAAAACAACAGAAATATAAGGTGCAGGCAAAAGCCTTTGCGTATTTATTTCCTTGAGGTTTGCAGCTCAGAAATGCCTGCCTTTTTACTTAGGTGTGTGCATTTGGAGATGTGTGATACATAATGTGTAAGTTGGGTGTATCTGTGTGCATGCACTTGTGATTTTGTTTGGTTGTGCTCTAGTTGTAATAAACACAGCATGGCACTGCTGGCTTGTCTTCCCAGAGTATCTTTGGTCTCTCACTATGCAGCTCTCTCGCTCTCTCTCTCTCTCTCTCTCCCACCCACCCCCTCTCTTCCTCCTTTTCTTTTTCACTCTGCGAGGGTGAACGTGGGCGGCTGTACAGAGCATGACAGCAGTGCTGTGTTGAATGTAGACTAGAGATGAGGAATAGACATGCAGTGTTAAAGGAAACACTGAGACAGTCGACACCGTGGTATCTTAAAGTGTCTTCCTGTGTACTTGAGTGTACAAGGTGATGACCAATCAAAAATGCTCCGCCACATTGTTATAAAAATGTATCGTATCATCACCATTTGAACAAAAGTGACACTCACTGAGCGATGGCAAATGGAAGCCATAAGAGATGAATTTGCTAAATGATCATCAGTAACTGATGGCCTTGGTTGCGCAAGTGACACTATCCATCAAATGTTTTTTTTGTCCCCCAGTACTTGAATGCATAGTGTTATGAAATTTACAGAAGAATGACAAGTTCTGCTGCTTCCATTTTTGTGCATGCATGGCCTAAGAATGTGTGTCACATTATGCCTGCATTTCTATGGGAGCTTGATTTTATGCAAGCATCCCTGTTCGTCCTGCTGTGCCTCTACACAACAGGGGACTAGGCAGTAGTGACACTGATGAGAGCTACATCAGCCTCCAGTCGTGTGTGCGTGTGCCTGTCTGTGCATGTGCATTAATGTGGGTTTTCCTGTGTGTCACACACCCTCTTGACAGAGTGCTGGCATTGATGAATGCAGTGGCAGCCAACCTCAGCTGAAGTTTAGTTGTGTGTGTGTCACACCCAGCTTTGTTTATCATTCCTCATGTTTATCATTCCTCTTTGCCAGGCCATTAAAAATGCAACCACCTCTAAACTTAATCACACTGAACAACATACCTAAACTTAACCTAAACTTCTAAAATAATGCCTGAACTCAATGGTGTCTGGCTGTCTGGCAATGCAGACACACCCCATAACAAATTAACATACACATGGACAAATGTGATATATGGTGCAATGCAAATGATGTTCAGCAAGTCAACTAGATCTAGTTGAGAGCACACTTCTTGCACATGGCCCACTTTTATAAAGGACTCTTATAGTTCCATGTTGAAAATGAATGAGAAACAATGTTTTCCTGGTCTGTGCGCCACCTAAATTGACATGTTAAGACCTCATTATCGATGACACAAGAAGCAGAGGTAAAATTGTAGCTTCATCTACGTCTAAAGAAAGAGAACAAAGCCAGATGTGAAAACAAATTCATGAATGAACGGCTGAATGAAAAAGACAACTATGACACAAGTAATACACAAAATGGAATTTGTTTCGTACAAGTGCTTTGGGGTTGCCTAGGCAACTGGTTGATTGCAGAGAGGATGGGCAAGTGGGCGTGGAGTCAGCAGGGTTTTGTGGGCTGGTGAGAGTGGAGGCAGGCGATTGGCGCGCAGCACATGCTGCATGGGGGTAGGGTGGGGGGCGACGAGCAAGGAATCCCATGGGGTGCCCTTTACAATGTGACCACGGCCCTGGCCCTGGCCCACCTGGTGCACTGAGATCAAAGGAGAATCACAACAACATGACATGTTGACAACACACGCCTCTGCTTTTATGCTATTCCACATGTGCTGACCTGTCAGCTGTCTGTGAAAATGCCATCGCTGTGGGACTTGAGGTAAAGGTCTTATCGTTTTTTTTTATTTTTTTATCTCTGATTGATTCTAGGGCACTGTCTTTGTAGATTGTGTTTTATTTCAGTTGGCGGGGTCATGTCCCACTGAATACCACTTGGCATCTTATTTGTCAAAAGGCAGAGGTGTTAACTGGTGGCATTTAAAAAAAACAGGTCTCTTATTTGTCAAAAGGTACAGGTGTTAATTGGTAGCACTTAGAAAAACAATCGTTGTCCTGCAAAATAATGGCTGTAGGCTATGTTGACGATGTTGGCCACATTTTGGCATATCACTGCACTTTCTGTCAAAATAAATTAACAGTAACAGTAGCCCACAGATCTGTAATATACCCACACACACACACACACACACACACACACACACACACACACACACACACACACACACACACACACACACACACACACACACACACACACACACACACACACACACACACACACACACACACACACACACACACACACACACACACACACACACACACACACACACACACACTCACTCACACACACACTCTCACACACTCTCTCATACTCTCTCATGGTTAAGTGTTGAGAGACCATGTGGTACTCTATAGAATACATTAATTCTGTTATTATAGGTCAAGCATCCTGTGGTTGTAACATTTGTCCTTTCTTCCTAACCACATCATTTACCTCTAGTACCGCCGTTGGTTCCCCAAAGACTGTATGGAGGGTGGATATTTTTTACTAGAAAGCACTCCAACCTACTCCGACCTATCTGGACCACTGTTTCCCAAACAGTGGGTTGGGACCCATTTGTGGGTCGCAGATCCATTTTCGTGGGTCGCGAGTGAGGATCCCTTTATTTTCTGTTTCCTAAAATTTGTCATTATTATTTTAATATATTTTCTAAAGATTTCCACAAACGTTTTTTTTTCTAAAATTAGAAAAGATATGTTTAAGAAGTAGCGAAAATAGCAGATCTGCTTGTAGATCTGCTATTTTCCACTAGTTTGGGTCCCAGGCAAACATCTGATTTCTCTTTTGGGTCTTGAGCTAAAACGTTTGGGAACCACTGCGTATAGACGGGTCAAACATAAACACTGGAGGTGGGCTTTGATTCATGCAGCCTAATTGGTATTCCATGCATGCATGGAAATAATGCTGAGTGTATGTATGGCAGTGTCTGGTGTCGTTTATTTCGAGTCATATATCGCTTCCGGCCAGGTAGTTTGCATCGAGACCATCTTAGATGGCTAATTATTCATAGTGAAATTTCACTGCTCTGCCTCATTTTACCCCTTAACCAGTCACCTCAGCCATTTTGTTTTTACCTAGTGAGTGAGAGGCTGAGAGGCTGGCCAATCTACTGTGCGAGAATCCACTGAGGATGCGGAGAGCGTGGGCTACTACTCTACTGATCAGCTTCTTATGTAATCTCTGTCTTTTAACCTCACAGGCTACGCTCATCCGTCCACTGTGAGCACAAGCAGGCAGGCTTTAGTGTCAGTGTTATGTAGTGTGGCTATGAAACCAATTAAGGTAATTATCAAGCTATTTTAGCAAGGAAATAATATCGTTGTATTGTCATATTAGAAAATGTGCATACTCAACTGTATGTTACCTTGGAATATTTTTATTTGTATACTGAAGCCTAGGTTTGATTGTGATATATAAATATAAAAATATGTTAATTATATTCATCAGTGTGTACATTTGATTTCACTATGTGCAGTAAATCTAGTGTTTGGCCATGCATAATACGAACCACACCTGGAGCCTGGCCTATTATTACAAATAACAGCTAATAATAAAGTCTGCAACATTGACTGAAAAACAGTCAAAGGGAAAATGTATTTTTCCCCCCAGTTTATCCCTGTTGTCGAAAAAAAAAAAAAAAAAGATTATGTAGCAACAGTGACACCCTCTGGTGGTGATATACCATCACATACACACTTTCAAAGAAGTCCTGATGGGTATGACCTCTGTTTTGAAGCCCCTGTGCCATTCCTAAAGGCTGCTTTCATTCGGAGGAAGAGTGGAGTGTAGATGCATAACATCACACAGGGGAGACACAAAAGACCGTCACTGCACCAAATGGTGTTACCCATTAGCAAACGGAGATGCAGAAATAGAAGACGTCTGTTGTGTCGTGCTCATCTCCGTGCCGTACGTGGGCAGAGCTTATGTTGGGATTTAGCTGAATATCTTCCATTTATTGTGTTAAGGCAGAGCTCAATTGTTGGCTGAAGTCAGATTAGCGTTGTTTACCCTCTGCAGCTCTGCTGTCCCACCTCCAGGGGCTTCTCACAGTTTGCCACTTTCAACATGGCGTGCCTATTTTGGGCATGTCAGTGTAAGCGAAAATGTGCAAGATTTTTTAAAAAGTTGCAAAAATTCTACAACTCACAACAACATCGTTGATGTCGTGATGCAACTTATCCAAGACATTATCTATGGATCTAGCCGTCTATCCAACACAAAAAAAAGACTTGATGTGTCACAGTAACACTGTATCCTCCTCCTTATCAACTTGACAGCCAGTGTCATTTCTTATGAGTAGTGAGTTACGGGTTTCTTATTGGTGAAAAGGGGGCAAACAAAATCAGCGTTGCTAAACTATTGTTTTATCTGGATAGAGACAAAACTACAAAGGAAGAAGTCCTTTGAAGGTGTTGCTTTGATGTGAAATAACAACAGTTTATTGGGATACAACGACGTGTTTCAATACCAGCATGCTAGAATAGCATGGAGAAAGTTTACATTTTACAGTTGTTACCTAGTCGGACCTTACATATTATGCAGTCTGAGGGCAGTGTCTCAGAGGCGCAATGAATATCTGAAGGATCCTTCCCGAGGTGATTGTGATGCAGGCTGTAAAATGGTAGATGCCTTTGTAATGCTCACAGCCTTCACAAATACTGGTGACAAGGGTTTTGAGGTGTCAGCGCAGCAGTGTGCATCTAAAGGAGCTTTCTAATGGTGTGATGAGTCAACACTTCTCATTGGTAGGAGACGTTGAGTCACCTGCGAAACCTAGAGATTGAACTGCTCTGCACTTGAGGACTGAATAATTGGCCATCATTCTCCCGTCCGTCTTTATTCTTATAATAATATAATGAGGTGAGTCTGATCACTTTGGATGTCATGGGTTTGGACCTTGTGTTATCATTATGTTATCTCTGCAGTTTTGAATTGTATAGAATGGGACTCGGTCTATCTTTTGGGATTTTTATTTATATTCTTTGCATTCACAACTGCAATGATTTATCAAAAGATTGGCCATTAGGGGGGAAAAAAACAACTTTAAAAGGAAAAGCTGGCACTGTTTAGAGTGAATCTTGAGAATGTTTGTTTCTTATGAAATGTTATGAAACATGTCCTTACCTCTCTTTTACTTGGGAAGTTCATTTGCTGAGGAACTATGATCAACATTCAGACTAAAATAAACGTGGCTTGTTTATTTCTGCCTTTCTTAAAATTGTTTCCCATCATTCACATTCAATACCCGATTCACCATAATCTATGGTGAATCATGAAGGGACATTTTCTGTACCATCATACTTTGTACTAGCACATTATCTGCCAAGGAGCTTACCAGCAACACCTGGCCATCCTTACTTAGTTTAATTACACTCACTTATCAGAATGAAATGAAGTTTGATTAGTGGCTGCACAGATATAAGCGGCAACACAATGGCCAGGCAATGATGATCCAAACCTTAAAATCACTGCGCACTTTATCATTTACTGTACAAGGTCTCATAATTGCTAGCACAAAATAGCTGATGTCAATTGTCATTAATGCAAGATTACAGTAATGATATCCCCTGAATTATGTATTTTTACATTCAAGAGATGGCTTCCTTGAATATAAAAAAAGCTTGCAGTTTGATCCTGAACAAATCTTGAATGAAATTGGCCGTATGTGATATCATCATTTTGTGTTTTTTATTTGTACTGTGATGAAGATGTGGCAAACCCAGTGCATCTACACTTGCCTTTGGTTGCAACTTTCATCACAGATTTTTGGACCTCTTTGTAGCACAGTACTGTGGAAAGGGAACAGATTACCAGCTGGTTTTGACTACTGCTACTTCAGCTGAGATCCATTCCTTTTTGATTATGCTCAGTTCCTGTCAGCTCTTTCTCTGAAACTTCAAAGACAGTGCTCCATGTTTTGACTCTGCCTGGGACACTACAGCGATCTCACTTGCAAAAGAGTCGCACATTTCTTTGTCTACTGCACAGAATAATATCTTCTACTTCTTGAGCTTTTAATATGACCTTGTTAGCCTTCAAATTCTGAATAGTGCAGAATATAAAGTACATTTTTGTTCAGAAACTCAATAAAAAATACGAACTTTACGTTCATAATAAAAAGTAAGACCTCCTGGATGTACGTGCTCATAGTAGTTAGTTAGTCTATAGTAGTGCAGGTGCCAACCATGCCATAGATGAGGAGATTCATTATCAACCCTGTATGAAACACTGTATTCGACTAGAGGACAGGGGTTAGGCCTTGGGTGAGGAGGGGGGCCTGGCGAGGTCATGGGCTGGTCTGCAGCTGTCACTGTGATGAGGCGTGACACTGCCATTGCCACTGTGCTCATCTCATTGGCATGCAGCCTTTAGGCATCCACCACAGAGGCACAGCCGCACAGCCAAAGGGCCTATCAGTCAAAAAAAGTAACAGCAAGCCATGGCAGGCAGCCTTTGCCCCTCTACCCATTCACCCGCTGACTCATCTCGACACCAAACACGGGGAGCTGGCACCATCACACAAGATAAAACTGCGGCAGCCACCCCAGAATTATGCATCACGCCTTGGAGTAAGTGCAGAGAGTAATACCTCCCTGCACCTTTTTCTCTCTCTCCACCAGTACTCACACCTGTCTATTTCCTGCCATGTGCCCAGAAATAGCTGGCTGCAGCAGCGTGGTTCCTTCAAGGCCATGTGACCACAGAATGTGCACCTATGGAGATGCCTGAGCAAAAATAGCAGCACCATCGTCCTCCCCATCATCCCAGTGTTGCAGAGCCGGCAGTGAGGGTGGTGGAGGCTTCCCTTCAGTTACGTTTGCCTTGGAACATCTGCAGTTATTTATCACACGAGATTACATAACCAAGAATCGCATTATAGAATCTCATCCCCCCTCCAGAAGGTGTGGGCACAGATTGTTTGAGATGAAGCTGGTGCATGAGAGCTAGTAGTTATTCAGGCCTTCCCCTCTCCTGGGGTGTTGCTGATGCAGCAAGCAAGGAGGTGGGGGCTCTTAATATGGTGGGTGGGATGGGTTTCCTGATAGATCTTACGTTTCATCTCAATTGCTAGGGGTTGTTTTCTCGTAGTCCAACTACGGTTTTCAGCTCATTAGCCTTCCTCTCTCTCCAGATTGCCCCAGGGAAGATGGGACGTTGTTTATTGTGTGTGTGTGTGTGTGTGTGTGTGTGTCCTGTGTGAGTAGATGCACTTGTGACACTTCAAATCCCAACAAGGCATTATGGGTAGACTGAGTGATTTAGTACGTGCTTGCCATACAAAAGCTCCAGCATCCCCATGTATTCAAGGGGCCCATGATTGAGGAAATGTGTATGTTGTAGGATGTAAATTAGGATCTTCAGTTCAGCCTGTTCCCCATTCATTGCAATTTGAATCTAATTGTCTTTGCCGTCAATCATCTCCAATATAGCATAACATAGCCTAAAAAAAATCTGTGATTTTCTGTCTCACTGTTGCACAAAAGTATTAAGTTTCATCATCAGTAAACTACAGAGCAGGTTATTGCATCATTCCCCCGGCACTTCCCACGACGGCTCCAAAGACGCATCTGTGCATCTACAGTGCATCAGCTCCCTGTCAGTATATTCTCCATGGAGCTGCACAAGGTATTGCATAACTCTCTTTGATACAGTTTGTGTGTGCTCCCATTAAATTGAGTAGATCTTGACAAACACACCCCTCCCTGAGGGAGGTCTGCCTCCTATCTAATAAAGATTGTGACTAGTCCTCAGTATTGCACACACCACACGCTACTTTCAAAATGTAGCTAGCTAAATAAGCTACTTTGTACATAATGCGGTTGTTAATGTGGTTGAGGACATGTCATGTAAAAAAAAAGAAGAAAACAAATTAATAAAACATACCACTGTGTAATAGCTATTTAGCTGGAGATGGAGAATTCTCTCAGACGTGATGGAGAAACTGCACTCAAAACTATTTTTATGTTGATGCGCCACTGAAAATGTCAAGTTACCCAGCTACTTGGTGGGAAAAAAATTGCATAACTACTTGAAAGCTACATCATTCCGGTAGTAAAACTACCCACAAATTAGCTTAATTATAGGCAAGCTACTCACATCCATGAAGCTACTGCCCAACACTGCAGTTAACTTGTGTGTAGTTAAGAACAGGTGATGTGTCTTGGGTTGATGTATGTAGCATTTCTCCGGAAACAGTGAAGCAATTCATTGATTTTGTGAAAAAAAATTGATGCCAAAGGCTGATAAGGAATTTCATCTTTGTGACCAACGTCAGGTTGCATATAAAGTCAGTGAATTCCTTGGCTCAGTGGTGTTCTCATGATAGACGGTTTATTCCTCACAGCATTTTCCTTCTCATGTTATCAAGTAAATTAGATATGATTCATTTTTTATTATTTTTTTTACATTTTACGTATCCTACAGTATGTTTTGCTTTGTTTGTGGAATGGAAAAGGTACCGTATTTTCCGCACTATAAGGCGCACCGTCAGTGCGCCTTATAGTGCGGATGCGCCTTATAATCCGATGCGCCTTATATATGTATCAATATTGGTTCCCTTGGTTTCCGCACTATAAGCCGCACCGTCAGTGCGCCTTATGGTGCGGATGCGCCTTATAGTGCGGATGCGCCTTATAATGCGGTGCGCCCTATATATGAAAATAATACATTTATTGAAGGTGCGCCTTATACTCAGATGCGCCTTATAGTGCGGAAAATACGGTAGGTTTCCATCCAAGACAATGTCTTTCCGTTTTTTATGTCCAAGTAATTTATTTATATTTTTTTAGATAAAATCTTTTGGGCTTTTATGACTTTTTATTTATAGGACAGTAGACTGACAGGAAAATTGGGAGAGAGATGGGTAGTGACACGCAGAAAAGGTTGTCGGAATGGGGACTCGAACGTGCGACATGCTGTCAGGCTGGCATTGCAGCCTTGGGTGCCTGGACCGCCACGCCGTGGCCCAGGCCTGATGTCCAAGTCTTAAATTCACCTTTATCTTTAAATTCACTGGTGGCCACACCTATGCAATATTGTTTCGTTTTTCAGGTGTCTGTGTGGAAGCCTGGCTAAGACTGTACAGTTCAATATCAGACGGGGCAGACTGTGGATTCAGCAGATTGTCCTGTCATGTTTCGCCCGTGGAGAATAGGGTGGTGGTATTGTTTTTTACCGGCATCAAAATTGCTGATCTCACTGATAAGTAAGGTTCTGAAAATAGTAACACAGTACATTATGGAATATTGAGCAGTTATTCAGTTCTTTCATACGTACTGTACTGTACTGTATATCGTTGTTAACCATATACTGTATCTCCATATTCCATCTTTTTATGTTTTTCCATTTACTAGACCGGTGCCCTTTGGGCACTGACCAACTAGGGGGGTACCTGTTGTACCCGTTCCCAGAGTACCCAGTGTGGTACCCACTAACATACAACTGATCGACTATACGTACCTGAGGTCGTCAGAAACTGCTGACGTGGTGTTGATGACATACATAGGCATACGTGAACAGAGTTATATTGTGCATGACAGCACTTGTATTGGTACAGCGGCACACACGTGACGCAAAGCCGACGTTGGGTTGGCCAATCATGGAACCCGATGCCTACTTTCCCCCAAACACACAGAGATTCGGTGCGTCCTCCATGGCCCAGAGGACGGATAGATAAAGACATCCGCGGTTTTTCGCTTGCCACCACACACCATCTGGGATATGCACGGCAAGTTTGAAGTTCTTCGATCAGAGTTATGCCTGCGAGCTTGTAGATCTTCCATTTTTGAAAAAGTGTTTAAGTCTGTGGATTGTATAAATATTTAACCAATGAAAAGTTTATATGAGCTTGTGACTAAGTAATAACCACATTAGGTCCATTGCAACACTGGTTCTTTTTCCCATTTCCTGAAAAGAGACGGTTTTGGACTTTCAAGGTTTCCACCCAACGGCAACGATTTGTATGTCATGAAACAATCTTGAAGAGGTTATAGTCCATCTTTCTCGCACTATTTTATGACTCAGTTTGCATTATTACAAAGACTATCCAACAAACCTCCATAAGCCAAGTGAAAAGAAATTCTAATTTGGGTTTCATCACTTCAAAATAATATTATTCTGGTTATCCAGCACAGCATGCAGAGCTTGACTGGCTCTGCAATGCATGTTGTGTTGTACAGGACTGAGGCGATACAAAATGATGAAATGTTTCATTCTCAAAGGGGCCTGGCGAGAACAAGATGACATATCTCATTATGTTAAGGGCATCAAAAAATGTCATGAGTATGGAAGGCATTTGTTCCGTGATATGTACTGTAGACGGTAATAAATGGAATTGTCATAAACTTAGCTGAATACAGGTGTTTGTTGCAGCAGCCTCTGAGACACCAATGCCTTTCAACCAGGCAGCCTATTGTGTTGTAATGACTGGTGGGTTGAAGATGGAAAGGAAGCGCCATGACAATGATGTTATGTGGAAACAGTTTATTTGTAGAGAAAATGCTCTAATAAACAAGGTGGGGGGTGCGCTCCCAAGAGCCATCGCTAGCGCCCATGGTTTCCCGTAGCCATTAACACAAATATAAAGTACATGATGAATAGCCTAAATAAAACACATAACACATTAACCACAATGAACCCATAACCCATTTCCAAACATCTCTTGTCCAATGGCACTCCCAAGGATGTTTTGCTGGCTGAGCTGGAATTAAAGCCTAATTTATACTTCATCACACAGCGGTGTGCACTGTGCAGTGTGAAAAATGGCTGATTGTCAAGATAGCAACATGATCAATTATTTATGGCGAGTGACACCGTCATATGACAAAGTATACATTTAGGCTTACGGCCTCTGTCTCTCTGCACGGACATGTTCTCATCCTGGGTACGGATTGCGTTTTTGATAGAAGCACCCGACATTTTAATGTAAATTATAATGATTCAATTTCATGGTAAAGCCCCGTTAAGATGCCTTGAAGAGATTTCAAGCTTTCCGGTCTGTGCAGGATATAGAAAAGGAATTGGCATCTGTTTGAAATGTATTGCAGTATTGGCTTTTGAGAAATGTATTTGTATTTTTGCAAAGCTGTCCTCTCATCTTCCTTGCCCATCACTCACTCTGAGCTGTGGAAGCTTATAGTAAAGCCTGATTCATACATCGTCACAGGACGGTGTCGTGCGTCAACAATAGCCGACCTGCAAACTCACAATGCGTCGCGGATGCAACACATTGAAAGCTTGTCAGTCAGCTATTTTTGGCGCACGACACCGTCTTATGTCGGAGCATTGATTAGGCATAACTCTCTTAACACGGTTGCCCTCTTATTGAATACTGCTAAGTCATGAGGCAAATTGTAATTGGCAATCACCTGTGGAATAAATAAATATATAAATAAAGCGGAACTAAATATTTAAGTTGGCCTATTACTACCTATTAAAATTTGTAATCGGTCATAGATATGGCAGTTAAACAACCAACAGAGCAAGAAATTCTGTAATTCCACCTGGAATACAGCATTCAATGTGCACCCCTGCCACCAGTGGAAAACCAATTTACATATTCATACTGGTGTATATAGGAATTATGCTAGCCTATATTTACGTTGGGAACATTGCATTTGCATGCTTCTATTCATGAACTATGGTCTAAAACCACATCAACCTGGTAAACCACACCAATGTGGAACTGCTGTATTATGATCCTGATGAGCGTCCACTATGGTCGTGGGCTGGAATGATGGTACAGTATTCCTCCTGACTCCTGCCACGGGACACAAATGCTCTTGTCAGCTCCATAATGAAGCTCCAAGCTTATTGTCTTAGCACACGTGGGCAGCAGAGGAATGGAGACAAAAAGGCATGGGAAATTACACGGGGAGCTTGTGCCCGAATGCATTGCTATTCTTGGCCCTCTTTTGAGGCTGCGTGGAATGGAAAACCTTGAAAGGGAGAAGTGAAGAAGCCAGTGCACTCACTGGACCTTCTATATAGGCATGGATCATCATGGCTAAGAAAGAGATTTCAGCATAGATGCCATGTATGAGGCTGTTTTTTTATGAAAAGGAACCACAGGTCTGAGTGCTTTCATAACTGTCAGTTCTGGTGACATCACAGACATGCATGTTAAAGGTCTAAAAATGGTTCATATACAGCAACAAGGGAACCAGGAGACCTGGTACTGCCAGACCCCTAGTGGTTGAAATCTGAATGTCCGGACTTCACATGACGTGTGCAGAGGAAAAGAGGGACAGACCGACCGACCGACAAAGCCTCATGTAGGCCGACCCCTTGGGTCTGGCAAAAACCTTACTGTGTACTATAAGATATACAGTATATTGGTCTTTGGGAAGAGCAATAAGGACATCTTGTTGACAAATGGAGCTAGTTCCTGAGGCCACTTTGGTGTATACACAGCGGGGGATACAGCATGTCACTGTCACGGTTTCAGAGACCAATGTTATGAATGACGCCCCCATGTCCTTCAGAGAGCAGCCTGGTGGTGAGATGTAAGAAAGTACAACACATAGCCAGATGGTAAATGACAGATTATATTTTGCCTGGGGGGGGGGGGGGGGCAAGATGATTTAAAAAATAATAAAATTATAGAAAAAGATGCAGGAACCGTAATTGCTTCAGGTCTGTGGATAGTAGTGAGCCAGTAGGCTGGATCTGAAGCTATAATATATTTATTTATTTTTTCCTCAAAGCTCTTCTCCCTTAGGATCTGCTATTTACTGAATATTCGCCCCTAGAATAGGGACACAAGTTCAAGTGGTTAAAAAAAAGCCAGAAAAAGCCACCAAAAAGGCAAATGGTAAGCAATTTCTTTTTCCGCTTTTTTTTTCTTTTTACACAGGTTCATGTTGTCACTTATAGCCATGTAACCTTCTACAACAGCTTACATCAGTTCTGTCGCACAAATGTTGGGCGATGAGAGAGTGCAGACTAGCCGACATCAACTCGGGACTCGAGTCGTGGATCGCTGACCCTATATTTCCCTATTTGAATTGCTGAGTTCTAATGTTTTCCCACAGTGTGACATAAGAGCACATTGGCCGCAGTGTAAACATGGTT
This sequence comes from Gymnoscopelus braueri, assembly GCF_963280865.1. Taxonomy (NCBI): domain Eukaryota; kingdom Metazoa; phylum Chordata; class Actinopteri; order Myctophiformes; family Myctophidae; genus Gymnoscopelus; species Gymnoscopelus braueri. The sequence continues at coordinate 25,593,063 of NC_137611.1, read as the reverse complement.
TAGTGCAGTGGTTCTCAAAGTGGGGTCCTTGGGGTTTCAGGGGGTCCCCAGCAAAAGTTTATATAGCATCACAATCATTTCAACCTCTTCATCCATTTTATGTTGGCTATTCAAAAATAGCAGATCTACAAGCTCGAGCTTGTGCATCTGCTATTTTCTAAGATTTTTGAAAGATAATGAACTTTGAGAAATTTTTAATAATATTAGTATTTTCTTTATACAAAAATTCTCTTCTGGGAGTCCCTGGCACCACAAATTGCGGGCAAATACATATTAATTTGGGGGTTGTTGACTTGAAAGAGTTTTAGAACCACTGGTCTAGTGCATAGATGAGGTGGACTGGGAGCCTCCAGTCCACCTTATTACTGCCTGTAAAACTATGCCAATAAGTGCCACTTCCTCCCACCCTCTCTAGCCAGGCATCTACTACAGACCAGTATCTCTGGTTTCCGCTACTCTTTCAACATTTCTTGACATTTCAACCACCCTCTTCTGTTATGGTCCTAAATGTTCTCCATAGCCAAATAAACACACTATTTTGCAGAAGCCGACAAAATTGGCCAATATGTTTTTCCATACTGCACAATAATCAAATAGTAACTGTAATGGTGGAGTGTGGAGTTTGCAAGGATTGAAACTGGGCACAGAACTAACACGCGCGCGCACGAGCACACAGTCTCCCTGTCTCACTTAGTCATTATTTTCAAACATGCTCTTTCTCTATTTTACGCACACACTGTAGAAATGCGTGCACTCGCTCACAAACTCCCAAGTTCACACAAACACCCAAGTTTCCAAGACAGAAGTGTCTGCACCCCCCCCCCCCACCCCCCCCCCCCCCCACACACACACACACACACACACTCCGACAGCCTCCCACAGACATCCTCAAACCTATCATTTTCTCGCTGCAGTGGAGGAATGGTGACGTATGCTCGTCGCTAGCACAGCTGAATTTTAAAAAGCTCCACACACCCACGCTCAATACCACTACTGCAAGCACAATTATCATAAACTTGATGGTCTCTCTGTAGCCATTCTGCTGTGTGTCTGTGTTTATAATTCTTCTGGCTTATGCATGTGAAGGCATTGGTTCTCTGTAAACGTGGAATGGGAAGGATTCGGATACATAGTCATACAACCACAAGGTTGAATTCTTATTATTGTTTTTGAAATGTGCAGTTCACTGTGCAATCACCTACCCTCCTCCGCAGTTATTATCTTAAGATTGAGTATTTGTTTACCCAAAATGTGTGTGTGTGTGTGTGTGTGTGTGTGTGTGTGGTAAATGTATTTTTGTACATTTTCAGTCAGTCTGTGCATATGAGGGCGTGTGCTTGCACATATTGCCTTGGGTGTGATTGCTGATTAGAGCAGCTGTGGTTCTTAATTTCCCCTCAGGGATTAATAAAGTATCTCTATTCTAAGTATTTCTATTCTATGTTTTAATGCATCTGTGAAGGCTGTGGCTCGGGAGGTAGAGCTGGGAATCAGAGGGTTCCCAGTTCAATCCCTGGCTCCTCCTGGCATAGTGTCGGAAGTGTCCTTCTAGAACAGGGTCCTTCAACAGGGGGTCCTCAGATTTACTACAGGCTAAAACAACAGGGGGACCCCCTGTAGTAAATCTGAGGAACCCCTAGGGGTCCCGGACAAATCTTTGTGTGGTGGGGAACATTAGCCGAAAATAGCAGATCTACAAGCTCACAACGCCTTGCGCTGCGAGGCGTTGTGAGCTTGTAGATCGGCTATTTTCGGACAGTCTGTGTAGAGGGAAAAAGAGCAGACCAAGTACACAGCCAACGGTCAAGTTGACTACATATTGAGGGTTTAATGGTTAACTATCTGAAAATAGACTGGAGCTTTATTGAGTACTTATTTGGGTGGCTCTTTAATCAACACATCCAGATCGTATCGGGTATTTTGATGATCCATCAGTAAATTCCCTCCCTGTGTCCCTTGCAACACAGGGGAACTGAATAATCCTACCAAGGAATGGAACATTTTCTATGGAACTCTTAAAACACAATTCTACAGTAATAATTCACAATACTATTCTGTGTTTCTATGTTCTATTTGTTTTTCTCTTCAAAGTATAGTTCCAAAGCCTTCGGAACTATGCTTTGAAGAGAAAAACAAATAGAAGGTATTGCTCTTTGTACGTTTGGTCATTTTTATTGACCTGTTTTTCAGCCCAAATGATACATCACTTAATTTTGTCAGCATTCATCATTGGACAGGATGGACCAGGATCTGGTGAGGATGAACAACCAATTAACAATTTCAGCCCATTTTAAAAATATCAGAAAATAGCTTCTCTACAAGCTCACAACGCGTCTCGTGCGTTTTGAGCTTGTAGATCTGCGATTTCTGAGTTTTGAAAAGTTTTGAAAAATGTCACGTATAATGACATGCCCAAAATATGCATACCAGGTTGAAAGAGGTTAGTCATCATGCACGTTAAAGTGCTGGTATTTTAAAAAAATGGGGACCAAGGACTTAATCTTGCTCATAGGTTAATAAAATTATCGAGACGCAGTTTCTTTCTTAAAATATTTATTTTTATTTCTTATCTTAACAGGAAGAGATTCAATTAGATGTATTGTACTTCGTTGTACAATGGTGGCGTTCAAAAATAGCAAAAATAGCCGATTTACAAGCTTACGTATTGTGACCTTGTAATTCGCCTATTTAAAAAACAACAACTATACATTTGAAATGTGTGTTCAGTAAGTTGGCTTCAAGAAGTGATAAATGCTTTATCCAAAGAGTCAATGCCCTTTGGTTCATCACTTGATGTCTTTTGTCTTATCATTGTATAAAGCAATTATCCTCTTGTCTTGATTATCATACATTAGTAATAGTGAGTAATACATTCTCTTCCGTTGCCTGTTCCTTCCTGTTGCCTTGATTGCCAGAAGAACCAAAGTATTTTGTGTGCGTGTGCGGGTATGTTACATGAATCTGCCCGCTTTTATTTTAGCTTTATTTAAACAGGGAAAACCCAGTGAGACCCAAGATGTAATTTGTGGTGGTGCCCTGTGTACAAGCAAATCACATAATCATGGGAATCGTAAAATCATAATTGTATACACATATCCACAGAACCATATTATAAATATAAAACAATATAAACAATGTAAAATCATCACACACCAAAATATTGTATACATATTATAACTAATAACGATTATGAAATGGCAACATTAAGCTATTGAAAATATACACAGGTCCCTACTTCAAACTCCTTTATCACATTTTTTTATTCGCAATTTTAGGCATTTAATTCGAGTCATTCACTTGAGTCACTTGAGTCATTCTCACACCGATTCTAACACTGTCTGGGTCAATCAGCTTTACTCATACAACAGGGACACATCATGCAATCTGCTAGACAACAGCAGCCGTGGTTGTACATAGTGACTGTGTCCTCATGCTAACCCCACAGCACAATCTGTTAAGTCTTCTGTTCAGTACGAGGCTTATCTTTGTTTATAATGTGTTACTGATTGTGTTTTTAGCTAATCTTCTCGTAAACATATTGCGTCTGTTGGGTTTGCCATTGAATTGGGTGGTTTCTCATGTGGGTATTGTTTCGTTTTTGAACATATCCATATCTAGCCTGTGGTTACTCATGGAAGATGTTAGAGAAAGTATGATAACCTGTGAAAGTGATGTGAATGTCAGGGCCCCAAGGTAGTCATCAAGATGGAAGAAACCACTCCCTTTTGAGCCACTCACTTTCTCAAGTTTCATCCCAAGGCATAGATGTGTCTGTACTGTTTGTGACAAGGGAACATTACATTGGGGATTATTCTCTCCAATTCTTATGATAGATAAAACTCCCCTAGTTCCCTTATGAAAATCTTACGGAACCCCTAAGGAAATACTTTCTAAAAAATGTCCTCTGTAAATTAGCCTTACTAGTCAGTAAGTTACAGTACAAATTGATCCTTTCATTCAGTGAGAGTCGCAGGGATTTCACTGCCCTTCTCTGGAAGTGACATGTACATCATGTGCAATTGCCTCAGCAGAAGAAGCAAATAGGGTTGCATAACATTCGCTCTAATTGAAATCCACTAAAGCGGAGAAGGCAGAAAGATGGACAATCCAATTATGGGACTGTAATGAGTTTCTGTATAACTGTTTAAATTATACCTATGTTGAATTAAATTCTAATATTTCCTTTACAGAGCACCTATAAAGGAAATTAGAGTGTTTATCTAAGAGCATATCGCACCAGAGAAGTCAGAGCGCGGCGGAAACAAAAAAGTGTATTTTTCTTTACAGAGCACCAACATATTTTTGTTATTCAGAGAAGCCTTGGAGAGATGTGCTTAAAGCATCTCTGACTGGTTTTATATTGAGCTGTCTATTATGCAAGATATAATACAGTATTCACACATCTCACTCAGTCTCCAAATTAAATTAATATTTTGCTTTCAAAGCAGAACTTGACAATATTGTGAAATGATTCACTTTCAATCGACAGTGAATTCATTCCTATCTATTGATAATGACCCATGCAATTACAGGGGCATAAGCTAGTGGAGTTTATAATCATGCCGGTGATTTTCAAACCAATTTTGAGTGAGTCTGCGGAAACTATTTTGCTGCTCATCACCTAGAATGTGTCAAGAGAGGGAAGAGCAAGGACAAAGTCATGCCAGAGCGTTGTTGACAAAACAACAAAGCTTCAGCCTTCACAGCGTCCTCCTCGCACTCTTATGTGACTGTGACTCACACAGATCAGACTGTCCCTATCTTGACTTACAATCTCCATATTCACGCAGAGCACGAAGAAGCACACAGGCGCAGACTTTGAGGAACCTCAAAACATGCCAATCCAGTTTTCAGAGAAACCCTCCCAACTACCAGCAAGATAGAGTTACAGGTCTGGGACGTAAGCGACGTGTGTGCAGCATTCAGCCGTGGGACAGAGGAGTAGAGAGGGAGAGAGAGGAGGGGAGCGTACAAGAGAAGCTCTGTTACCTGTTCGCTTCACCGAAATCCAAGGACTGACCGCAGCTTGGTGGACCGAACCTTCATAAAAGCAACGGGACCGTGGATTATCCCTAATCCTATCAGTGTCTGTTATGTAGGACCCTGCTGCTGACCACTCCTCCGTAAGGGATTACCAAGAGGAAATGGCTCCCTGTGCCCGATGACACATGGCCCGTCCTGCTGGCTGCATCCTTCGTCTGTCCAGTATAACGAAAGAGCTTTCGACAGCGACTCCATTGTCGGGTCTCATTGGTGGACCCAGCCTGGCCACAATGGGTTGCAGTTCACCACAAAACCGCGGCCAGACCTTCTAAGCAATGCTGGACAGTATCAAAAAGAGGACTGCTTCACACAGACCACGTCCTTCCTCAAGAGGAGAAAACAAAAAAACTTGGAAGTACAGTGGTTTTAGCAGGCGGACGTCATACTGGTATTTGATTTGAGTGGTCATGTTGTGAGCCATAGTGAGGTCGTGTTGTGGCCATAGCTGGACTATGTTGCAGTGTTTTGGGGGCCGCAGGCGCACAAAACACCACCGTATCCAGTGGAGTGAAGAGGACAGTCTGCTGGGTGAAGAGTCACAAGTGATTCTGAATCCCTGCTTCCTAGACGCAGGTAAATGTGGGGCTGACGGGATTCTCACGTTCCTTGTTGATAACTTTGTGATCGCAGTCAAAGCGAGATCCTTTTAACCCATTAAGACGGGGAACGCATCCGTGTCATTTTAAGATTTCTTTGGCTATTCAAAAATGGCAGATCTACAAGCGCAGCACCGAGCGCTGCGCTATGAGCTTGTAGATCTGCTTTATTTATTTTTTATCATTGGATAATTTGTGCAAATCTTTGAACATACATATTTTCAAAGCAACATTTTTTTTAACTCAAATCTTTGGTTCTGGGGATTCTACAATTGTCAAGGACCCCCAAAAATATGTTGTTCAAGGGACCCCCCAGATTTGATACCCAGCTCCCCCTGGGTTAGTGTGTCCAAGTGTCCTTGAGCAAGACGCTGAACCCCTAACTGCTCCAGATGAGCAGGTTGGTGCTTTTGCATGGTTTCCTTCATCGCTGGTGTGTGAAAGTGTGTGAATAAGTGTTGTGAAGGGATTTTGGATAGACACTATATAAATGCACCATTTACCGCTTGCTCTAGGTGTGCAAATCTGTATGTCAGAATGTGTACCATACCTGTAAAGCATTAACATACTTTACAGGTTGAATAATACTTGATACATTATTCTAAAGGTTGTGTTTTTTTTTATTCATCTCAGTTACCTGGTGACAGTATGATGTACCAAAAAAAAGCATGCAAATGCATGCAATTTCCTCCTTCTTAGATGGTATCACTTGGTAGAGGTCCTTCATTTGGTCATTTTGAGTGAGGTTTGACAGTTTGAGTGAGATGATCTATTAAATTAATATGATTTATAACAATGAATTAATATTTTTCAATTAACGTATTAATCCTTCAGCCAGGGAAAACTGCTGAGGATATTAGGGTCTTCTCAGATGAAAACCGTTTTTGGCGAGGTGCTTTGCTTGAATAATTGAGCCTAATATTATATACTTCCTCATATGACCATGTCGTTTGTTATTACTTCACTTGAATCTGTTATTTTGGACAAGCGAGACGGTCTAACAGTGAAGAATAGAATTTGGCCTTGTTGGATGGACAATAGTGGAGCACTCTATGTATGGAGAACAAAAGTAACCCTTGTTGTTCTGATCATTCCTATACTTAAAGGAGTTTACATGTAACTAGGGCTGGGCGATATGACTTTTGCCTTGATTACGATTAATGAACGATTAAAATTAAAAAGTGAAAATAGCACACAGTGCAACGCATTGAGCCTGTAGATTGGCTATTATAGCGAGTCATGTCTTGTTTCATTAAACATAGTGGACACTGAAAGAGGACTGTTCTGAAGTCCTGCAATAAAAAAAGCAATCTCACTGCACCCACCTAATTGCAATATAAATACAAATCAACAAAGGAGTTATGCAGAAATTATTTGGCTGTGCCATCACACTCAGATTGACTACTTAATGTTGAACAGGATACCCTTTTGCATTTCTTGTTCATGTTCAGAATTATAGTATGGTGATGAATGTAAGGGATATTAGTTGTTCAAAGTTGATGTATGCTCCATGAATCATGAATCTACCATTTTGTTCTCTTTCTCGCCACATGGGGGGGCAGTGCATTAGCCTAGTAGCCGTTGACATGGGTGCTGTGAAGATCAGAATGTAAAATCTGGCTTGACCAAATTGGTCTCTGGTGTGTTGTGTGGCCATTGATTTATGACTCAGAATTCACTGACCAATTTCACTTTTGAATATTTCTCTCAAATTCTCAGAATAGCCCACTTAAATTACCTCAGAATAGGATTCTGTAATTATGTTGAGGTTATAAATGTAATTGTACATATCTACTAGTTTGCCACATTTTGTCTCCATAATTAACAGTATTGCAAAAAGGAAAACTAAATAAGTAAAACATAAATCTAAATGGCCATGCTGAAATGCTGTGAGGATGTTCCCGGTTGTTCACATAATTATCCTAGTGATTTGTAACTCTTTTAGTGAAACAGTCTTGCTGTCTAAAAGTTATCTGAACAACCTCTGCACAGGTTGTTGTGATCTGCCTTCAGCGGACCCTGGGATTTAATCCTTTTTAAGCGCCTGCTAAATTCCGGATGAATATGAGTTCTGAACCTGGACTCCATCATACTCTCCCTGTTCCTCTGGTGATAGATTTTTTGCTTTTTATTTTCCTGGCTGAAGCAGAACGTAGATGGCAGCAGCAAGGAGAAGGTGACCCTGTCAGGGCAAGAAAGAGAGCCCATGTGGACACAAAGTCCTCTTTCATGGTGATTTTATTCAGGATCCTAAGCTTTGTCGATTAGAGCAGTGGATGATCTGTTCACTCTTTCCTCCAGCTCATGTTCACTCTTGTCTGCTTGAGTCTCTAGGGGGGCGGGCAGTCGTTGCTCAGGAGCTTAAGAGGGTGTGTTTAATGCCCATGGGATCCACTCCTTGTTTTCCATCTGTCCCGGGGGCTGGGAAGCAGCTGAAAAGTTCAAACAGAGACACCCTCCTCCATGCTCCACACAACGAGAGCTCCCAGATTAAGAGGTTCGTCTGCACCGCCAGCAACAAGGATCACAGTTTGTAACTTGTCAAAGAGAGCGGATGTTTCACTTTATTTTTTTATGTATTATATATGAATTGCAGTCTTCATAGGTATGGCAGACATGACCGTGTTTGTTCCAAAGCAAACACAGGGGAAACTCCTATATTCATTTGTTTGCATGGGACAGGTAGAAAGAAAATGTGCGGAGATGGCAAGCATCATCAAAACGTCTGTGTGGGTTTGCTGAGTGAGAAGACCCAGGGGATGCAGGTGGCACGAAGGCTTTGCACAGACCTGTTTGAAGTTCTTTCTTTTTTCTTTCTCAAGCCAAAGGTGAAGGATTATGCCTGGGGTTGGAATTCAGCCTGGAAATGACGGGCTTCACGACTAGAACCAGGCTGCTCCGCGAGCGTGTGACTGAACATGTACTGTACTGTACTGTGTGAATGAGTTCATGAGAGTGAAGTGCCATGCTATTACTTAGCAGTGGAATGGTGGATGCTATCCCGAGGGCTACAACTATTGGCCAGCAGCAGCAGCAGGGGAAAACGGTGTACCACGTCTCCGTGGTCCTGAACGGGACACAGTGCGATGAGCTGGCGTCGGAGCTAGGTATGGGCCGCCTCGCCTGCGCCCTGGCAGACCGCCGCCAGCCGAGAGGAAAGATAGCCGAGGAGGCAATGCCTGCTGCAGAGGACAGGCCCGGGCTGAGCAGGGCACGACAGGAACTCGGCATGTGGCCCTCCCTGAGCCGTGCAGCCAGGTCTGGGAGGACACGGGAGGATGTGGTGGTGGAGGAGAATGAGGAGGAGGAGGAGGAGGAGGAGGGGGCAAAAATGAGGTTATACCGGTTTCTCCAACAGCCTTCCAAAAACTCTGTCCCTGACTCTTCAGAGGCAGACGGGGGCATAGCCGAGGCTGCTGGAACGGCTCCTCTGGCCCAGCAGTGCTGCCCGGTATCAGGCCCCACTTCCCGCAAGGAAGGGCTCGTCCTCGGCGAGCATGGCGCTGCGTTGGGACACAGCTCTCTGCCCCGAGTCGTGCTGCGCAAGCCTCGCTTGGACGAAGCGCTGCGTGGCAGGAGGGCGGTGAGCATGTATGGAGACCCCATCCGGCAGTGGCGAGGCTCACAAACTGAACAGGAGAGGCCGCCCCTCCGGAGGCCGAGGAGCGTGTGCATGCTGACAGGCCCTGTCGGAGCCCCGTTGGAGCCAGGAGCCCCGTTGGAGCCAGGAGCCCCGTTGGAGCCAGGAGCCCGGGAGGCCTCCACCCAGCAATACAGGAGCCGGAAGGCTGAGTTGAGAGCTGTTGACGGCCTTAAGCCACTGTTGCCTCAGCGGCCTGCTGTCCCTGAAGATGTGGTCCACAGGCCCCGCCAGAGGAGCTGGAAGCCCAGACCTGTCAGTATGACAGTGTTGGAGCTGCGAAAGAGGGTGTCCGAGGATGAGATGGAGAACCGTGGGGCCTGCAGGCACCCGGCTGATGATGGAGGAGGTTTCCTCAAAGGGGGGTTCCGTTGGAGGCTCTTTGGCAAGGCATCCCCAGACAAGGACAAGGAAAGTGATGCTAACTCCATCCCCAAGCCCGGTAAATCTGATTCCCCAAAAAGGACCCTTAGCTCTTTACGGCGGAGCCTCAGTCTCCGGATCAGGAGGACTCGACCTCGGGAGAGAATCCCTGAGATGTCTGAAGGGAACTCTGAACTCTGCTCCAAGGCTAAGAACTCAGCGGAGGAGATTTCGTTACCCTCACAGCCCTTCTCATACCTTACAGGCAAAACCCTTCCACCTGCCTGTGAGCGGAGGGGGGACGGGGCCATTCAATACATTCAGTATCACAGCAGGGGGGCGGTTAAGGTTATGGAGGTGCCCCTCTGCCCACCTAAATTGTCACCCAAACTGGCACAGGAAGAGCCCAGTGTATGGCAGCTCATAGCCAGCCGCTTCAGGAGGAAAGAACAGCCGTCCGATGGTAAAAGTGGATCCCAGCAGCCACAGAGCAGAGACACTGGCAAATCTCCCCTGGCTACGAGTAAAAAGACACAGTCAGTTGCCATAGAAACGCTTGCAGGCATTGCCTTCAACAAAGGTCAAGGTAAGCCTTGTAAGATTGATGAATTTATTTCCCAGGACTCCACAGACCATGTGTAGCCCCTGTGTAGCCCCTCAGCCAGTCTGCCCAAACAAAAAGTGCACTTCTGGAAGCAAAACACAGAAGTGCACTTTTTAGAGGAAAGGGCAAAATTAAAAACACATGGAGGAATTGTATGTTTGGATGGCGCTCAAAAAGACGTCTGGTTTGAGAGTTTGAAAACAGCCCCTATGAACTTCTATTTTGGGAATTTCTTTATTTCTCTGGGGCCTTTCATTTTGAGTTGACCTTTTTTGTGCATTCACATAAATTATTTTTCATCCAAAGCTTTGGAACGAAAAATGTAATTGTTTATGAGAACTCCTTAATTTGGCTGTACGTTAGTTCTATGTGGGGTTTTTAGTATGCTACTCAGGCATAGGGATAAAGAGCCTAGTAATACTGTATTTTAGCCTCGTAGGTCAAGGCTAAAACCCGCAGCATTAAAGCAGTTGATGCTGTAATGGGGATGCGTTTGGCAGCCTAGCAGGGCTAAATTAAGAGGGCTTACATACGATAATGACGGGGACAAGAGTGAAGACTTAAGTACTGTGTTTAAAGGTTAACTGTGACAGTAGTGTGTGCGTGTTAGTTCAGTTGCCTGGAGTACAAGGCGGAGAGTAGCAAATATTTGTCGTGATCGGAATTGATAGCTCTGATTTGCCTTTTTTCCGTGAAACTGTGATTTGTAACTTTACACAAATGCCTAATGACGTGTTTCTCTCACAGTAGTGGGGTCTGTGTGTTCACACTGAAATTTCAGACTCACGTGTTGGACATTTTACCTACAGTATGAAGGCGATAGCTCATGCCAACTCTAAGCATAGCCTAAAATTCTTTCTTGTATTTGTATTTTCACATGACATGTTGCCAAGGACACCAAGCCTTTTGTGTTGGAGTGGATATTTGCCCATGTGTTCCACTGCAGAGTCACTCAGTCAGGCATCAGGAATGTAGGCGTGCCGATCAGCCTGAGTAAAGCTAGGTGTTCAATGCCCAGGGCGGGCCTTGTTGCCTGTTGCTACCTGCCTAAGTGTTTGACAACCCAACTCCAAAATTAATCTGCACAGCTCAGAAGCCTAGCCCTCTGGTGCAATAGGGTTAGCATGCATGAGCGAACACACACAAACACAGTGGTACAGTTTCTGAAGGGGAGGACACACATACACAATATTCCAAGCTTATAACAAGCTAAAATGACAAGTGTTGTTTTTCGATCTCGTCTTTTTTCCTCTTCTTTTTTTAGAGTAGTCGACTCCCAGCAGTTCTGAGGTGTTGACTGTGTCCCCACCCCCACCTGTATGAACAAAGCCATTCCTGTCAGGTCTGTGGATAAATAGGCGATCAGTGAACCATGTGGTCAGATGTGGGCTCTTTGGGCTGGAGGAGGGGGTGGTCGGTCATGAAGCATGTGACAGTCAGCAGCACACTGCAGTCCCCAAAATACCCAAGGCTCATTCACTGCATTTAGACTACATGTTGGGAAATGATACTGCACATAGGACTACTTTCACCCTGTAATAATTCCAAGCTAAGCATAATGTGTCTGATTGGCCAGCTTGATCAGGAAGGTCAAATGACTCACTGATTCCATCCTATCTTGAGTTGTCATTAAATGTCCATAATCATTAATTTGAATTTATTAATGTATTAATTTATTCGGTCACATGCAATACGCTTAACTGTGAATTCCATTTTCCATTTAAAATCTCTATGGCGGCCCATTTTAGTTGGAGATCATGTTAACGGAGAAAAAAAAGTGTTTGCTTGTTCAACTCGCAACAGCCGGGTCCCCTTTGGGTTAAGGCAACTTCACTGCAGTTGATTGTTTACCATCTAGTGTGTGCTACACACTTGCAAATGAATTGGGAGAAACAGCAGTGACACAGTTTCAATGCATTTCCACTTGCTGCTAGAGAAGTGCAAGATGCTCAAGAGCGGTTGAGGGAGTTAGTCTGGGGAGATGGTGGAGAACTTTGTTATTAATAATTTAATATGACAGCTTATTTGACCATCTGCCATTGTAGATCTCGGATAGGGTGAGTTTTGTCTTAACATTGTACCACGGGGATGTCCAGCTTCAAAGAAGGCAGGAAATGCCCTGCTGCTACTCCCTTCACTGGAGAAGGTTTTCATTTTCTTTTTGACACGCAGCAAAGGCCGTCAGGATCGGGACTCGAACCCGCAGCACGCTGTCAGGCTACATTGTACCCTAGGTGCCCGGACCTCTAGGCCAGCGGTCCGGGACAGATTTTTATTTTCAAAATCACATTTTCAAAAGCTTTGGCTTTTCATGGCGAGTACTTTTTTCAATTTTGTTTTGTTCATTGTTTGGGGTGTGAGTAAAGATAAGTCAATACTTCCCTTCTCTCTCATGTGTTTTGCATGGATTTAAGGGAAGATTTCCTTGGGAATTCAAGACCTCTCCAAATCCAATTTGCAAACCTTGGGTTAAATAAGAATTCAGCTTGACAGGAGTTGTCCAATATGTCTACGGATGTGATCTATAACAGAAAACAAAAGATTAAGGACCTTTAAAGTCAGATAGACAATCCTGATTGAAATAGATTGGCTTGGCGTGAAGCAATTGTGTTTGCTGCTTCTCTCCTAGACTCTAGGAGATTTCTCCCCAGGACCTAATGTAGAGAGAAAAGACATTTCCTGTTGGGGAGTTTGACAGATTGTGATAAGAGCTCTGAGTCGTTAGTTCTGTAAATGGCTTCATGGAGGAGCACACATGATAGGTAGTGTGATTATGTCAAAAGACGCACACAGTGTACATGTACAGTAAGTATACCCCTGGCCAGAGAGGGAATGTCGGTGGGCAGCGAGTGGTGTGGTTTGCAAATGAGAGCTGTAAAAAATACTTATTGCTAGCTAAATTCTCACCCTGTAATTTGTTGCCGATGGGAAAGCTTGGTTAGAAAGCGTGGTCGGAGACAGACTGGGAGTTTAGACCTCAAGGTTGTCCTCTCTCATTCCACAACCGCTGCACACTCGCATGCACGTTTAATGCACACATGCTTTGACGGATATACATAAACACCCCACACACACACACACACACACACACACTGTTTCTGCTTTCGTTGCATTTCCCTTTCTCATGAAATTAAGTAAGGCGGTTAATTATGCATCAGTGCTCTCAGATTTGTATCTGAATGGACGTGAGCATTGGAGTGGAAAAACATCACAAACAGGCCAGCAATACAGTTCTGCCCTCATAATGACAAAGACACTGGTGTCCTCTGTGAGCATCAGTGGATGCTGGGTCTTTGTGTCCACTGGTGTTCTGCTGGGCCACAGTTTTGTGAGGATGCTCATAGTTACAGAATGATGTAACAAAACAGATGAATCCAGTTAGCATGGGCCTGAACTGTTCGTCATATTATGTCTATTCTGAGAACGGCAACTGATGTGGGGATCTCCCCGACATGAGCATTTCTTACAGAGGGTTATTTACGATTGAACTGGAAAATTGTTGTGATTTTTTTCACTTTTTTCATCAGAGAGGAGGCGCAGTTGTTAGGCCCCATTAATTTTTTTGTAGAAAGCTTATATTTTTCCTCTCGCTCTCTTCTGTGCTTTCTGTCCCTGAGAGGCAGAAGATGAGTGGATTTGTTATTGTCGTAATAATGAAATGTCCTGGTACAGAGCCGCAATGCCCCGGCATTGCCCAACTACATCACAGAGTCCCATTTGTGTGATGGCCCGTGATGACCCCTAATTTCTCGCTATGACTGTGTGTGTGTGTGTGTGTGTGTGTGTGTGTGTGTGTGTGTGTGTGTGTGTGTGTGTGTGTGTGTGTGTGTGTGTGTGTGTGTGTGTGTGTGTGTGTGTGTGTGTGTGTGTGTGTGTGTGTGTGTGTGTGTGTGTGTGATAACTGAGACTGAAAGACTGAGAACAATGGTAGTTATTGTGTAGGCTCTCTGTGGTTGTTATCTATTATTCTCACTGATGGTTTATTGTTACAGGTATTATCGTTGACTAGTTTTTTTTGCTCAGCCTTCCTGTTTGCCAAAATATTTCCGTAAAAAGAAATCTCTGAAAATGTGTTAAGAAAATAAAGCTTTGAAAAACGACAACAAGAAATGTGAGCCGCGCCAATGGCACCCCGATCTGTTGTGCTTTTATTCATTCACACTGGCAGAGGTAAGGAAAATGTGTGTCTTCACTCATGTGCCGACTTGTTGAAGTGTCAAACTGTTACTGAGAGAGCTTTGCTTAATGGCATGCTGATGGAAACCACTCTGCTGCTCTACACAGAGAATGGTGAAAGGCACTGTTGGAGATGCGCATTTATTCTGTCCTCAAAATGAGAGTGGATAAGCAGCAGTCTCAGCACCGCAAGGCAGGCTTAAAGGCCTTATTGTGGAGTGTTGAATGGGGGCCGCAGGAGGACACACATTTCCTTGCCTTAAAGTTAGTGTAAGTGATTATTTTTTTTACTGCGTTGCTCTGCAAGAGGCTCGCTGTGTCTGTCTGTGTAACTGTCCGGAGCTAATCTCCCTTACCGCTGGACCGATCAGCGGACGTTGTATGTACGCTGCCAGTAGGCCACAGAAGTAGGACTAATTTGGAGTCCTATATTATAGATACGTCATAAATGACTGATGTAGATGGCTGATGTCACAGGCAGGTCACAGTATGTCCAAGATCCACATTGGAGCCACACTGTTTCCATGTGGATCCCGAGATCCACATCATTTCCTAGTTTTGTTCAAATAAGTGTTAAATGGCTCTATATTCCAACAGTAATCGTTGCTATATAGTGTTTGTTCAGTAACGGGGGTCTCTCTGTGTCTCCTGGTGAAACGGCAGAGTAGACGGCTCTTTAGTAAACATAAAATATATTTTCAGGTTGGGATACCAATTTTATCCAATCATGAGTGATAAACAAACAAATTAAATTGGAAGTGATTTAAACAAAACAAAAAAATTAGTAGACAAAATTGGAACTGGAACTGGAACTCTATAAAAGATGATCTTTGTTGGGTTTTCTCTGCTGTTTTCCCGATCTGGAAATGTATTTTATTTTGTACTAAAGGGCTTGAGAGATGGGCAGACCCCTGTTACTGAACAAACACTATCGTAATGATTACTATATAATATAGAGCTTTAACTTTTGTTTTTACAGAAACACCACCTTAAAAAGTATTATGCTTCTACACTGTAAATTCCTCTGAGTTACATTACATTTGGTTCCTAACTATGAATCATTTAGTAGGGGACCCAGTATTGAGAACCAATTATTATTGTACATGACAAAATCCTGAATGTCTAATTAACTAGAGTGTGTAAAAGATTTTGACACTCAGAGTTAAATTGAGACTCAGGTTAGAGCTAAAGTTGATCATGTAATGAATCGTTTCACGTTCGTATAGGGAATCAAAGTGTCTCATCTCGTCTCACATGCACATTTATCATTATTGTCGCCAGATTAACACTATGGGAGCTATGGGAAACCAATGTTGTGGCAACAAGCAGGATGTTACTGTAATAATGCTTCTGTGTGGGGCATGTGCATGTTGCACTGTTATGATGTAGACAGAAGGGGATCCAACCTGGCTTTTGCACCTTTCGGTGTGGAGACAGGTAGTCTACTCCACCGCCCCACCCCCATGAGCGATGGTACCTCCCTGGGTAGTTACGGTGGGAAGGACATGAACCAAAACGAAAAGGAAGTTTTGCTTTGGTCAAATAGTTATTATGACATGTGCCTGGCCTGCTATGCATCACTAAGAGGAAATTGCAGTCAGGGAATGGGGAGTTGCCATTTGTGGTTTTGGTTCCGAGAAGCGTCTATGTCTATCTTTTAAATGTCGTAGATTATCTCATCAAACTCTAAAATGTTCAAACATTAAACAGGTTAAGCCAGGCCTGATAATCCTTGATGCTTTCAAATTAAATCGAGCATCATCTTCAGATTGCCTGATGCCTCATAGAACTAAATTCCTAACTAACCTTTTATTTAGAATGTTGCTCTAGGAGAGTTCCCTTTTTAATGCACACTTTTATACCTTTGTAGGTTGTATAGTGAACAATGCAGATTCTTCACATAGGGAGAAACATCATGTCCAAGCCTCCCATGTTTG
The DNA here is from genome assembly GCF_963280865.1 of Gymnoscopelus braueri. NCBI lineage: Eukaryota > Metazoa > Chordata > Actinopteri > Myctophiformes > Myctophidae > Gymnoscopelus > Gymnoscopelus braueri. The sequence goes on along the minus strand of NC_137611.1, from coordinate 25,576,704 downwards.
AATGGATATTAGGCCGTTGAATGTTCATCAGTGTTGCTCACTGTAACCTCGGAAACATTAAATTAGATGGGACATAAACAGACAGATCTTGGGTTTAATACTGTTTGTCTTTCTCTATTTGTCTTTTTAGACTCTTTCGTCAACAGCCAGGAGTGGACATTGAGTCGATCGGTGCCAGAGCTGAAAGTGGTGAGTAAATTAACCACTTATAACCTATGCTTTGTTCACCAGGGTCCTCCAGGGGTCTATTCTTTGTCCTGTCCTTTTTTGCCTCTAGACCAAATCTCTTCTGCAAAAATAGCCGATCTACAAGCTCACAACTTATTGTGAGCTTGTATATCTGCTATATATCTGCTATCTTTTGCTAAGTGTTTGTTCGCCTATTATGACATGGCCAGAATAGGGACACAAGTGTTCATGTGGTTAAGTATCTAGAATGTCCTCTCTTTGTTTACATGTCAAATTCATCCAGATATGATCTTATTATGTCAGATTTATGTAAATTTCCCTGGGAATGCAGTTTGCATGAAGAAGAGAAAAAATTGGCTGGAATTTTCCCTGGCACAGAGCGCGTGATTATTAATGAGACGCGTTGGCATGGAGATGCAGTGTGGCTTGCAGCAGGACTCGTGTGATGAGTGACAGTTTTGGACTAGACTGGTGACACACCCCTGGGTTAGTTCCTGTCTGTCAGTGTTGCGCACACAACCACGGCCAATGTCCCCTCACACGATTGAACGCCTTCCACTGATAAAAAAACTAGCTAGCTCTGAAACCACACTTCATCATGCTGGTGGTTCATGTAGTATTTCTGTCTCGGAAGGATTCTCTGTTGCGGCACACTGTGTAAAACTTCAATGAATCTCACATACCGCTGGTTCAAGATTATTATTATTCTTCCGCCGCTATCTCATTATCTACACAGTTGTTTTTTACGAAACTGCAGTATGGTAGAGGGTCATGAAAAACTACAGAGAAATTAAACTCACAACCATTGGCCAAAGCACTCAATTGAAAATGCTAACTTTGAACAGGTATAACTCACACCCTGTTTGAGCTACAGCCATGAAACTTTAATATGCACATGCGGCTCCTCATGACGAACAACTTTGACCCTTTAGATCTCCCATTTTGAATTATGTGAAAAGCAGTTAAATTTCAACTTCTCTGGCCCGGACTGCTGACGTTGCGGTCCGGGCACCTTGGCTCTAAAGTAGGCCTAGTCCGTTGCTGCATGTCACTCCCCATCTCTCTCCCCAAGGCATAAAAAGCCAAAAAATAAATCTTAAAAATAAATAAAAATTAACTTCTCTTGAGGGGTTTGAGCAATCTGCACGAAACTTTCTGCACACAAACTTTGGACCAATATCTAAAAACAAATGTTGGGGAAAAGTGAAGTGAAAAAATGATGCCTCTAGAGCCAATGAATATTGCAGTTTTATGAAAATCATTCTTCTGCCCCTAAATACATAAATGCAAGTTTTATGAAAATCATTCTTCTGCCCCTAAATACATAAATGCAGAGTCAAATTTTTATGAAACTTTGCAGGAAGGTAGAGGGTCATTCCAAATAGCGCTGAAACCAATCTTACTCCAATTGGCCAAAGTGCTATAGCAATGCAAACTTTGAACGGGCATAGGTCATGCCTTGTTTGGCCTACAGAAATGTGCTTAAACGTGTGCCTTAACTCATGAAGAACTTTGTCACTTTGACCAGTAAGATTTTCCACCATTTTGAGCAGTTTGAAAAACACTTAAATCACTTAAATGAGTGATTTGCGTGAAATGTTTTACACACAATCTATGGACCATTATCAAAAATCCCAGTTGAAGAGAAGTTTGTACGTGGCAAAATGAAGCCTCAATGAGCCAATGAATATTGTATAATAAAGAGACTACAATTCCCAGAATCCCTCAGTATGCTCCTCAGCTGTTTCCAATGCTCATTTGTTAACTGTATAGAGGTTTCGTTCTCTCGATCACAGCTTGGGGGTAGCAGTAGTTCAAGACATAAGCCAAATTCCAATACCCAAATTTCTGGGCTCTCCAAGCCGCTTGGTGGTGCGTCAAACAGCGAGACGGGTGTACATCAATGTAGGCCTCAGTCTGTTCCTGTCCTCTTGCCGGAAGTGTTGGCTGATGTCTGTTCTGTTATTGGATGGACCGTCTCCTCGAGCTATGGGAGAGAAACCATGACTATGCTCAGAGGCGTCGCTAGGTCTCTACTAGGTTGGGGGCTTAGCCCATAGACATATAAAGGTAGACGCCTCCTCTGGCTCTGAAGCGTCGGCATCTCGGACGCACTTCCGCTTCCTCTATGCTTCTGGGGGGCAGCTGGAAATTTCCGTGTGCGTCACAGAAGGGGGCGTTCAGTAGGCCAATCAGACGCCGGTGGGGGCGGGACAACTAGATTCTGACAAGTCCTGGAAAAGACGCGCTGTGGTTGGCCAGTAGTCAACACGCTGTGATTGGCCAGTGCCCGTTCCCCCCGGAAATATGGTGGCCACCATACCAAGCATGTCGCTCCAATGAACTGCAGAGGCCAATGAGGTATCTAGGTTTCTATATCTGTGGCTTAGCCCACCAGGCAACGGACACATGCGCGCGCGTGCATGTGTCCCTCCCCCCCGCGCGCGCGGATTTCGGCGGATTCGGGTACTTTTTCCCCCGTTTTTTGTTACTTTATTTCGGTTTTAGGGTTAGGGGTAGGGTTAGGGTTATAGATATATAATTAAAAAAAAAAAAATTTTAAATTAATTTGTATTGGTGGCTTTGGATAAAACATTGGTGGCTATAGCCACCGAAGCCCCCGTGTAACGACGCCACTGACTATGCTGTCTGGGAGATGGGGTCTAAAAAAAAGCAACAGTGCCGTGTCGCGAACTTCAAAGGGATGTTTTAGAGCCGACAAAACTTTGTTCTGCGTGCTCATATCCTAAGATGATAACGTGCCTGCATGCGCGTGTTGAACAGTTTGAGGGTGAGTGTCCCACTTGATTAAACTGCAGAGATACTCAAGTGCATTTATATGTATATCATTCTGAATAACGGTGATCAATGCTACTGTACTGAAGCAACAAATTGAATAATGGGTTGATTTTTATTTATGCAGTCACGCTGTTTGTTGTGCGAGAATGCATGTCAAACAGCTCATCTACAGTATGAGAAATACAGCATCTAATATACAATATGTTATGCAGGTGGAGCGAGTGAGCGAGTGAGCAATTGGAATGTGAGCAATTGGAATGTGGCTCAGTCCAGCCTGCGTGATTCTTCCGGACTCGCATATAATCCTCTCCTCCTCGCTGGGGGGCGGGGCTAATGCGCGAGTGGAGGACGCGAGTGGAGTGGGTGAGTGTGGAAGTTGCGGTATTGGAATTTGGCCTGTCAGCGAGTCACAAGGTCCCCGGTTTGAGCTTTGCCTTATGCAGGTTTGATTTAAATTGCCTCACACAAATCATGACCTTATTAATTAATGCACACGTGCGCTTTTTAAAGATAACATGAAATTCTACTTTGAGAGTATTTCATTTCAATATATGACATATTTCCTTGTGAAAATAGCCAATCTAGAAGCTTACAACATTTTAGCACCACAACGCCCTTGTAGATCGGCTATTTTCTCTAGTTTGGGTCCTGGGGATTTGTGAACCACTGATCTAGAGTAGTGTTAGTGAAACGGGGCCTTAGTTCCTGACAGAAGGAAAGACTTTATGCTCATCAACAGACACCAACAGGGTGGCCATAGCTCAATGGGTAGGTAGAGTGGCAGCCTGTGAGTCCGAAGGTCAATGGTTTGGTTCCTGTCCTCTGCCATGGGTTGAGGTGTCCATGAGTGGTATTCTTTTTTTTTTTTAAAGATGTGTTTTTGTCTTTTTCTGCCTTTTTATTGATAGTTCAAGTGAAGACTGACAAGAAAGAGGGAGAGTGATTTTATTATATTTTATTAGACGTCATACAGGAAAAACACATGTTACATGCAGCAAATGTTGTCAGGAACGGGACTCGAACCCGCAACACGCTGTCAGGCTGCGTTGCCCGGACCGCTAGGCCAGCGGTGCGGGCCGCTGAATGGTGTTCTTATCCCCTAATTGCTCCCCTGTGTGCTAAATATGACCACCTCAGTTGGGTAAAGCTGAAAACTAGTTTTCCCTGTTTGAATCATATAAAGTCTTTATTATTATAAACAGCACCCTGACCTCCAATATTGACATGTGAAAACAAAATGACATATTTTACGCTTAAAGGTAATGGGCATTTTTTCTCTCAAACTTCTTAGAGTGGTAGAAGGGCCCCCCCGACATCCACTGTCGGAATATGAAGCTGACTAACCACATATTGTTGCTATGGTGATAAAATAAGCCTAATTAGAATACTACAATCCATTTGTGTTGTCTAGATTGTCTAGATTTGTGTTGTCTAGACTCTAGATGAAGTACAGATGAAGTACAAAGTACAACTTTTTACACAAGTTTGAAATATGCATTTTAAGCTACACAATACAGAGATACATTACAATAGCCACAATCCCTCACTTTGCTCAGCTGTTTAGAATGCTCATTTGTTAACCCATTTAGACCTGAGGCTGAAAAAATGCCTTCTAAATCCTAACAGTTTTCTGAAAAACTTATGTTGCTGTATAGCTCAAATCTAAAAGAACACAGATGCTTTGCCAGATTGAATGGGTTAATTGCATGGGATTCTTTCTCTCAAGTTCAATCTATTCTGTTTCTATGGCTTATTGCGAATATTATATATTGCGTTTTGCATATTACATATTGCATCCCTTGGCCCCTGTATTGTTACACCATATTCTTGTTATACATAGGCCGAGAGCAGTCAGCACTCACTCAGTGTGTTTGATTGGATTGTCTGAAACGGATGGCCTCTCCTGTGATGTGCGCTAAAATTATACTGAACAGAAGCTGCTTAGAGTTGTTATATAAGCTTTGTGTTTCTAGTAATGCAATGTAGTACATCCATTTTAGGACCTCAGTGAACTGTCCTTATGGTGCTGTGACAAACATTTTGATATTGTAGTTGTGTTGGCATTTTAACTCGGGCTACATATTATCATAAACAGAAGAATCACCAGCAATCACTGAAATGTCCTTTATGTAGCTTTTATTTAATTAAGCACAGGCAGCATCCATACTATGCTTCTCATACTTAATTAAATAAAAGTTACCTAATGGACATTTTGTGAGTGAACTCCCTGAACCTCGTAAAGAAACTACTTGTTGGTAAAGAAACTACTTGTTGAGACTTGGTTGTGCTCATATTCTCTTAAGTTAGATATTAACATGGCCTTTTAGGTTTTTTCTTTGTTTTTTTTAGTACTTCAGTTGCCTTTTAGTACTTCAGTTGCCTTTGGTTATACATAATCATCCCCAGCCCAGAAACATCTGCAAAGTAAAAAGGAGACCCTCTACCTTTTCATGTTTAAATTGTGCTGATGCAACAGGTTGATTTCATAAAGGCCATATAGCAGCAGGTCACAAAGCTGTACCATTAAAACAGCAGGATGCCCTGTTCTTTTGTAGTTCTAAATCTGTTTATGTTGACACATAGCTTATTCACAGTCTCTCTCAATTGCACACCTCGTCCTCTCTGCAAAATGGGCTTCTTCCCAATGAAGACTATAACTACAATGAAAGGGAGGTAAGGCTGGGTAAGGCCTAACCTAGACCCCCCTCTTTCACTTGAAACTTGCCTTTAATTAGAACCATACCTGACTTTACCACCCACTAATGATCTAAAGAAGAAGAGCGTATGGCAGGGTGGAGGAGGAGAGGGCGGAGATAAGGCATGTTGGAGCCTTTGTTCTTCCCAGACAGGCTGGCATCATCAGCCCACCCTCCACCATGTCTCTGCCTGCAGGCATTATATTCACGAAGTCTGGTCCAGATGCCAGGAGAGGATGCTAAGGAAAGGTCACATACAGCCAGACAGAGTCAAATCCAGAGTGTAAAAGTGGAAATCTTGAGTGTAAAATTAATAAAGAATATATTTGCAACCGCTCACACTGTAGCACCATGCATTGTACATCAGGTGCACTCACTATCTGCCTCGTCTCAAGGTCTGATTCACAAAAGAAATTGCACGAATGATATCACAGTGCAAACGCAGCCATAAAGGTTTGAAGCAGAGTGCAATTTGCCCTGGTTTCGTGTTCAATTTCAATTATCCATGTGGCAAATTATAAGTGGTGGTTTTGTGGTGCACTATTTATTTGTGTGCTTATGCAATTTTGACAGTCACCAAGGAGTTTGTGGAGCTGGTGGCCAGGCATTTATAATTTTTATTTTATCTTTATTTTACCAAGAAGTCTCGTTGAGATCGAAAATCTGTTTTTTAAGATAGATCAAGAGCTATACCAATTTCTTCTTTTGTCTGAAAATAATATTTTACACAGACTACCCTGCCACACTGAAGTCTGCTGTGGAGAGGGGCTGTGCTCAAATGTTTTAATTAGGCTAGATCTGGAAATTGGTCTATTCCAATTATGGGATCGCTTTAGCGATCACACTAATGTTATCTTCACTATTTATTATTATTATTATTCCCCCCGTTGTTTGGGTAATTTCAATGGAGAAATGCCATTTAGTGACGTCATAATGCATAATGCCATTCAAAAAATGTGACGTCATAATACTGATGTCATTGTATTATGACCCTACTATAACACTACTAACACTATCAATACTCAATACCAGCTCAACATTCTTAGTGATCCCACACCGTTTCTTCAGGAACAGTACTTTCTAGTTCCTATTGTTACTGACAGTGCTTGAATTTGGCAGATACACACCTGTAAAGAGTACCAGTTCTGCTGACTTTTGCCGTCCTGAGAACGCTTATTATTTACAGGATAATTACTTACCACCAGTTACTGCTGAATCTAGGTAGGTATTTTGGGGATTCTTGCACCTTGACTGAGGAACCTTTGGACGACTTTATTTGGATGCTTGGACACTACAGGCTGAAAGTATGAAATGGAAATAAAATATAGTATACATATTGTTGTTTAGTCCTAGACCTGAAATCACTTTACGAATGTTACCCACAAATCATTTCATAAAAAAACTTGAGGGTGGGAAAAAAGTGACTATTAGCACAAATAGCCGATCTACAAGCGTGTAGATTTGATTTGAAATTTTTATTGGAGGATAAACCCCTTGAGATGCATCATCTCGTCTTCCAGGGGGTCCTCAATTTAGATATGTGCAAATGGCACCAGACTGCAGTGACACTATTTACTTGATATCGCAGACAGTTAGGGGTGCATTTCACTCTTTTGGGGGTGCTTTGAGAATTATACATTATTTTTGTTTAAGATCGGCTATTGTTGCAATTTTTGACAAAAGAAAAAATAACTTTTCTTAAACAAGATTTATGCCTGTAATAGCTTGCCCCCAAAAAAAGTCATTAATGAATGAATGAAAACTAGTGTCTTTACGTGAGACAAGTGTCTTTACGTGTCAATCTAAAATGAGATTATTCTGTCAAACACGTTCAAAGGTGATAGTATGAATACAAGGTTAAATGCAAAGGCTAGGGGGTGGCAATAGCCTTCCCCTGGAACCCCAAATGACGCCCCTGGTTACCCATCATCATGTGACCGAATACTATGACAGCATTCATGCCTTTCAGCATTGGGAGCACGGACTCGCAGACAAAATCCGGCCTGCACAAATTCACAGTTTGACCAATCAGACCCGCAATCAAAAACAAGTTGGACATTTTTTCGCCTGTACTAGAGGGTCAAAATACTTTTTTTGCCTGACTACAATCACTGCTGCGCTTCATTTGACTCCAACTCTCTGAAGATGCTAATAATTTTCACTCTTAACTGCTTGTGGCTATTATTGCTGGTGTTTGTGAATTGGACTTTTCTGTGCAAAATGCAAATGAATCTCATTTGCACAGAAAAAGGCCAATTTGGCGCCAAATGTATTTAGATATGTGCAAATGGCACCAGACTGCAGTGACACTATTTACTTGGTATCGCAGACAGTTAGGGGTGCATTTCACTCTTTTGGGGGTGCTTTGAGAATTACACAATTATTTTTGTTTAAAAAGGGTTTTTGCTGCAGGTTTAGTGGCGTATTCCTTTGATGATTTGTCCCTTAGTGTTAAATTAACATTTAACCACTTAACCACTTGGTAAACTGGACCTGCTGGCTCTGTGCTTGGACCACTTTTTTCCGTGTAAACAAAATCTCGTCTATTTTTGGCCAATGTTCTCCCCAGAATATGGGGTTTAAGTGGTACCTTGTAGGCCTTTGTTTTCCTCAAGCTCAGTAATAAACTTGGACAATCTGTGTTAAGTACAATTTCAAAATAAAATTAACACTCAAGGCTATTTTTAGTGTCATATAACCTGTTTCCCATTATGACCCAATTGTGTTGTGTTTCTCTGTTAACAGGGCATTGTGGGTAACCTGTCCAGTGGGAAGTCTGCCTTGGTGCATCGGTACTTGACAGGCACATATGTGCAGGAGGAGTCTCCTGAAGGTAAGAGTTTTCAAGGCGTGAGTCTGGTGTAGTGGGAGAATCAAAATGCTGTCGACCTCATTAGGCTGGAGTTTTGGATGCTGTGGTTTACTTGTACTTTTATTTTTTTTTACCTGACTACATTTGAAATATACATGAAATATACATGTGTATAAATATACACAAACACAATTGGCTCGGGGGAGGGGGAGGGAAGCCGGGCGGGGACGGTGATAATTGTCACTGCGCATAATCCTACGGGCTGGGGCGGCACCTGTCAGCAGGGAGTGTTGTGCGGGAGGAGTAGGACGAAGGCTCTACGTCCTCCCGGTGGGGGCTCCTCACTGGTAGGATACAACAGCGGTGACGACACAGAAATGTGTGTGGGGAGGAATCAATTGGCATAACGACTAAATTGGGGAGAAAAGGGGGCAAAAAGCAACAACAAAAGTCCACTACATTTATAGGAAGGGACTAAAGCCCTATTTCAAATATAGTGAAAATAGCAGATCTACAAGCTCACAACGCATGAGCTTGTAGATTGTCTGTTTTCCACTACTCTAATATTCTTCGTAATTTGTACTTTTGAATACTTGAGTTATTTACTGCAGTGGTGGACTTTTTGTCCACCACTGTTCAGATGTCACATCAAGGCAGAACAATGCAGCATGCCCTTTTATTTACCTTGTCTTGTTTCCTCCCCTCATGGCCCTAATGTTATCTTGCTAATCTACTCCCTCTACTGGTCCCATTAGATAATGCATATATTTTATACAGGAACCTGTTGGCTATCGAACCTAATTGAGAACCTAATTTCTCACAAGAAAAGACAGATCAGTACAGATATTCATATCTTGATTTGTATTCCCATCAAACAGCATTAATAATGTATACTTGCCCAATAACAACACTTGTTGGTTTTTATCTTAGTTTGTTGTTTGTTTTGTCATTAGCTTGTTTCAAAAAGGTGTTGTTTTGGGGATTATATCGAATTCCAGGATGAATAGAGAGATGACAGAGTGATAATTGGTTCCCTTCAATGTATCTTTTTTTCTTTTACCCTTCTGCCAGATTGACTTTAGATGATGACAGAGCAAAAAACATTTCCTGTGAAAAAGGAATGCTAATTCCAAAACATCAAGGTAAAACCTGGGCCTTGGGTTTAAAGTAGAAATCCTGTTAGAAAGCCGTAATTTCTGAAGGACTGAAGATTAGTCAGCTGAGAATAAAAACGAGCTCTTCTTCCAGTCCTCTGAAAGAGAATGAGAGGGCATGACACGGGTTGGAGGTCCTACCTCTTGCATAGTGGCCCTTGCTTCTGTTTCACAGACTGTGAACTGAAAGTCTCATTTGTTCCTTTATCTTCAGAATAGGATTGCTCCTGCACTGGACTGGCAGTGAACTACTTGCTCTCAGACACTGCCCAGATGTTGGCAAAGCCAAGGTTAACCAATGATCTTTCAAGGGTTTGCAGCATTTCATTTTGGTGTAATTATAGTGAGGATGAGACATGAGGCGCATAATTAGTTTCTGGCATTTTGCCGCACTGAGGCAAAAAAAAAAACTCCTAGCCTAATTAGTCCTTGAGAAATCAATGGCAAAAATGCTGGAAAAGAGAAACAGAGGGATGTTTGTGTAATTAAGCAAACATATCTGTTCAGATTTCTGCATGTACTCCAACCCACGGCAAGTTGCTGTGATACAACATACCTCGTGTATGATTAGCATTTGCAAAGGGCCTTTGTTGTTTCTTATGTTGACTGACATGCACATTACTATGGATTGGAAAGCATCCACGTTGCAGAAGCCCTACCTTGCAGAGGACGGTTCAGCGTTGATGTTTTTTTTCCTACAATGTTTTGTTCCTGGGCTTTTGCTGTGATATCTGCAAAAAGGTACCGGGGTGTGTTGCTATGGCAACACCGGATGGAGCTCTGTTGGATTGTGGCTCTGTGTCAAGGTCTGAGCCTCCACGTTTGCAGAGTGTACTCACTGCCTGTTAACCATGCTTACCAAGTTACCACCTCTCTGTGGGCTTTCTACAAGGTTGTTGGCCTCCTTTCTGTGTAGAAGCTGAACAACACATTGAAATATAGATATCTGCTGTTTTCAGTCCGTTCATATGAGCACAGCAAATTGAGAACTGTGAGGTGAATCAAGTGATATTTAATGTTTTACGGCTATATTACCTTCTGTTGCACTTTGAGATAATCACAGTAGAGGCTATCTCCTGGGGGTATGTATCGTCTTGGCTTAGTCCAAAGCAGAGGCAATAACATTTAGTGATTATGTAATTGAAACGTTTACTTCAATTTCCGTCCATGTTTATACAGCAACATGGAGTCAGATTGTTTTCAGAATCGTCACAAGCCTTGCTTGCATGCTTACACATTCTTTTACAACAATTATATAATTCTCAGACACATCTGCCACTCTCAACACCAGTCCGGGGTTATATGGTATCACTGATCTTATTCCCTTTCTAAAGAGGATTCCCAAACACAGAGACAGCAGACTCTCCAAATTCAAGTTCCATAGAAGGAAAGCTGGCTGGAGTTATGTGAGCCTCTCTCTCTCTCTCTCTCTCTCTCTCTCTCTCTGTCTGTCTGTCTGTCTGTCTGTCTGTCTGTCTGTCTGTCTGTCTGTCTGTCTGTCTGTCTGTCTGTCTGTCTGTCTGTCTGTCTGTCTGTCTGTCTGTCTGTCTGTCTGTCTGTCTGTCTGTCTGTCTGTCTCTCTCTGTCTGTCTGTCTCTCTGTCTCTCTGTCTGTCTCTCTGTCTCTCTCTCTCTCTCTCCAACTGGACTTGAGAGCTGGTGAAAATATCGGGGAGAATCCCCCGTTTGCCAAGTGGGCTAAAGTGGACTTAACAAGGTGGCTAAAGTGGATCTGTGTAGACTGCTGACACAGGGAACACTGGTTTTCCCGTTAAAGATTATGGAGACAAATCACTTTATGACCCTCACAACTCTTCCATGAGACAGACTTTAAAGTGACCAGAAATCACTCTTGAACTATCAAATTTCCACCAGTCAATGGTGTAATGCTGTGGTGGATAGTAAGAAAGACAGATCACGAAACACCTTTATCATCTGATTAGACCTCTGCATCCTTTATGTGGTGTAGCCTGTTATAAGCTCATTCGTCCACCTTTTGAATTTGTACATTATTCCGTTTCTGTGAAGATTGCCTTGAGCATATTTATGTATTCATAAGGCAATGTTTTCATTCCCGCGGAGGTCTCGTGTCTCACAATTCTCTCATTTGAATATTTTTAATCTCCGCAGGATCTAAAAACCATTCAAATGATATGCAAAATCCAATTTACTGTGAGATATTCCCATTGGCCACCACTTTATCTGCAGCCAACTCTGCTAGCGGCAAGGATATCTGTATGTGTATTAGAATAGGATGGAAGAAAAGAGAAACCAAACCTGAGGCTGAATAAGAGATGAAAATGAAATGAGTGGCTAAGAGTTCCCACAGTGTCCTGTGGACATGAACTACATCTACGTCTGCCTACCACAACTTTCTTCTGCAGTTCTTTGACATCCTTTCCCTCCCTCTCTCTCCGTCTTAATTAATCTGTCGGATGAAAATTATTTGTCTTATCGCTGTATTGCAGAATGTAGAAGACTCCTTCTATTTCTACTGCCAAACCTAATGTAGCCAAATGTTTTAAATTGTCCTGTAGAGTATTGTGATGGAGACAGATGAACGTCCATCCAGACAATGATGGTGTAGCGAGGTCGGGGGTTTGTGGCGGTGTCATGAGCAGGTTCCCTCAGCAGCTGTGCATTAGACACGCTAAATAGCAATTTCCCGGCCACATAATTGGCTCCATATAGACCAGATTCTCTCCCTTGCAATGTGATTCTCACACAGAGACACTGTGATCGGGTCTAAACCTAGAATCGTGTTTACGCATAGATTTTATGACTCAGCTCAGGCTGAGATTTGATACGAATTGTGATGTATTCAACTGGCACGTCCTCAATTCGTCAATGTTATTAAAAACATTTTTTCTTTTTACATTTTTATTTCTACTTGGCATACACACAAAAGGGTCAATGTTACTGTCAGTTGCAGCCTTTCTTAAAATGTCTGTAATAGATAATGAGCCAGAACATTTCATACAGATTTTAATCAAAAACGTGTTCACAATGTTCCGTTTCTCAGGTGGACGGTTCAAGAAGGAAATCGTGGTGGACGGACAGAGCTACCTTCTTCTGATCAGAGATGAAGGAGGGCCTCCAGAGTTGCAGGTGTGTGCACAGATTTTGAAACCAGACGTTTGCTACATAACTTATTGATGAAACTACTCTGTAAAGTCCTGTGTATTATAGGTAGCAGGGAGTTTAACCATTTTTTCAATGATGGAACATTTTGAGAAGCATGGCAAAAAAAATAAAGTTTTTTGGGGGGGGGGGGGGGGTGATCTGGCCATAGCACTGACGGGGACACTGCCAAAAGCAAATTTTTGTGTGGGCAAACCCATGGCATGGCACCTAATCATCCTATTAGTATGGATGAAACAGTGGCCCTCAATATCTCTTGCGCTACCCATTTCACAAAGGTATGCTTTGCCAAGTCCTCCTCTCCTGATTAGTAGAACAGGCTGTTGCTGTTGTCCGTATTAGTTCAAGCTTTTCCACAGAGGGTAAATAGCCCAGAGCATACGGATGCTTCATTCTACCGTAACGACCACATTTGCCAGAGTGTGCTGGGTGTTTACTGCTTTCACACACAGCACTGCTTGGGTCTCTGTGTTTTTTACATGATGCTCAGAGTTGCAGGTTTGTAACTTCTTCACATGTTTAAGTCCTTAGATTTATCATGACACTCACTTTGGTACGATAACATTTCTCAGTTCAGAAATTATCTGCATATTTATATTTGACTGCTGCTGCTCTCAGGGAAACCAGTCTTGCCTTCTGAGATGGATATGATGAGCAAGGTGACTTTGTCTTATCGACGTTTATTTTCACCACATCAGAATGTAAAGTACTGACCGCAAAACCGTTTGCCCGTCTGCACTAGGTAACTAAATCCATATGGCCCCGGTACAGCATGTGCCTTGGGCTGAATCGGCCATTCTGTTGATAGGCATTGATACCTTCCCTTTAAACACAAGTTCTGCCTGCATTATGCTTGATGGTGAGACCAAGGAAGAGAAATAGCTGGAGCTGGCCTGGGTTGTCATCTGCCTGCGTAATTAGAAGCATATAATTAAAGGCCTTCATTACAATCCCACTCACAGGAGGCATAGCAAAGCTGTGACTTGGAGGCTCTATTTGTCATTCATTCCCCTGCGGAAGCTGGGGCTGTGTGAATGCTGAATGGAGGAGAGGGTGATATGGGTTGGATCAGTTATCACCTAATTGTCACCGTTACTGTACCTCTGCTCTGGGGCTCTGCTTAACCACTCTATCACAATCAATGGTGATTAGGATCAATGTTTGCACTCGAGGGAAACGCCTATCTCCGTTCCATTTCGAATGTATGTAGATGACAGAAAAGATAGGGATTCAATGGTATTAGATAATCCACTGATACCCTCAGAACAGAAACTAGCCATTTACAGTAGCCTCCAGGAGATATTTATTCTATGGCTGTTGCAACACTGCCCCCTTCTGTCGGTATGTCTAACTAACATTTATTTGAAATAATAAATGGTTTGGCATGTTAAGGACTCCACTGGGTAGGCAGCAGTGCTCATGCCAGAGAGCAATTCTAAAGGTGAACTTTATTCATTAAGGATGACTTATTTGTTTATCCCTTAAGTCAATGATTTAGTAAGCTCATTATTTAATAATACTAAATTGGCCAAGCTTAACAGAATTATAGCCCAGGCATTCCATAGAAGCTTTGGCTGGCTGGATTTATGTCCTGATATCCTTACTTTTCTCATAACTACGCCATAATTCAAAGGTTTCAAATGTCAAACATTCAGTCTTGCCAGTTAGTATGAAAGGAGAGGGGAAGGTGGCACGAATGCTGCCGTTAATTGCACTGTGTGTGATCAGACATTATTGATTATTGGAGAATTATGACACAGGACACAGGAGGCTTGCATCGTTACGTTCCTAGTGCAGTGTAAACCACCAATGGAAGTAGTTGTTGTTTTGTTGTTGGGTGAATGTACTTGTTTCAAGTAATGCTTCAACAAACCCCCTATGTTCTGTCCTCAGTTTGCTGCCTGGGTGGATGCGGTAGTATTTGTCTTTAGCCTGGAGGATGAGATCAGCTTCCAGACCGTCTACAATTACTTCTTACGCCTCTCCAGCTACAGGAACACAGCTGAGGTGCCAATGGTCCTGGTTGGAACGCAAGGTGTTGTGTCTCATTAAGTCATTGTGCATATCAGAGCTGCGTGCTTTACATAGGAAAACGACTTTTGTCATTACGTAACCATATGACATTTAGGTCAACGTTAACGCTGTGTTTTCTGACACTCCCTCACCTAGATGCCATCAGTGCCGCCAACCCCAGAGTGATTGATGACTCACGGGCCAGAAAGTTGTCGAATGACCTGAAGCGCTCCACATACTATGAAACCTGCTCCACCTATGGCCTGAACGTTGAGAGAGTCTTCCAGGATGGTGAGAGGAAACAAAGCAGACACTGGGTTTCACAAAGTTCAGCTTTTGAATGTCACAGATTTAACCACAGGGAACCCTGGGTATCCCTATTATACAGGCATGTCATAATAGCCAAACATTTTGCAAAAATATATGAACATTTTGCAAAGAATTATGAACTTTAGGAAAAAATGCATGAGCATTCGGCAAAAAGTGGATAAACATTCTGGGAAAATAGCCGATCTACAAACTCACAACGCATCGCTATTTTCACTATTACATTACATTACATTACAGTCATTTAGCAGACGCTTTTATCCAAAGCGACTTACAATAAGTGTATTCAACATAGGTAGGGAACGAAAACTACTAATCACCAGAAGTCTTTAGTGCATTTTCTGCAAAAACAAGCAACCAAGAGTATACCTAGCGCTAAGGTAAAAGTGCAATATATCAGCTACCTATTTCCTTAAACAGATGAGACAAAATAGCTAAATCAAATGAGCATGAGCTAAAACAAATAAGTGTATCGACTAAACAAGATCCAATAAACAATCCAATAATCCAATAAACAATACAGTAATAGAAAACAAGCGTTCGTACAACTAGTTAACAACAAGTAGGTCAGGCAGAGAGGAAGGGTAGTGTTTCCTGAAGAGGTGAGTTTTCAGCCTGCGGCGAAATATGGGCAGTGACTCTGCTGTCCTAACATCAGTGGGAAGTTCATTCCACCACTGTGGGGCCAGAACAGAAAAGAGTCGTGACCGTGTGGATCGGCCAGAAGGACCCTTGAGTGACGAGGCAATCAGTCGCCCCGAGGTGGCAGACCGAAGTGGTCGGGCAGGGGTGTAGGCATCGACCATAGCCCGGAGGTAGGAAGGAGCTGTTCCTTTCACTTCCCTATAGGCTAGCACCAGGGTTTTGAACTGGATGCGAGCCGCTACGGGGAGCCAGTGTAGAGAGCGGAGAAGGATGGTTGTGTGGGAGAACTTGGGGCGGTTGAACACCAGGCGAGCCGCAGCTTTCTGAACAAGCTCCAGAGGTTTGATGGCAGATGCCGGAGCACCAGCAAGGAGGGAGTTGCAGTAGTCCAGGCGGGAGATGACGAGAGCCTGGATGAGCACCTGGGCTGCCTTCTCCGTGAGGAAGGGGCGAATCCTCCTGATGTTGTAGAGCAGGAATCTGCAGGACCTCGTCACTGATGCGATGTTTGCCGAGAACGTCAGTTGATCGTCCAGGGTCACACCCAGATTCTTCGCAGTCCGAGTTGAGGTCACCACAGTATTATCAATGGTGATGGCCATGTCTCGGTGCGGACAGCCCTTCCCCGGGAGGAACATCAGCTCGGTCTTGTCCAGGTTGAGCTTCAGGTGGTTTGTCGACATCCACTCCGAGATGTCAGCCAGACAAGCAGCAATGCGTGTCTCCACCTGGGTATCAGAGGGGGGGAATGAGAGGATTAGCTGGGTGTCATCGGCATAGCAGTGGTAGGTAGCACTATTGACATACAACAAAGTATAAGGTTTAAGAGGTTAACACTTTACCTGCCAATCACGAGTATAACCGTTGATGAAAAATACACCCGTTTACTGCCATCAACGAGTATAACGTTTTTTTTTTTTTTTTTTTTTTTGGTCTTTTTTTTCAATTTATCCACACAGAACCAGAGATATCACGATCCAAAGATTTCTAGCTCCATTCACTCCTTGGTTAACTTATTACTTTAAAATCCTGTATCTCGGCTCCTGTGTAAAAAAAATTTAAACACTGGCACTGGGGGAAGTAAAATTTAAAAAAAACTCTGGCAGGGAATGTGTTAATGTAGGTAGTAAGTAGGTTGGAGAACGAGGGTGTCTATCCCCTTTTCAATGCGCTAGACCCCTCTGAGATGGATTGCTGAGGTGGAGTGCAACACCTACTGTACCATCAGCTCCCAGTACTTACCGCACAACTTGCTGTCCTTTATATTCCATCAGCCTGCATTTAAGTCAAAACCACAATGGTAGGCAGTTTCATCTGTTAACCGGTTGCAAATTGTGCTAGGGTACCGTGCCAACATTCTACTATAAGAATATTGAGAAAACTTCTTCTCTTCGTTCCATTTTCCTCATAATTTTTCTCTGCAGTGGGTTGACCAATCGATCTGAAATTGCACATGGGCATTAACCTTACTAGGCATATGCAGGGAGTGACAAAGCAGATTTTTACAGGCAGGGACTGGAAATGACATTTTTCTGAAAGGTCTGCAAACAGATTCTTATGATCAGCGTTATAAAGGCAAAATCAGCAGTGTCTCTGCTACTCTTTTTACCCTGATCATCAAAAATGTCCACCATTTTGCTTAATAATTGTCAACTCTCCATATCTTTTTGTATTATGTTCAATTGTTCATTTTTACGGTGTGGCTCTCTGCAGGAGTTTAGCCATCTATATAAGAGGGGTCAGTCCGTCTGTGCAAACCCTGTTATGGAACAAAGTACGAGACCTGTGGTCACAGTGAAGGAAGTGAAGGAAAGTGCCGGTACGTGGCAAAATGTTATAGGCGTGGAGCCGACAACGGGTACATCAAATAACACGTATATTGCACAAAAGTGTAAGCTAACTAGCTAAATAAACTCAAATCTGTTCAAATTTTGATCAAAATGAAACCCGTCAACTTGATAGGTTATTTACAAAGCTGTGTGAAATATCTGCATGTTTTGTTGATACAGAGAGTATAGTGAGGGACACTGACAATGTATTCAAATATAACATACAAATTTTGTTGAATCGATTGATTCAATAATACATTGATAATACTGTGTACTGATTTGCGTCCCATGTATTATTTTAATTACTTAATGAATGTTTCATCAAGCCTTGGGGGGGACAACGTTTGAAAAATACAATGAATTCTCAACAACAGGATTGAAAATGCCTAGTGGTATATTTCGAATGAACACAAATGTGTGGCAGACAGTATAAATTTCACACAAGGAGTGTGGCTGAATATTGTCTGCAAGTGTTGTTGGGGCTTAATGTCTCATTAACCACTTTAGCCCTGGCATCCCTATTTTGGGCATGTTATACTGTAGGTGAAAACTGAAAATGTAAAACTAATAAATTATAATAATCTTCAAAAAAAATTCACAGTTTTACTGAAATTATAAATCACAGCTTAAGAGGTTAATATCTTGAACATTGGTTTTCTCCTGAGCGTACAATTGGGGTGATGAAACCTCCAGTATCACTTGAAAACAGAATTGTGTTTCAACTGTATTAAGTGTTTCCCACAAGGTGTCTCTGCTTTACAAGGACTTGTGAGTACATCACAGCCCCAGTTCTGCTTCCCATTGACTGTTGACACACAGGAGCGCTGTCTTTCCCGTCTCGCCTTAATTGCTTCCTGAAGCCCCATTTGAAATAATTAAAAGACGCGAAGAAGCGCTTGCCGTCTTGAGAACGCTCTTTCTCTCCCTATCTCTTTCGTTCTCTCTTCTTCTTCTCCATCTTCTCTCTCTCTCTCTCCTCTCTCTCTTCTCTCTCCACCTTCTTAATCTCTCTCTCTCTCACCCCCTCTCTCTCTCTCTCTCTCTCTCTCTCTCTCTCTCTCTCTCTCTCTCTCTCTCTCTCTCTCTCTCTCTCTCTCTCTCTCTCTCTCTCTCTCTCTCTCTCTCTCTCCCTCCATTTGCCGTGCTGCAGTAGGTAGCAGTGTGATATGCTCCTAGCTGTCTGTGTAACTCGAAATCATCTCTCCAAACCTCCACTCCTGATTCACATCACGCAGGCCCTAACATTCCAACCACCTCACTGCTCATCGTACCGCCAGTCGCTCACTTGCCGCGTGTGTGTGTGTGCTGTGAAATAAATGAAAGGATGCATCCACCGCAGTAGGTCGCCTCAGAGAGTGGCAGTCTCATTTGCCTAGCATCACCCTGTAGGTCTCAACGGATGACAGGCACATTTTGCCAACTGTATGGTAGTGTGATTATTTTCCTTGGAAATGCAGGTACCCTCTTTTCCCGAGAGATCTGTGTGAGCCACCATACATGCAGTATGTTGCTCGTAACCCGCTGCTCAGGCTGTCTGTTGACTTGAAGTTGGACATCAAGCTGTGTTTATACCTAGGGTTGATGCTTATATTGCGGGTTAATATGCCGAGCTAGATAATGGTGCCTTTTGTATTATGAAATATTTAATAAAAAACGATTTCAATTTCTTTTCACTTGCAGTTGAACAGTTTTCTGTCAAGTGAGATTAGCATCTGGAATTTAGAGATTAAGTATAATGTATAACTCAAAACAGGCCTTTTAGTTACTCAAAAGTAAGGGAAAGGGGCGATAGCAGAGGCCTTAACGACTCCATAATTGTGAATGGAGATATGATAACTTGATGTAAACATGACATATCTTTTCAAAGGACGAGGGTTAATTTGTCTTCCTCTGTTTTGATGTGCAGTGATACATAGATCTCTCTCTCTCTCTCTCTCTCTCTCTCTCTCCCCCCCCATCCCCCACAGTTGCCCAGAAGGTTGTGGCTCTGAGGAAAAAGCAGCAGCTCTCTATTGGCCCGTGCAAGTCTCTGCCTAACTCTCCCAGCCACTCGTCAGTCCCTTCTGCCACCATTCCTTCCGTCCATATTAACCAGGTAATGAATGTACCAATAATACACCTAATCCTCAGTGTTAATTGAACTCTGTGTGTGTGTGTGTGTGTGTGTGTGTGTGTGTGTGTGTGTGTGTGTGTGTGTGTGTGTGTGTGTGTGTGTGTGTGTGTGTGTGTGTGTGTGTGTGTGTGTGTGTGTGTGTGTGTGTGTGTGGGGTGCTCAAGTGGTAACTGGTAAGACAAGTGGAGGTGACAGTCAAAATGGCTCGTTGAGCGTACGGGATGAACACTTGACGATGCGTTTGACGTCACTGTTTCGCGCCGTCAACATTTCATGGAGAAATACACAGAAGACATATTTTGCCGCACTATATATCGGCACTATGGGATTTAGGTTGAAAATGTTGTAAAAATGCAAATAAAAGTAGACATTATTTGGTTTGTTGTGGTTGCTTGTAAAGGTCTAATATAATTGACCATTATTTTGCATTTAGCTTGCCGCAGTGCCGTTGCTGGAATGCAAAATGTTGGTTAGTTTAGAATTTATATTTCAACATCATAAAACCTATCCCAAATTGACCTGCTTGTTTTACCTTTGTTCTTGTCCCCTCTGTATCTCTCTCTCTCTCTCTTTCTCTCTCTCTCTTTCTCTCCCTCTCTCATGCTGCTGGTTCCTCTTCATCTCTCTCTCCCTCCCCAGGCGGCAAACGGCGGGGGTGCATTCAGTGATTACTCCTCCTCTGTTCCCTCCACCCCCAGCATAAGTCAGCGGGAGATGCGCATTGAGACCATCGCTGCCTCCAACACACCCACGCCCATCCGTAAACAGTCAAAGCGCCGCTCCAACATTTTCACAGTAAGTATGCGGCAGCTGATGCAGAGCAACACCCACTCACACTACTAGGAGGTGCGCTGCAATGCAGACTCTGGCCACCAGAGGGAGACAGGTAGCTCGAAACCCACCAAAGCGACCCCTCCCGTCTCTCTGACACACATACAAAAGAGGCAGAGCATCCTGGCTTCACCTAACACCTGCAACTCGATGGGCAGATGAGCAAGAAAATAAATAATTAAAACGCCCTAAAGAAAAACAGACAAACATCTTTTTCTCTAAAAGAAAATATCAAAGCTAATCACTGTGGAAGAGAAAGTAAGCTTTTTTTCTTTTATCTTCCAATGTGAAGCAAATCCTCCATAGTTACTCATCTCTCTCATAACCAACTGGACTCTATCTGCTCTGTCTAAATATTTGGCCTCCCTCCCCACTCGCCCTCTTATTTTTACTAGATCCTTTCTTTGCAGTGACTTCCCTTTGGGGGGGGGGGAAGGCAGGACCCCCACCAATGCTATTCCTCATATCCGGCCACATTCAACTAAAAGTCAGACCCCAGCCCCTTGACCTGTTTTTCACACTAATAACGCATGTTGGCACTATCCACCATGCACAACCCCAGCTACAGACATGCAGTAAAGTCCTCTGTGTTTATTTATCCATTTTTAACACAGTGAGTGTGTAAATACAACCAAACGGACCCCCCCCCCCCCCCCCCCCCTTCTGCGTCCTTTTGGTTGCATTTGGTTAAATGAACCCTGAGGCTTTTACTGTGTGTGTACTCTTGCCCTCCCTGCCACTAACTTCCTTACTGACTCGAACCCCACCCAGTCAAGGTTATTATAGTTTAGAATTTTTCATTTGATTTTAGTCTCCGCCAGGCCGGAAGGCAGGGCCGAGACTATGTTTTGCAATTTGCACCCTATCCGTCCGTCTGTCCGTCCTTTCGTCTGTGGACAGCTTATCTCCGGCACCGTTTGCAGCGAAACTGTGCACACACACTCCCCGGATGCCAGAGCTGAACCTCTGCCCCAAATGTTTCACATGGGCCTGTTATAGCGTTATAATGAAACAATTGTTTCAGATTTTTCATATTCCATCCTGATTGGCTAAGATTGGCTTCCAAAGTTTGCAGGGGTGGTCCGTTTTGGACAAAATGCCTCAAATCATGAACACAGCGTACGATTTCCGTGAAATTCCCACATTCCCACTATGCCAAGGAAGAAATGCCACTTAAAATCAGCCTCATGGTGTCGCTATAATTGGCCGATTTGTGTTTTTTACCTATAACTTGCACTGATCTGCGTAAGGCTTTGTATGCGTATTCCCTAGAGGCCAAGGAAAAACCTTTGCCCTGCATTTTTAACATAAGCCTTTTATAGCGCAACCAGGAGGCCGACTTATGTAAAACACATTTTCTGATATTACGGTTTCAGATTTATCAACATTTCACGCAAATCGGTACACATGATCTCTATAGTCATGTGATCAAGACGGATCTGTTTGCTTTTTTATATTCCATCCTGATTGGCTAAGATTGACATCTAAAGTTGGCAGGAGTGAACGCAAATCATGAACGCAGCGTCCGATTACGATGAAACTTTGCACGCACATTCACACTATGTTGAGGAACAAATGCCACCCTTTTATCATTGCCCTATAGTGCCACCAGGAGGCCGATTTTTGCACAAAAAAAATGTAATATTACTTCTACAAATTGGTAGAATTTTTCATATTCCATCCTGATTGGCGAATTCCGAACATTGCTGGCCCACAATAACCTACCTGACCTGGCGGAGACCTGAGCACTTTTTCTAGTTTATTTTGTTTTGTCAATTTCAGTACGTTTTAATTTGTTTTTAAAGCGGGTTTGCTAGTTTAGTTTTTATTTTATGAAAAGGCTTAGTTTCTGTTAAGTTTTTATTTGTTGTCTCTATTTTAGGACTAAGGAAATGTTTTCTTTGGTTTTCGTTAACGTCAGTTAGTTTTGTAAGCACACAATTCAGTTCAATTCGTTTTTTTGTTGACTATAATAACCCTGCACCCACCCAGCCCCCTGCACTGCACCCATTTACAGTATATGTGATGGCCCATAGATAATATTGATTGGTAAGACACTGCATCCCTTCCCTAGCCAATAGATAACATACTGTATCCCAACCCCTCTGTCTACCCGCTCTCTGCCCCGTGTCCTGTGTTATCTTCCCTTGCTTTTAACCTATAGGATACGTACGTGCACTAACCATTCTACTTTCCTCAGCTTATCCTAAGCCTTGTCTTTTTTTACCTGTAGCCTCTCTGCCCTTCTTTTACCCAGCCTCTGCCCTCTGTCCCCCTCCTCTCTCTGCTCCCTCGCCACTCAGGCAAATTCTCAGTGTTATTTGACACTCTCAAGGGTGCAACTAACACTGAGGGTTTTACTCTGCGGCCTTCTCTGCTTTTTAACCCACCCTTTCCCCGACTCCTCCCCGCTCCCACTCTTTAACATCCCCCTGCCCCTCCACCTGTCCTCCCTGCCCTGACCTACCTCTCCTCTTTCTAATGGCTGTCTCTCTGTCTCTGTCTCTGTCTCTCTCTCTCTCTCTCTCGCTCGCTCTCTGTCTCTCTATCTAACACACTGGTTCTCAATGTCGGGTCCGGGGACCACCAGGGGGGTCCAAATGGACCCTTACTGGTCTGTAACTCTTGAGAGTGTACTAATGGAACCGTAAAGGGTCCATTTGGTTCCATTTGTACGCTCTCAGAGTTCAATGAACTCTGTAGATTTTACAGTGTAGATTTGGGTCCAGAGATGAACCATATGGGTCCATTTGGACCCCCTGGTTGGTCCCCGGACCCGACGTTGAGAACCAAGTGCTCTTAACACCCCCTCCCTCACCTATCTTCTGCTCCTCCACCCTCGTAACCCCCCCCCCCCCCAGCCACTACTGTGTGGGCCACAGGCTTCATGTGGCCTCCGAGCAGTGCCAGGTTTGTGTGCTAGCTCCCCATGTTCTCTCCCTTCCCCCCCCTGCTAGGTAGTGACTAACCATGTCCACCAGAGACATAACAAGCCTCTGCCCGTCTGCGTCATGGAGATGCCGAAGCACGCCACCTACCCGGTGTGGGTGCCGGATTGGCAGGCCGAGAGGGAGTTTCAGCTCATGACCTTCTGAAGGAGCAAGCCAGTGGGTGGAGGGGGCGGTTCGGGGGGCGGCGGAAGCTGGTCGTGGATGCAGGAGGGGGGAAGGGGCGGGTGGGGGGGTTTGGGTGGGGGTGAAGGATGTGCAGTTGTGTGGGTGGGGCGGAGCGTTGAGGTGGCGATATTCAGCGTCTGCCCCACACCTCTAACCCCGGTGACAGTGGAAGAGCTCACGATGGGCAAAGGAGAGAGAGAGAGGAAGACTTGAAAAGGCAACGTTTTGCCACCTTACAAAGCGACAGAAACACGACAACCCCACTCCCCCCACCCCCACCCCCTACCAGTAACTTTTTAAGGCTATCCTTGGTACGCCTTGCGTTTTTCTCTGTAATTTTTTTATTTCTGAATCAAAAGTAGAGTCTCTTTAATAGTCGGCAGGTCATTGTTCAACAACTCTTGTCACCCTCATAAGTTGTACATTTTGATAATCGTGAATGGAAGTCCCAGGACTGGTTGCAAAATAGGGAAATATGCCTTAATGTCATCAGTAGATAGGATTTGATAGATTGATATCAGTGTTGACTCACTTTAATCATTGCATACTAGTTATTACATTCTGCTGTTAGAAAAAAAACTAAAACTGAGGAAAATATTTATTTTCACGTTTAAAGTAATATTTGCCACCTTCATTATGCTGACCTCATGGTACTGGCACTGGGACTCTTGAAATAAAGGAAAAATAAGATAAACCATAAAAAATCTGTAAAATCAAATCCCTCCAAACTGATTACTGGACCATTTTGAAAATGATCATGTCAGACATGGAAAATTACATCAATACCTTTTAGCTGTCAACAGTCAATTGATATAGGTCAAGCCACCTTTATAATGATGCAATAGGTGCAGAATTGTATTAAAAAAATAAATAAGTGAAAAGCTTTAGTAATAAAAATAGTTTATCTCTTGGTCTTGACACTTTTCATCTCCCTCACCTCAGTCATGATCATCTCAAGACAAATTGTCATAACAATGTTTGGCCACCAGATAGCAGCACAAAACACATAATCCTTTCCTAGTGCTTCCATAATCAAGTAACCATAAAGATGGGTTTTGGCATCCGTCTGAGGTTCCTTGAAGTCTTTAGGCTGTCTGTCCCTTTTTGTCTCAAAAAGCACACTCTTAAAGTCAAAATAAATTGGCTTCTTTTTCATTTCATCTTACTTTTTCATATCCATTATATCCATTTATACTTGTCTGACATTTTACAATTTTTATAACTCCATTTCATATAAGTTTTTTGTTTTTAAGCCCATTTCACTTTTTTGGTCCCTTGAGTTTTTACCAGTACTCCACAAATGAAACAAACCCAAACAGTACAAGAAATAACCATCTGAAATGTTTCTCAATATTTGCAGATTTGTGCTTCTGTTTCCAACCTTTCTTCAACAAAAAGGGCTTTCCAACTCCTTCCGAATTAGAAGAGCATGATCGTTAAATAAAGAGTCCCCCTGCTTTGCCAATCCTGATAGGAGATTATTATAGCGGATTATTGAGGACTTATAGCGTGTTGCTGCTTTACCCTTAGTGCTCTACTGCATTCAGGGTAATGCAAAGAACTTGCACTATGGAGATCGTAAGACGTTTTTAAAACAACCGTTATTATGAAGTTGTCTGTATGGGCTCATAGCAGACTGTCAAACACACAACTGCGACACGAGACAGACTGTAGGGACTCTTCTGGTCTGGAAATGGCCCATCCATCTCTGCTCCGCCGTTCAAACAACTCATAAAAACAATCTGTGTGCAGTCAAGTCACTCTTGGAACTGTTAGCCAGTCACCCAAAAGACAAAACTCTTACATCACACTGCCCCTTGCCATAAATGAGGACTCAAAGGACTAGAGGTGCCAAGTACACTCTGTTTTAGTATTGTTTTTTGTAGGTGTCCCTCAATCATTTGGTCAAATTTGATTTGATTTACATTTATTTTCTAGGATAAAGTTTTGAATGGATTTTAAAAGGTGGTATATATATGTGCTAGATTTAAGGGTATTTGAAATGAGTATATATATTTGGGTAGTTTTATGAAGGCCTTCATAAAAATCAGAGCAGGGCGTCGAGGTACTAAAGACATTGTAAAGAGAGATATAAACAAATGAAACTGGGTTGCACCGACTTTTATGAATGTAGTTACAGTTAATTTATTTTTCTTTTATATTTATTTATTTTTCCATATTCCATCATTTATTTATTTAGTTATTTATTTATTCTTTTTTATTTATTTAGTTTTGGTACAGAGATTATGAACTATTGCATAATCGCTTTTCTATAATGAACGGATTGAAAATTATAGACTGCTGTATATCTTGTATTGTATTTTATTTACAATCGTAACTTATTCAAAATATAGTACATACATATATGAAATATATGAAATAATGCCTTTCTTGTCCATCCTATATTTTGTGGGAACTGCAATGTTTGGCTCAATCTGTTGAATATTTGGAAGTGAACCTGTGACTTGCTTTGTATGGTGTCTGTATACAAGCTAAAAAAGAAAATTATACTTAAAAAATAATAATAAAATGTTGGAAAAAAAATCTAAAGCAGAGTTTGGTTTACTTGAACTCAGACTCTACCTCTCTCCATTGGTGACTGGTCATTCTCATGTTGTGAATGAGACCATAACCACCCATGTCTGTCCCTTGTACCTCATGGTTTATCTGTGTTGGGGCCGGGGGATGTCATTCTCTTCAAATAATGTATTTCTCTGCCATGTTATTTTTGTCTTATTATTCAGTCAATATTCTCTCCACAGAAAGGACTTGGAGGAATGTGAAATGTATATCTGCATCTCTCCTTTTTTGGGGGGGCTGCTATTTTAATTGCTGTTTCTAACCCTAACACTTACATGTTTGCACTGAATATGATGTTGGTGTGATTGAATTTGATTTTATAATGTTCCAACAGGTGTTACTGGTTGAAGAAAGCACTAACAAAGTTTCCTGTAAAGAAAATACATTGAAAATAACCCATTTTCCCTTCTCTCCCTTTAACCTGTTATTAACTGTAACTTAAATTAACTGTGCTACAAAGTTGTTGTTCTTTTGTCAATGCATCTATGCAAAAGGCACGTCAGAGCTGTGGCTGGGTAACGTTATAGCAGGTGATCCTCAGGTCTACTAATGGACCTCTGGGTCTGAAACAAAGGGAAGGATCGGCCAGTGGTTTGCAGGGCTGAGTCATGACTCAATGTGTGGTCGTCTTTGGTCTTCTCTGTGTTGAGATGGTCTTCTGTGTTTAGTCTGGTCTTGGTCTGGTCTTTTTTTATACTTGCACGTCAGTGTTAATGCTCTTTGTTCCGCTGGTCTGCTTGTTTGTTCATTTCGAGCTTCTTTTGAGACTTTTTATTTTGCAATGTCGAGTCTCCCACCTTACTGCATATACTTGGACAAACACGCACGCCCCACTCACCCCCTGAACCACCACTCTCACGCTGATATACACTGATACACACACACACACACACACACACACACACACACACACACACACACACACACACACACACACACCCTGCACATCCCTGTCTGCATCAGTATCAATGTTTCACATCAGTTGCTGACTGACTCTCTTGTTTTCTTGCAGTCACGAAAAGCCAGTGAACAAGCAAAGAGCGTTGACACTAAAACAGACAACATAGGCAGTGGAAGAGCCATACCGATCAAACAGGTGAGTGTCTTTTTCTAAACTTTGCCCTACAACACTCATATTTAGATGGGTAAGTATCATGCATATAATGTGTTGGTAATTGTCTTGTATCCTTGATAATTGATATTCACTATTTATTATGACCTGATCCAAGTACACAAGTTTAGTCTATGGGCAAAATGAGACGTTCTCACCACTAGATGGCGACATGAAACAACACAAAGTAATTTGTCAAGCATGTTGTTGGATGCGCAGCCAAGCACAGAGTTTGGGAAGAACATCACAGAAAGATAATACATTTTCCTGTTTGTAAAAAACACAATAATTTTACATTTATAATATTATAATTGACAATGGACAGTGGGAAAATGTAGGCTGCCAATATTGCATGTATATTGGCTGTTGTATTACTATTTCATAAAAGCGAATTCATGTAAATTCATTGGTCATAAATACCTGCAAAGTACAGTAAGCAGTTTTGTTATCATGAAGTAGTTTATTATGTAATTTATATATATTCTCAGTGCTTTTATTTTTTTGTCCTCCATATCCAACTGCAAATGAAGTATTGCACATTTAGTTAACCAGAATAATACTGTTTTATATATATTATAAATTTAAATTTAAATTATGTCAAACAGGAAATTCAGAATAGTAAGTAAGAAACCTGAGTAATATTTCTAAATGTGTAACATGAATTGGATCAGGAATGGATATTGATTGGAGCAATCAAAATGTGTCAGTAAACTGCAAATGATAGAAATGGTCAAAGAATGTATTTTATTTATTTATTTTTATATTGAGCCAGGCTTCCACATTACCTAATTTTGAGAAAGCTGCCATGATTTTGGTTAAATATATTGCCGGTTGAACCCAGTTTTCAACAGCTACCTTTCTTGATATAAATGTTCTATATTGTATATACAGTAGGCTACATTTATTGTCGGCTATGCATTAAATATGATTTCAAACATATTTATGCAAACTTACATACTGCATATAATATACTATAATATTATATGCACTTAAATCACTCATCAAGAAACAACCAAACCAAACATAAAAACCTTGTGCCAGCTGTTAAGCAGCTATTTAATTTTCATTCCATCTCTGTAAACTGTGCTGTCCATCATTAGGATCAGTGAATCTCCCTGCAGTGTCTTTGTCAGCTTGAAAAGGTTTCAATAGGATTAGGTCACAAGGGATAGGTGAACAGGAGGTCAGTAAGCAACAGAAACTAAAGAAAATGCCCCTGTAAACATCTTTACAGTAAGCTTTCCCATTCAGACCTATTAGCTTCTCTGGGTAACTCCTCCTGACAATAAGATATGGCCAACAGCCGTTCCCCTTTTCCCAGGAGTTTATTTTGGGGGGGGTGGGGTGGCTTGAGCCAGGAGGGCATTGGGGGGGGGGGGGTAGTAGTGGGGGTATGACTGGCTGATGGCCAGGCCGGTCAACTGCACAATCAAGGAGATCAAAGTGTCAATGTGGGCTTAATTACCCACATTGCCCCCCCCCCCCCCCGAAACAAACACACACACACACACACCCCTCATTGGGCAAATTACCCCTCCCTACTCCAGCCCCCTCCCGCCTGTAAAAATGGTAAGTGAGGGCAACAATGCACTCGGTACTGAGAAACTGGGCTTTTCTCTGCACCCCCTCCAGTTCTGTGGACCATCACAAAAGGCTGGCCTATCACTCAGCCACGCTGGCAGGATGCAGCTTCTTTCTGGGTGCTGTGACAATAGAATCTCCTCTTGAGTAGATATGACAATTGTCTGGACACAGGCGACCGGCCTGTCTCCTTATGTCGCACAGACTGAACACGGTGATCTCTGTGTGTGTGTGTGTGTGTGTGTGTGTGTGTGTGTGTGTGTGTGTGTGTGTGTGTGTGTGTGTGTGTGTGTGTGTGTGTGTGTGTGTGTGTGTGTGTGTGTGTGTGTGTGTGTGTGTGTGTGTGTGTGTGTGTGTGTGTGTGTGTGTTTTGAGAGCAAGCAAGAGATGGAGAAACCGCACTCTACACACGCACACAGTGAAATCCTCAGTGTTAATTTAACTCTGAGAATGTTCAAATTGAATCAAATGGGCCTTTCACAGGTCCATTTGGTTACATTTGTACACTCCGAGTTACAAATTGATAAATTAGCTGTGCGTTTTAATGTGCACGGTTCTTTTTGATTTGCTAACACTCCCGTTTCAGTGAGGCAAATGATAAAACAATTACAATAAATTATTGTACACGTTTATAATTACTTGAGACACATTTGAGATTTATTGCAGTTCTATTAGGCCAACATCTAAATTAAATAATGTGCTGACCAAGAGATTTTACATTTATTGTAGAATACATATTGATCTTCAAAGCGTTGATGAATTTATGAAGCCCTGCACTGATTGAATGTATAGATTTATGTAGGCAACAAGACGAGCAGCATATTTGCTTGTAAAACATGTATTCCACAGTCGCCAGAGGCCTTGTAACTGGATCATTTGCTTTGTATGATTACAAAGCCATTAAAATGTGTTTACAGTTGTTTTATTGACCAAATTGTGCACATTATGGGTGGTTGGCAGCATTCAATTAAATAACGAAAAGGTTTAAAATGTATTTCCTGAAAAATCAATACGTACTGCTCAATATTTGAGAAATAATTAACCATGTTTTTTCTGAGATTAATTGTTAAATACCAATATAATTCTATTATTATTGTATGCCTCGTTACTTAGTCACTCATCTGTTTTGAAGCTCAACAAATTGTACGTTATTTGTTCAATACTTATACAAATCCTCAGTTGGCAGGCTCTGGCATCAAGCACTTAGAAAATGTTGCTGCCCGTCTGTGAAAACATATTATCAATGGATTATTGGCTTTTTCCACAGTAATCCATTTTATTCTGAAATACAAAAAATAAAATGTCCTGGTGTTTGATTCAGTAATAGGATTTGAGTTGTGAGCTTGTAAATTGGCGATTTTCACTACTTTGTCATATGATGAAGAATATAGGGCTTAAGTGGTGAAAGTGGGGGACAAGGACATGATAGCAGAGCCCTACTACACTTTGGGCTTCAGCATGTGGCCCAGCATCAGCAGTCAGCTCCTTAGATCAAGCAGGGCGAGGATTAGGATGATTGTCGGCAAACAGCCTGGTGCCCAGTTCACCGAAGGTCAGCTGTTTCTGATGTGTTAATCAGGATTATACCCCTGCAGGATGGGCCAGGCAAGAAAAACAGTTCCGTGCACCCCCACGCCCTCCCTTTACACACACACACACACACACACACACACACACACACACACACACACACACACACACACACACACACACACACACACACACACACACACACACACACACACACACACACACACACACACACGCACACACACACTTGTTTGCACACTCACAACGCATGCGCAAACACACACACACACACACACACACACACACACACACACACACACACACACACACACACACACACACACACACACACACACACACACACACACACACACACACACAGGCTGTAAAAAGTACAAATAACCCCCCCCCCCCTTAATCCCCTAATTAAGCGGGCCCCTCCTCAGTCCTTAACCCTAGCAAACCTCCCAGCCCCTGCACTCAGCGTTTGGTCACCACCAGCCAAGGAACTGCATTGTTTACTGGTGGATTTACTCAGCAGATAAGGGAACCATTTGAAGCCTTAAATGCCCCTGAAGATAAAGTGGAATAGAAGAGAGCGTTGAGTGAGCTTTGAAGAAGGGAGATCACACTCCCTAATCCCAGGATTGAGAGGTCCTCCAGAGTTCACCTATGTTATGTGTATGAATGCAGGGAGGAGGTCTTGAATTGGATTGTCTCTCTTTTGTGAATGGATACTGTTTCACAGGGAACTGGCCAAGCGTGAAAGGTTCAAGTTGCAAACACAACTGACCGTATAGATATGTGTATACACTGTATATATTCATCTGAGAGTGTACAAATGTTGGGTCCATTTGGTTAAATGTGTACACTCTCAGTCATAAATTAATAAATTAATTGCAGATTTGACTGTGTACGCTGAATTATTCAAATAATTGTATTTATTTATTTATTTTAAATATACTATACCTGGGTTTTTATTTTATTTGTTTTGTATCAATATATGCATTTATGAGAATCGTTCCTCTACATGCATGGTGTATGTTGTCATGTGATTCCTATTCAGATTCTTAGATGTACTGTAAAACATCCTTTACTGTACATTGGGTGTCAGTTAACTTTGAATATAATACTCAGTGATGATTTAAAACATGGATTCTCACCGTAAATGCTCCTTGTGTGGTTTCTTACAGGGAATGCTTCTGAAGAGAAGTGGGAAATCGCTCAACAAAGAGTGGAAGAAGAAATATGTGACACTATGTGATAATGGGCTCCTCACCTACCACCCCAGTTTACATGTGAGTCTCACCACTTCCCTTCCCATTATTACCTGTAAGCACTTGCTACAGCCTGTAGTAACATATAGGGTGACATATGTACCATTTAAACGTATTTTGCCTATTCAGCTGAATTCTCTGGATGCAGAATGCACTTTTTACACTCACTCTTTGTGTTGAACTAGTAAGGTTCAAGGTTTCTTTATTGTATGTCTTGTGTACAAGTACTCTGATACATACTGTAAGAGTAAAAGTTATTTTGTTCTGGTTCCTTAGACATTGTAGCAGCAATAATAATATTAAAACATATGCAACATCAAGGATGTTTAAAAAAGGAATAATTAAATGATATCTGCAGTATTAAACTTAATATATGCAGCACCAAGGAAATGAAATAATCAAAGATTAGCAGCAGTTTTAAACAGTTTGTCCATTGGTCCTCGCGCATAAGGTGCTTGAAGGTGCTGTGTGTAAGGTTCCTAAGTTGTAAACATCTGTCTATGCCAGTGTCCTTAGCATTATTGTGCACACAGACTGCATGCTGCTATATATGGATCCCGCAATTGTCCAGTTGTGGAGCATTAGGCCTGTGTAAAGTAGCTATCGGAGCCAACCCTACGACAAAATCTGGGCTATATGACTTTGAATAGTGTTTGCACAATATTGATATCACGTTTCCTCTAAACTTCTTCAATTACAAAACTCAGCACTGTACATCCATGTTTTATGTTTACTGAAATCAACACACGTTTAGCCACTTTTAACATGGTGTGTCTATGTTGGTTATGTCATTATAGACGTGAACTTCACTTCAAATATTTACAAAAATAGTGGTACGACAAAGTATGAAATAGGGCAGTGGTTAAAGGGAAGAAACGGAGAAGTCATAATGACCGTGGTGAACTTGATTTCCTTTGACACTTTTGGAAAGATGCAATCATGAAAATACAAATGATTTTTGATACCTCGATATTGAAGGATCATTCAAATCCACTTCCATATTGGAGTGGTTGATGTATGGCCCAGCCCTCCCTGACACTGTAAGCAGGGATGGAGGAGACGGGAAGGCCTACCGGTCACCACTGTCCCACGTGGTGCCTTGATGCTGGCTAATGGAGACATGGCTGTGCTGCTGCGTGCCCGCCGTGCCCAGACGCCATGCTGGCTTGTATTTATAACGGCTCTCACCGCGTGGCGGCTGAGCCTGACCAGCCTCCCACATCCATCTCTGTCAGCGTCCCGCTGGGCCTCTAATACCTCTTAAACACTCGGCTGGCTGGCAGCAGACAGCTCAGGAGACCCTGTCCCCCCACCACACACACACACACACACACACACACACACACACACACACACACACACACACACACACACACACACACACACACACACACACACACACACATGCCCTGTCCGTCTTTCTCCGAATCCTTTTAATCTTTCTCCATCACTCTCTCTATGGTTCCAGTCTCTGACTTAAACACTGGTTTACAATTCAGCAACACACAGTTAATGACATACTGGGAACTTTTTTAATAACGTGTGTATGTCATGTGTAATCTCACCAAGGTATCCAGAAATTTCTATCGGGTTTGTTCAATATTGTTCAATTACTTCTTTAGCGTGACATGGCTCAGGTGTCGACCCCAACCCCAACATGCTTTATACCAAGCTTAGTATATTATGGCCTTGTTGTATTGACAGTGCGTTAGTGGTTTAATTTACTAGCAGTTATTAGCAGTGCAGTGTAGCGCAGCGGTGATGTATGTAATTGACTGGACGGGCTATCTCTTGATCATTATAGCTGTTACAGGTCATCAGGGCGATCTATGAGTGTTGAGCGTCTCGCGTCTGCTGTCTTTACTCAGGGAGGTGCGATGGGAGCGACGGTTACATTAGCACCGTAGCAGCTCAGACTCATTCGGAGCAGCGAAGCAGAGAAAGAGTAAAGAAAAAAGGGAGGGGGGAAAGGGAGATGGAAAAAGAGGGGAGGGAGGGAGAGGGGAACCTTTAATTTCGCAGTCAGCCAAGCCATCCACACAATCACCTTCTGTTAATTCTATCAGCTACATCAATTAAATTGTTTGTAGAAACTAATTGAATGTGGCTTAATCACACATCTTAATAGCTTTGCACGCTTCGATCTGGCTGTTAATTCCCGCAATAAAATGAAATGAGAGCGCTCACTGGGTAATTAGCGAGGAGGCTTGGGAAAGAAATGAGTGCTTTATGACATGGTAATAAAGCAGAGGAGCCAGTGAGGGGACAGCGAAGGCCGAGCTCGTCTCTTTCTGGGCCTTTTTCTGCTGAGCCCAATGATTTTCACCTTGGCTTCCCACATTTGGGGCGAGAATCGCTTAAAACCGAATCAAATGGCCAAATTGAAGGAGAATGAGACTGTTTGCATTCATTAAGCCTCGCATCCCTCCGTGCGGAGGGGTGGCGTGGGCACAGGTGATGTGTAATGGCTCTACACTACAGTCATTTTCCACTGTCACAAACACCCTCCGTTTACTTTGTGTGGGAATGGAGAACTGAATAGTGTTTTCAATCTGTTGTCCTTGGCTTGCATGATTCAGATTATACTTTGTTTAATAATTTGGGTGAATCACCTGCAGACCCACGTGCGTGCGTGCACGTGTGTGCGCACATTCAACGAGAACCCCAAGCACATTATTTGCGTAGTCTGAATTACTTGAACTTTGAGCTCAATAGACATAACAGTTTGTCATGCTAATGGATTTAATGTTCTAATATGTTCCAGGACTACATGCAGAACGTGCACGGGAAAGAGATTGACCTGCTCAGGACAACAGTGAAGGTTCCGGGGAAGCGGCCGCCTCGAGCGGTGGCCACCGTCCCTCCCACCGCCAGTCCCAAAACCAATGGTCTGACCAAGGACCGCAGCACGTTGCAGCTGGGTGTAGGAACCACAGGTGAGAGGTCCAGGTTCACCATGACGCTGAATGTTTAGTCCATAGTAAATTACATATAATACTGTTAATTTAACCCGAGAGTGTACAAAATGGAACCTGTAAGGGTCTGTAACACTAAACACACACCGGGGCGATTTTTTCCATGCGAATAATATGTTTTTTTTCAAAAACCTTATAAAGTCAATGCAAGCTTCCACACCAGTTTCGCGGAGCGAAAAAAGCGTCTTTTAATTATTCGGAACGAGTCCGAATTTAGCGTATATTCGCATATTCGCCGGTGTGTAACCGCCTTTAGTGTTGGGAGTAACGTGTTACTTTAGCTCCACTACCTTTTGCGGTAACTAATTAAGTTTAACAATTCAGTAACACTGTTGCAATTACTGAAATTTTAATGGGCTTGTTACTTGTTACTTTATGTGAAAATGACAACTTCAGAGGATTAAAGTTTTATTATCAATCGGCAGTGAACTACTCACTCTGTGACCTCTGTAGCTGTAGAGTCAAATGTCAAATTCTTACCTTTTCTGAACACTGTATCAAAAATGTAAAAGTATCTGTAGTTCCCTACAGATGTCTAGCTCCAACAGTCTGGAACATTTTTATTGATGGGTTGAAACTATGTTTTACGTCCTGTTTTTGCCAGCCTGCGCTGAATTTGTACGAATGGACCCTTACGGGCCCCTTTGGTTCCATTTGTACATTCTCAGAGTTGAATTTCCACTATGGATTTGACTGTGTTAATTGTATTCACATTATTGAAGAATATCACAGAATTATTCTCAACTCTTCACACCAACATGTCATTCTTGTGTATGCTTTTTGGGATGAATGTCAACCCTGTGGCTTTATGTCAAGAACTCAGGTTATTATTTTTATGGTTATGAAATCTTAATATTTATAAATTATATTATAACTAAAACATACAGTATATTATTAATAGAAAAGGGATTATGAGGGTAAAGTACCCACCCCTGTGTCTAGGGGTTTGAATCCACGTGGTGCTTCCGGCTTGGCCGAGCATCTATACGAACACAATTTGTCGGAGGGAAGCTGGGCGGGGAGGCTGATTCACGTTCTCTTACGGCAGTGGTCCTTGAGGTGGTCCTTGAGGGGGTTCCAGGTGATCCCCAGCTAAATGATGGAGAGTTGGTAACCAAATGGACCCGTATAGATCTGTAAAATGAAACCTGGTTTCATTTTACACTCTCAAGAGTTAAATTATTGTTAAACATCTGCATTACATAATGTACAAGAAGTTGTTATTTTATTTTGAGCAACGTTTGCCTGCTATCTCTCCTATGATGGCACATCAATACAGCATGGAATTGTTGACAAAATCGTATCTAGCGATAGTCGGTCTGAGAGTCTAAATCTCATCAAATGGTGGTCTGTGGCTCAAATGCAGAATAAATAATGGACCTTGATATGAAAAGGGTTGAAAACCACTGTCCTACCGGTTGGGGTGGCGCCTGTTAGTGGGGAATGCTGAGCAAGAGGAGCAGGACGAAGGCTCTCTGTCCTTGCGGTGGGGGCACCTCACTGGCAGGTGAGCCAGAAGGGTATAACAGCAATTGGCAAGCAGTGGGAGGAATGAATTGTCATAACGACAAAAAAAGGGTGAAAATAATTGGGTACCATAAATGTATAAAAAAAACGCCTGGCCGGGTTGCCTACCCAGGGCTGTGTCAGTCGTGGGGTGCAGCCGTGAGGATACGAGGGGGGAAATAGAGTTTATAAAAAAAGATGTTGCAACCTTTTGCATTTGTGGTGGTGGCCCCTACGGGTAGAAGTGAAAGTGTTTTTGGAGGTGCACTTTATAGAGGCCCCGCCACATGCAATTACAATTTGGCATGATTGGATGCTGCGTTCATGATATATGGCATGTTATGTAAGAGATGGACAATTGTATTATCTAATTATCTAATTTCAGTATGAAAAGATGTTTGACAGACATTGTCACATGTCGCACAAGAGCATTTGTACCTAATCTTATTTTTGTCCCCTATGGGTGTAAGTGAACACTTCTTTCTCTGCGTTGTTTAGAGGCCCCTCATTGTGTGATAAAAAGATTGGGGCATTTTTGGCAAAATGGGCCCCTCCCGCAAAGTTTGGAAGGCAATCGTAGCCTATGATTGAATATGAAAAACCTGACTAATACATTTTGATCACATGACTCCAGACATAATCTATACCGATTTACATGAGTTTTGGATAATTGATCACATGACTCTAGACATAATCTATACCGATTTACATGAGTTTTGGATATTTGATCACATGACTCCAGACATAATCTATACCGATTTACATGAGTTTTGGATAAAATCCCTAAAGAGTAGTACCAAAAAGTTAAAATGTTTTTGATTGTTCAACCTACTGTTCAACAGTTATAGGCCAAAACAAGCTGAAGCTGTCATCGCTCTACCATGATTTTCTTGGCCTCCTGGGAGTGTGCAGTGCATACAAAGTTACACACCGAAGACTGACAGACAGACAGACAGAATCACAGGAGCAAAAACATAATCCCGCTCTGTGCCATTCTAGCCTGGTGGAGATAATTAGTATAAGTAAATATAATACATAGATATTATTTCTTAAAAACACCCACACTAAGGCCAATGAGCCATTAGAAGGTACAAGGTGGTTGTTTAGCAGTAGCTGTACCTTTTTATATGACCGTATTCAATTATTAAAGTATGATGTTTCTTTTGGGTTAATCATACAAAGCCACTCCCAACAGATCAATTATCTCCTTTTCTTATTTTTCAATAATGTAAATGAGTTGCTGCAAAGAATACACAATGATGCCTTAATGAGTACTTGAGAAATCTATTACGTTTCATCATTACACATGGAATTTGAAAATGAGTCCCTGTTTAAATATCAATCCTATGTTGACCCATTCATTCCGGGAACGCGTCTACAAAGGTCTTCTAAATCCTTACAGTTTTCTGAAAACCATCTGTTGCTATAATATCAGTGGTGCTCAAACTTTTTCTTGTCAAGGACCCACAAAATTATATGTATTTGGTCGCACACCCCCATCTCAAAATATTTTGTTCCAAGGACCCCCCAGAAGCAAAGATTTGAGTTAAAAATGTTCGCTTTAAAAATATATATATTCATAGATTTGCAGAAATTATCAAGATTTTTTCAAAAATAGCAGATCTACAAGCTCATAGCGCGGCACTCGATGCCGCGCTATGAGCTTGTATATCTGCTATTTTTGTATTAAAGGGATACTCCACTTTCAAATAAAATAAACATTTAAAAAATATATAAAAAATAAATGAAAAAAGTAATGGAAAAATCACGGCCCCCTCACGCATTAGAGTGTCCTACTAATGTGTGAGGGGGCCGTGATTTTGCCATAACTTCTTTCATTTTTTTAAAATATTTTTTTTAAATGTTTATTTTATTTGAAAGTGAAGTATCCCTTTAAGTATAAAAGTATATAATAATGGTTATAGCTAAAATGACAAAGATGCGTTCCCGGATTGAATGGGTTAAAAGAAAACTCCTACCACAGTAAGATCTACCATCGTCCCGTTCTTTTTTTTCTGCTGCTATAACACTGACCTAATAAATGGCTCAATCCATCCATTGTAGTGTGGTTACAGAAACAATGGCCAGGTACATCCCTGACATCTTGCCAAGGATTCCCACCTCTCAGGCTTATAAATAGAGCGGTGTGGCGAGCTGACTGCGCCTCTAGAGGCTAGAGAGAGCAGCCCTTGGCACGCTCAGAGAGCCAAACGCCTGTGATTTGGATTTAGGGGTTAAGATTAAGAGTAATTAATACTAATTAGCAAGGTGATCCCCGGAGGGAGGAGAGGTCGGCGGTGGAACAGGCATAGCGTTTCCTTCACTCGGGGGCTGGAGCTAATTGCTTGAGAGTGGGTGCGATGCCAAAAGACGACTCAGCTGGGACCACGGGCCGACCACTGGCCAGACAAGTCACTGTCGGTGCCCGGCCGCGGTGTTTCCGTCTGGACCCACGTTGAATGGGTTAATCAGTCAAAAAAACAGAGAAGATTTAGGAGTTTACAGAGCAGAGGACAAAGGATGGAGGTTGTGTTCCAACCCATAAACAATTAACCTTGAGCGCAGGGTAGAGGATAGGTGACACATGCAGTCATCCAGGGAGACAAAGACCTGCTACTGGGGGCCTGGAAAAGAGGCCACATCAGGTTTTGAGGGGAAACAACACCATTTTTAGGGGCTGATTTTGATTCTTTTAGTTGACTTCTCATTATCGTAATAATCTGACTTTGTTGATGAGAGGGCTATGTCCTGAGACGAGATTCTTCACCCTCAAGTATCCAAGCTGATGTCTCTCATTTCCACCATTTGTACATCAGGAAAACAATGGCAGGAAGATTTGCCTTGATCTCCATTTAGCAAAAAGAAAGGTTACAAATCACACTGGGCTTCTCTCGTGGTGGAGGACCCTTCCCTGATTATGCGATCGGGATTTTGATTTCATTAGACATGCAATTGATGGAGGGAACAAAGGGGTAATTTTTCATTCACGGCGTCCGAATCACAAGCCTTGTGTAATTCATTCATTCCTTAGATCTAAAGACCTTTATAATCACAGGGAGAAGAGGAAGCGCAGATGGAGGCAGGAGGAGAGAGAGTAAGGCGGGGGGGGGGGTTAGATGGAGAGGAGAGGATGAGAATAGGAGAGACAGAGAGTAAATGAGAGAACGCATGTGCTTGCTTGCGTCCCGGGCGGCCGGGTTTAATTCCTTCGGCGGTTGCCGAGCGAGCGGAACCGTTTTTAAATATGATCCCCCATGTTAACATGCATTCCGCTGTGTCACCGGCGACAGATACATTGTATCAAAGTATTAATGGGCCCAATCAGTTTTAATCAATCCTGTGGGTGAGGGTAGAGATCCTGACTTTGGAAGCCCATTCTGCAACTATTATTCTGCAACACAGTCTTCCCCCACAGCTGCAACCTCCGGGACATTATAACCAGTAGACTTTTACCCACTGACCACCAGCCTCTGCCACTGCCCACATCGCTCTGTTGATGGAGAGAAGCTCATAGCTTGTAGATCGGCTATTTTTGAAAAATCTTGAAAATGTGTGCAAATCTTTGAATATATATTTTATATATATATATATATATATATATATATATATATATATATATATATATATATATATATATATATATATATATATACATAAACATTTTTAACTCATATTTGTGGGGGGTCCCTGGAACAAAATGTTTTGAGATGAGGTCAAATACATATAATTTTATATTTAAAAAAAATCATGTCCTTGACATGAAAAAGTTTGAGAACCACTTATGTATAGCAACATGAGTTTTTCAGAAAACTGTTAGGATTTAGAAGACATTTGTAGAATCCCCAGAAGCAAAGATTTGAGTTATATAAAATACATTTATATTTTCAAAGATTTGCACACATTTTCATGATAAAAAAGAAAAGCTGATCTACAAGCTCATGGTGCGGCACTTGATGCACTATGAGCTTGTACTGTACATCTGCTATTTTGAATAGCCAAAGACATCTTTTCCCGGATTGAATGGGCTAAGCTCTGCAAATAGTAACGTGTCCATGTTCAGGTATATGTGTTTAGCATTTAACACTCTGGCATGGGTCTTCATATGAATAGCTGATTCTGTGTTCTCTTTTGACTCAGTCAAGTCCCAGAGGGAATGACTGCTTCGGGGGGTGGTGGGGGGACGGGGGGGACGGTGTAGCAGCAGCAGCTGTAGTAGTAGTAGGGGCAGAGGAGATGTCTAGGCGTTAGTAGTTATGATGATGGCGGTGGTGGATTACGCGGCCCCACAGCTGCAGATGATGTGCTGCTCGGGTCCACATTAGCATGAATGCTTCATTATCCCACTACTTGTACATAATGGCAACAACTCCACGGAGGGGTC
Organism: Gymnoscopelus braueri; assembly: GCF_963280865.1. Taxonomy (NCBI): domain Eukaryota; kingdom Metazoa; phylum Chordata; class Actinopteri; order Myctophiformes; family Myctophidae; genus Gymnoscopelus; species Gymnoscopelus braueri. The sequence continues at coordinate 25,536,099 of NC_137611.1, read as the reverse complement.
AGGCCTCGACACGGCTCATCAGCCCGCTGACGGCCGAGCCTAAAGAGAAATGAGGAGCAAGGCAGCGCTGCTCCCCGCTAATCCATCGCCTCTACTTAACACCCCAGCCCTGAATGGCCTGGAGAACACGCTGTGACTTAAGCTTATATGTGTGTGTGCATGTACATACTATAGTATGTATACATACTATATATATTTTGCGTGTGTGCGCAGTTGCACAGTCAGTGAGAGTGTTATTAGCACTATGTTCTGTATTAACTCGATCTTTTCTGAAATGTGAGATGAACGGATTGAAGTGCAATATATTAATTAAGCATAATATTTAGAAACATTATTGATAATGTTGTAGACCAACAAGACCTGTGTTTTTTATTTAACAGAAATGTCCCCTCTCCTGTCTTGCTAATTGCTTATATCTACGTGTAGCAGTTCTTCTGTAAATGGCTGTTGAACTGCCTTTGCATGTTGTCGTTGTGCGAGTCGTCTCCGAGATCTCCTTAAGCATTCGTGATGCAATCTGCTGAATGGATGTGTATAGGAAGGGGGCCTCAAGCAATTAAGGTTCACCAAATATCCTATATTCTACATCGGTGACATTGATCAAATGAACACTGTGCTGTGGAGCTTTGTATGTTTGGCAAATGACCTCCAAGAAACATCATATCATGTTTTTCACACGCAAATCGTTGAAGACTTTATGGGGTTTTTATGCATATGCAATTTCTTTACAGAACTATGGATTTCCATTTGGTTGAGTTTTAATGCCAGTTATTAAGTTCACAAAGTTTTAATACATGTGGGCATATCTGCATTTAATCTCTGTCCTTGACATATTTATAGAGGAAAAGGAATTGGTGTAAACTAAACATGGGCTGCGTAGACCCCCTGGGTTCATTGAGGGTGTATCAGGGGGTCCCCTGCTAAATGATTGATAGTTAAGAACCAAATGGACCTTTACAGCTCTGTAACTCTATTTGTACACTTTCAGAGTGAAATTAACGCTGATGATTTTACAGTGTTTATTGGGGTCCTAGAGATTTAAAACAAATCATATCAAATGTGCGGTCCTTGCCCTAATGCATATTAAACTGGGGTCAAAGGTTGAGAATCACTAGACTGTTTTCTACATAGTATATTGTAGCAACAGTCTAATGTTGACTGTCCAGAACTGCTTTTGTCATCCTATAACATTGTTCTTTGGCACGGTCAGGCTGGATGGGGCTAGAGCCTATAGTCTTTATGTTTTGGTGTAGTCAGGCTGTATAGGATTAGAGCGTAGAAACGTTATGTTTTTGTGCAGTCCAGCTGTAGAGGACTAAAGTCTATAATATTAATGTTTTGGTGCAGTCAGGCTGTACAGGACTAGAGCCTATAAAGTTTGTTTTGGTGCAGTCATGCTGTACAGGACTAGAGCCTATAACATTAATGTTTTGGTGCAGTCAGGCTAGAGCCTATAACCTAAGACAGCACCGCAACTTCAATTGATTTCCTGTATCTGTGTCACATGGGTGGCCGCCCCTTTAGGAAACCAGAAGCAGGTTGTGAGTTTCTTAATTCCAATGGAGAAGTGAATGTGACCACAGATTATGACAGATTCTTTCGCCCCATAGTTACTGAGTTCTGAAGTTTCTGACCCTAAAATGTCATCTTTCAGAGTAACCCATCAGGAGAAAAAATGTCTTTGTTCAAGACCTGTATGTATTAGGAACACACTTGTATGATATCTAGCTCATGGGGCGTTTGTGAGATCTAATGAAAAACTGTAGTCATGTGGGGTGACTGCGCCCACTTGGGAGACCGGAAGTGTCTCACTAGCGAGTCTTGGAATGCAGTATCTTCTCTATTAAGGATCTTTGCTATAACCTTTCTGCTTTGGTGCAGTCTACGCTGGGCAAGAACGACTACTGAAAGTGTCTAAGCAGAAGTACAGGAAGTACCACCCAAGGAAGTTGGGTTGATGATGTGCAAACCTGTTTACATTCCCGATGCATCAAAACGTGTCGTAATTGGTTGAAAAAGATAGCTTCCGGGAGATACAACGGAAGCCCGATCCTGTAGACACTTTCTGTCATAGTTCTTTACCAGGCTTTTCTCCTGCCGAGATGAGAAAAGGCTGGAAACGACGTACGCTGCAGTCAGGCCGGATGGGGTTAGGTAGCACAATGCTCTTCTAATGCCACCAGCTGATTATTTCTCCACTGTAATTACATTATCCTCCCCTTTATGCAGGAGTGGTCTCTGTGGGCTAATGGATACAGCCATGTTTAATTCATCAATATTCAGCATCCAATTTGACAATTAGACACGATTGTTGAATTTTAAATATCAGCCCAAGTTACTTTTTTACTTGTCTAGTACCCCCCCACCGATGAGGCAGTGTAATGTAGTGATGTATCTCTACTTTGATAGTATGCAAAGACACATTGTTGTTGTTAAACAATTACACCAAGGTGATAACCTATGATGATAGTTTTAAAAACTTTTTCTATAAATAAATAATTCTAATTTGTCAACATTTTGGAAAAATTATCAGATCTACAAGCCTCACAACATGTTGCATCGCAGTGTGAGCTTGTAGATTTTGTTTTGAATTGTTGAATAGGGCTTATGTGGCTAATTAGATACAATGGATTGTTAAACATTTCATTGTCTAACAATAAACGGTTATAACCAAACGTAAAACATTCAAATCTTGCTATTGTTCTTGTGTTAATGTGAGCCATTGCATTACAAAAAAAAATGAATTAGTCAAAATATTATATATATATATATACATTTTCCCTTTCTCCCTATCATTCAGTTATCACTTATTCAAAAGCAAAGTTTAACAATTTCTCTTCGATACCCCCCTGCCCTGCTCTCCTCTTTTCTCCTCTCTGATTTGAACATGCTAATTTAGTCGGTTCTCCCCAGCATGATACCCCCGCTCTCTCTCTCATTCTTGCTGTGTTCCCGCTCCCTCCCCTCTGGGACCTGAAGATTAATATTCCCGGGCCCAACAAGATAATTACTGATACTAATTAGACATGATTATGTGAATTTGATACACTTATTACTCTGGATAATGAGTAGGACGTATTATCCTAACAAGAGCCCGTGCCGCTCAGTTTACTTTACACATGACACACTATATTTCCTGTTATTGTCACCTCAATCAGAAACCCACACCGATAAATATCAACTAAAAGGCCCCGATATGTGAAGGCAAAAGTTAGGGATGCAAGATGTTTCATGTTAAATTATTTGGGTATTATTCTTTACTTTGGGTGTCAAAACTTATTTTGTTTTGTTATTATATATATATACACCTATATTTATACTTTTAAAGTCAATTATCATTTATCTACATAGCATAGTGTAATATCTTAAATTCAATATAGTGATAAGAATTGCTTTCAGTATCGTCAACTGTTTGGGAATATAGATGTGGGAATCTTTACACTTTAATAAAAAATAAAGTACTGTATGTTCCCTTGTTAAAAGTCTATCAATATGTTATTGGAGCAAATTGTATGGCATGGGAAAGTCAATTTGACTACATATAATATAATATAATATAATAATTACACAGCAACTGAACCGTTGCTGTGTAATCTGTGATTGTACACTGATTGAAAGGGCACCAGTGACTCTTCAGAGTAGTTAGAGATCTGCTTTAAGCTTGATTTGTGCATCAGTGTCGCAGGCAGAACATAGCGGATCTACAAGCCCACAACGCGTCACTCCGCACCGCGTTGTGGGTTTGTAGATCTGCTAGTTTCTGCACGTGACACATCACACGACGGCGTACAAATGAAGCATTGGAGCGTTGGAGTGCTGGAGAACAGGAGGGAAAGGACCCCACACGGCGCAAGCCTAGCCCATGAATTAGTAAAGAGAGCCGGGCGTCCGCGGCTCTGCCTGATTGGAAGTTGGGGAGAGAACGCCTGCTGACGCCAGAGGAGATGGATGTGGCAGTCAGAGGGATGAGGCAAGATAATTAGCGTACCGAGTGTATCTTGTTAATTAAGGGCTAATTAGAGGCAGAGGCGGAGGGAGAGAGGGGCTGTCTGTGCGTGCGTGTGTGCGTGGGGGGTGTTGTGATGGGGGATGCTAGTGCTGAAATCATGCAACAAGAAAGACGTGCACAAATAAGGTGGCGGTGACATTGTATTTGCTACACTGCCTGGAGTCAATACTATCATTGACATGTCATCATCATCATCATCATCAACCACATTTTTGTCAACCGGTTCATCAGCCAACACAGTCAAATCCTCAGTGTTAATGTATCAATGTGTAACTCTTGAGAGTCAACTCTCAGAGTTAAAGGTGGAAATTAACCACTTGAACCCCATCATCCATATTATGGGGGGAATATTAGACAAAATTAGGCGATATCGCCTATTTTTGGACAAGAGATATGGTGTGGGGGGGGGGGGGGAGCAGTCCAAGTACAGAGCCAAGTACAGAGCCAACTCAGGTCCAGTTTGCTAATTCTAGACGGTTTAAGTGGTTAAACCGAGTTGTTTGTTTATTTTCGCAGGCGCTCCTCATTCCAACAGCAGCACTTCTCTGCAGTCGGGTGCGTCGGTGTTCGCCGGCGGTAAGGACGGCATGCACCAGCGCTCCTTCTCCGTGTCCAGCGCTGACCAGTGGAACGAAGCCGTCATCAACACCAGCACAAGCAGCGGGGCTGGTAAGACCTCCAGCATCACCTTCTAATCTGCACTTTAAAATCCTGAGTGTTCATTTAACTCTGAGAGAGTACAAATGGACCCGTCCATTTCGTTCCATTTGTATACTCATAGAGTTGAGAATGAACAAAAAGGAGTTTACTGTGTAGATTTTCCTCACCTTTTCTCAGTAAAATCCTCAGTAATAATTAAACCGTAACGGATCCATTTGCGTCAATTTTCACACTCTAGAGTTCAATTAACACTGAGTTCAATTAACACATCTGTATACACACACACACCCCCCCCCCACACACACACACACTCACACACACATACACACACGTGTGTATATAAATAAATATATATATGTGTGTGTGTGTGTGTATATATGTGTGTGTATATATATATATATATATATATATATATATATATATATATATATATATATATATATATACACACACACACACACACACACACACACACACACACACACACACACACACACACACACACACACACACACACACACACACACACACACACACACATATATACACATAAAATACAGCTGGCAGCCAACATTGCAGGTAGTGGAATTCTAGTAGTGTATATATATATATATATATATATATATATATATATATATATATATATACTACTAAAATTCCACTGCCTGCAATGTTGGCTGCCAGCTGTATTTTATGTGCATGGGACAGTAAACACGTTGAACCTTGATATAATAAATGATCATGAGGGCATGAATGGAGTCTCGTGAACAACAACGAAACACATAACCGAGAGAGACTCCAAAAAGATCTCATCTGTAAACACGTCTGATGCAATCTGATGCAATTTGACATTTGCGGGGGGTATTCTTGGACGAAAGCTAATTTTCCTAATTAGTTGATGGCCTCCGTGATCGGCGTGCCCTTTTCACCCGCTGATATAGGTGAGGACGCCCCTCCAAAGAGAGGAACGTTACTATGCGATCCATACCCCTCCACCCCCACGCTCCGTCACGCTGCACCTTGTCAGTACTTGAGTGAAATAAAATAATACATTCACCGTGCATGTCCACCCCCCCCCCCCCCCCCCTTCTCTCTCTCTCTCCCTCTCTCTCTCTGACTCTCTCTCCCTCTGTCTGTCTGTCTCTCTTTGCTTCCGAAGAGGAAAATGAATGCTTTTCGGGGGTACCATTCATCACCAGTTATTTCCCTCTCTTTGTCGTTGGCAGTAAAAAAGCACTTAAATGCACATCAACAGAATAACAGTCATTTCCATGCATGTTTGCACTCTGGTAGTTCTCATTAGCGCGGCGGCGCCTCCCCCCCTCCCCATGGGCTCCCAGGGGCCCCGGCAGTTTAAAGAGCGCACTTTACGAGCACTGCTGGAGTCCAACCGCGCGGCCCTCGTGGTTCCGCAGACAAGCCTGTCTCTCATTTGGAACTGCCAAACGATCAATTCTGCCTGGACGCAGGCACTTCCATCACCCCCTACCCTTGTCTCCCATCAGCAGCATGCCCAAAGCAGAATTACTTAGATTCGTGGGGTCCTCAAATAAATGAGTGTGTGTGTGTGTGTGTGTGTGTGTGTGTGTGTGTGTGTGTGTGTGTGTAGCTGTTTGCATGTGAGCTTTCTGTGGAGTCTGTTTGTGTCTGTATTTTAATGTCTGTGTGGGTGTGCAAAGCTTCATACTGGATGTTTGTGAATGTGTTGTGGGGCGGCAGGTCTACAGTGGACAAATAAGACAAGGTTTCGCTGGCACCCCTGATCTATGGAAATAAAAGGCCTAGCATTTCCCATTTCCATGTTTGGTAAACTGAGAAGCCTTCACTATTAACATACCTCATTAACCAGCATCCAGTCTTCAGCTAAATCAAATCCACAATTTGCTCCATTATTCTATTTTCCTTCAATTATTTCCATGCTACTCTTAAGGTAACCACAAATGAGCTTCAATGAGGCAAATGAGCTGAAAACAATATTAGAAACATTGTGTGAAATGATAGATATGTTATCCTTGCAAAGGAGTGTCTCTGTAATCGGTGCATGGACAGACAATTTAAGAGAGTTGTGCACATTGCAAAGCAAGTGCATTTCACCTTTGAGAAAGTTTTCCTTAAAATGTTGTTCATTTGATGCCTTCTTACAAATCCAGAATGTGAATTAAAGTGGGACTTGGGTTTCAGATAGCACATACATGATTGAAATGTGACCTCTTATCTTTTGTCCCTAATGGGGCTTCAATAATCAATAGAGGGTGTTCCACAGTGAAGGGTGCTCATGTTTTGCCATTTGAATTGACTTCAACCAAGCCCAATCACTCCATTATCCTTGGTGAAGGTTGCAGGTTAACATAAAATGTGATTTCATGATGCAAAAACAGTAGATTGATGATTCACTCAAGGTTGAATGCATCTTAGCCAGGTAACCATTTCCATATTATTTAAAGAATGTCCTCATTTGTAAACCCATTCTGTAAAGGCAGAAGCAGAGGTAGTAACATCTCTTGAATATTGAGCGCAGTTTTTTGATTAAATCCTGGCCCATTTTGTCTATTGCTGGCATGCATAAAGACACCCATCTTTAATCTAGAGATGCGCAAGGTGCTTGTTTAGAGCCCACTCTCCTTGGCACATCTCAATCTCTGCACCTGAATTAAAAGTAAGAGATCCAGAAGGACCCCTGAACGATGTGACAGACCCACTGATGACAATAGCGCCACTTACATCATGGTCAAAGCCTGAGTAACGTCACATCCCCATGAGGGGAAGCAATCTTAAGAATTGAACAATGCCATTCTTGTATTTTAGAGGGTTGTCCTTCAAGGGTCCTATGCTGCAACACAATGTACACAGCATTTTGTAGAACCTTTTACTTTTGAATCCAGTCCTTTTCTTCAGACTGAACATTGCGTATCAGCGCACAGGTACTTAATGCAGCGGTAGCCTTTTCCTGAGCGCCTAAGGTTTCATGGTCTCACCTCCCATCGCGAGGGTGAGAGTGTGTGGAGAGTCTGATTTCTATGCCGGGCCGTAATGAAGTTTGACATTTAGTTTGGAGAGAGCAGCAGAGCGCGATCAGGCCTTGATTAGCGCACTCTAATTGAGGATAATAAGGGTGAGGCGGTGATTGTTTCTAATTTTTGCCATTAATTGCAGCCGTTGGCTTTGATTGAGGACAGGCAGGGACTGCCATGTCAAGGGGCCTGGTGAAATCACGGTGCTTCTTACCCTGAGCATCTTAAATTACAATGAACCCCCCCTTCCCCCGTCCATTCTATATATTATATTTTGTTGTACGACGGTGTCGTATGCCTAAGATAGCCGATATACAAGCTCACAACACGTTGTGCATGCGAAGCATTGTGATCTTGTACTCTCTCTGATTGTCATTCATTCTCATCGTGACGATAGTAAGGCCAGGTAGGCAGCATTTTTTTTTTCACCCACAGCCTTCATCCTGAAGCATGTTTAAACTGTCATCTCCACGGTGGGAGTGTATTACACTGTAATCACAGGTTAGGGCTGATACCTACTCCGCTGCCCAGGAGAGCCGGTGCTCGGCTGAATGGGGGAAAGAGACTCCTGATCCCCGGTGTGCTTCATTACGCAGCTTGCTCTCAATAGCCCCTCATATGCAGTAACAGCTAGCTAATAACGTCACAGTGAACTCTCTGTTCACGTAAAAATATTTAAGCCAGAGAATCCGTAAGTGCCCAACTTAATAACTTAAGCAACGTTCTCTTTCAGACATGGGTAGTTTGGAAATGAATCTCTTTCTGAAGGATGGAGATTACAGATGATTAGGTTTAGGTACAGTGATATTGTTGCTCAGTGGTGTATATAGAGGGCCCAACGCCCTAACCCAATGGTTTTATTCCTTTCTGTTCCACTGCCCTCCTATATATAAAGGACTTTTAAAAAAGACTGCTGTAGCAACGGACAAAAGGAGCCATATCTATCCATAAATGTTTCAGGTGTGGGATGAGTATTGCTGGGGTCATTTTCCACAACATTAGGGGCAGAAATTGATAATTAGAGGTGTTTATGACATGGTTGCACCCCCCCCAGGGGCAGCCCTCCCCTTTAACCTCAAGCGACATTAAACAAATGCTGGCTGTCACGTCAGAGAGGCAGGTTGGAGCGCAAGTCTTCCCACCCGCCATACGGAGCAGGACAGACGCTCACATGGTGAGGGAGGGGGAAGGAGAGGGGGGAGGGAAATGATGGGGGGGGGGGGGTGCACGGAGGACCCCTGTGCCCCCAGCTGTCTGAGCCAGCTAATGACTCGTCTCAGGGGGGCTGTTGTAGGAGAGCAGGGAAATTGAAACAGACGCCTCGACTAGGCACCGCTACATGTGTGGCTCTGTGCTGCCATTCAAAACACAGAGGGAGAGAGAGAGAGAGAGAGAGAGAGAGTGATGTATTTTGTAGTCCAGTGTGGTGCTACGCTTATTGATCAAAGTGCATAAAATCAATAGTGTTTATTTGCCACTTGAAATGTTTTTTTAAGTGAAATCCTTATGCAGTGCTCACAGTGTGCAGTGCTCAATGTTAATCTCATGAGGTCTTATAAACTGCCTTCATTAACAAATTAATATTTTGTTGATGATAATTTTGTTCTCGCTTTAATATCGATGTCATTCTTATCTATTCTTCAACAAGAGGAGTTCAAAATGAACATCTGGTCTGATCCAGTGACAGGCAGCCACGTCATCTTCTCGTACATGTTTTAGCCCACAATCACACAATACATCCCTCGCGGTGCCTCTCCTCTCTCCCCCATTTTTTTTTGCATCCTCAGCCCCCTACTGAGCCCATCCCAGTTCTCCAACACAGCCCCCATCTCCCTAAAGGTAATGACCAAATTAGCCCTAATGTTGTACACTGGCTAATGGCACAGCGACGCACATTATAGCCTATGTATAACTGGCAACGACAACAGCAATAATCCCTGAGCCCCTTGTCCTCCCGCCCTCCACCCCTGGGGCTGGGACGGTGCACAGGGAAATGAATGGAGTTGGCCACACTACAATGAGCTTTTGATGGGAGACAATGGAGTAGGCTGCCAGCACCACACGGGGGTGGTAAGAGGAGAGCAATATGGGCCCATCTCCTGGCCCTCCCTGCCTTCTCTCCCCCGAGGCCCCCATCGCGGCCCCCTTCTCCCAGATTCATAATGGCATCCGGAGGGAAAAAGAAGGGAAAGTGATGTCAAATGTCAGGAAATCAGAAAGATGGCAAGCTGACAATCCCCACCTACTGTTCCATCCCTCCTATCCCTTTGCCCAACGGTAGCACAGGTTAATATCACATTTATAAAATCACTTACAAGAAACAAAGCCGGCTCTTAGCCCCCTGTCACTCTCAGACCGTCATATAGAGCTTGGCCTGGGGCCAGTGCAGCTAAGCCATTTGTTAGCTCAGAGCGTCGTACCTGTCCTTCACCCTGTGTCTCCACAGCAGCACGCTTACTTTAGGACCACTCTTTAAACTAGTTCAATGCCACTTCAGTCCCATTTAAACATGTGCATTTGCTTTGCCTGACTGTCTTGTGTGATGAAGTTTCATTATTTCAGTTTTTAGCTGTGACCATGCGGCTAGTATAAGCCATTGGTTCTCAAAGTGGCGTCCGGGGACCCCCAGGGGTCCTTGGAGGGGTACCAGGGGGTCCCCAGCTAAATTTGTTAATATAGTGTCACAATCATTTGAACCACTTTAACCATATTTCATAGTTTGGCTATTAAAAAATAGCAGATATACAAGCTCATAGCACAGCACAGAGTGCCACGCTATGAGCTTGTAGATCTGCTATTTTTGAAAAATCGTGAAAACAAATCTTTGAATATATATATATACTGTGTATATAATATATATATATATATATATATTTAAAGCGAACATTTGTAACTCAAATCTTCTGGGGGCCCCTGGAACAGAATATTTTGAGATGGAGGTACGTGGCCAAATACATATCAGTTTGGGGGTGCTTGACATGAAAAAGTTTGAGAACCACTGATATAAGCCACTCTATGGGTCGATCGGTCTGTCCGTCGGTCCAGAAATATTTTAATACAAACCGAGAGCTGGTTGCAGCTCTCTAAATGATGTTGAAAGCTGGCAGAGTAAGAATGTGGTCAACTCTGAATAATACAAACGTCTAATGATCTGACTCTTCTCTTCTCAGCCAATGGAATGGGTGAAACCGTGGCGGTTTCCGTGACGGTTTCCAGTGCGGGCAGTGCCACCAGTCCGAAGTTGGAGCCACCTCCATCGCCACACGCAAATCGCAAGAAACACAGACGGAAAAAGAGCACGGGCATCACAAAGCCAGATGGCTTATCTACTGGCAATGAAGGTAAGGCCTGAAGAGGAAACATCTCAATTATTTGATGCTTTTGAAAGGGGTAAAACAAGATCCACATCTGGAACCTTTTTTTTCCCCCATCCCCCTGCTTTAATGTTTGTTTCATTTTAGCTTTTCCCCCCCATTTTCTTCAATTAAATATAAAACAAGCAAAAACGTTATTAACACTAAATAATTACGTTTTTTAACGACTAGATCCATCAATTTCCCCTAGTTATTAGATATAGGTGTACAGGTTTGGTTGTACATGTCCCTTCCTACACACATACACAGACGCACTCGCGCACACACACACACACACACACTCACTCACTCACTCACTCACTCACTGCCCCCAGTTCTTTTAGCCGAGTATCAATGGCCTGATCTCCAGAAGCCGTGGTCCTGCTCAGCAGGGGAGTGGCTGTCAGCTCTCCACCCAATTAATAATGATTCTCCAGCCCAATGATAAATGGAGTGCTCTAATTGGATGGCATTGTGAAAACACAGAGTCGCATTTCAGAGGCCATAAAACTGATGTCACCAGAGCGGCATGATCAATCAACATGATTGATATGCTGGATATCAACAACAATGGGCACTGACGCCTCCTAAATGGGGCACGGCATTTATAATCATTACACTTTTTATCACGGTTTCTGACAGCTTCTCTTTAAAGTGTGAATGGGTCTGTTGACCACGTCACATGGAGGAGTGAATGTCATCAGAGTCCTAGAGATACACGGTGTGTATTGTTTGTTGTTGTTAAAGCAGTATGTGGTTAGTTGTTGTTAAAGCAGTATGTGGTTACATCAACATTACTTCGAGTAGTACCATTGTGGTCAAAATGTTTCTCAAATCAAATGCATTTTACCATCAGTGACACCTGACTTACTTTCTGGCACTATGCTGCAGTGTTCTCCGTGCACGTAAATGGCGTGCTGGTGTAGAGCCAATCCTATCAAATTTTGGTCTTGAAATTCTGTTGGGACCTTCCTTCACCATTCTTTGCTAAATGTTGTGTGCTCTCTTAGATGCCATTATGTAGTTGCTAATGGACCTTCGCTATCAGAATCACCCGGTAATGGCTTTAGTTAGAGCCTTCTGTGAGTGATGGCTGGCATTAGGGACTTGGGGTGCTGGATGGATCCACATCATCACATCACCGTTTGTAAATGACCTAGCTAGGTTTGAATAATTGAAATAAATGTAAAGTGTTATATTTGAATATACGTAGGCATAGAGAAAAAAACTAACTTATCTCCATGTAAAATGACTGTGTAGCAGGTAGATTCCGAAAGTTTTTCACTCCATCAAACAAGCACATCGTTTTTTTGTCTCTTTCTTTTGTCTCTGTGAGATTTTCTATTAGCATCAGCTTGTCTGTTCTACTGAACGCTTCTGGAATACAGACATATTGCTTAAATGTTGGAGTCACTCAAGTCTAGGATGCGAGTTGTGGCTCCCGATGATAGAACATGAGAGAGAGAAAGAAGGAAAGAGAGAGAGGAGAGAGAGGTAGCATCCTTGAATAAATTGCTATCAGTTTATCTCATTTACAGGGCAATCAGAAGCACAGAATACAGGCTGAAATTGAATTTTAGTAGTTCTGAAGCATCATAAATCAAAGTAGCGTGAGCGTCTTAAGGTGAGAAATCGTTTTAGTCAACATGGGACGTACAGGATTTACAAGGGAACCTGGAGAAACTGTTGCTGAGCTATCATCGGTAACCACGGAGATACTTGCCACGGCTGTTGAAAGTGGCATTGAAAGAACGAGATATTCTAAGACATCCATCTTAAATCCTTTGCCGTGTTAGACTTAGACTGTGAAAGAGATGCGACAGAAGCCACACTGCCGGCATATAGACAACTTTGAGTCACCCCTCAGAATGTTTCATTTTGAAAAAGTGACCGTGACTAACCCGAGAGCTGTTTTCGAGGCTTAAAGAAATAACGCATTCATGTTAAAATATCCATATTCTGGTGGGAACATTAGCCAAAAATAGAAGATCTACAAGCTCACAACGTGTCGTAAACTTGATGCGTTGTGAGCTTGTAGATCGGCTACAGTATATTTGGCAAAGACATTTGGTGTAGATGGAAAAACATCAGTCCAAGTACAGAGACAACTCGGTCCAGTTTACTAAGTCTAGAGCAGGGGTCATCAACAGGGGGTCCGTGACCCCTAAGGGGTCCTCAGAGTTACTACAGGGGGTCCGTCAATTCTTCGTGTGATGGGGAACATAAGCCGAAAATAGTAGATCAATTGGCTATTTTCTGAGAGTTTGTGTTGAGGGAAAAAAGAGCTGACCAAGTACAGAGCCAACGGCCAAGTTGACTAAATATTGAGGGTTTAACCGTCTGAAAATACACATTAGCATGAATCCAACTATCTATGAAATCGATGAAAAAGTTTAATCTGCAACACAGTTTTATACAATATGGGGGGTCGCTGCTTCATCTCTCTCTCTCAGCCAGGGGGTCCTTGGCCTGAAAAACGTTGAAGACCCCTGGTCTAGAGGGGTTAAAAAATTATACATTTACGTGAATTCAGTGTAATGCACGAATATATGGAAAGCATGTGAATTCTCTACTATGTCAACTGTGCTACGTATGTACAACGAACACAGTCCCTGAAATCCTGTGCGCTGTCAGAGCTGTGTGGTGTAATGAACTTCTCATGTGCTTAAAGAATGATGCAGGATGCATGGCGAGACAACTGACAGCCCCTTAATGTGTTTCTCAGCAGCCGCTCTGCGACGAGCTCTCTCGGCGTGCTGCTCGCCATAAACCCACTGGAAAATCGATGGCCGATAAAGAGTTGTGTTCAGGGGGAGCCCCCTCTGATTAATGCAGACTGTCAGGGAGCGTCATTAATGTATTTCTGTTTTAAAGAAAGTGTATCAAGTGCTCATTGTTTGGCGGTGCTAACGTGTTCAGTGGGAGCAGACAGGAGCAGACAGAGAGAGACGGGGAGATGGAAGTGTGAACTGTGAGAGGAAGTGAGGTGTGGTCTTTATAGATGAGGACATTTACTCTTGTCAGGGTCACAGCAGTCAGTGAGAAAGAACTTCAGAAAACTCAAGTATTAATTAAAAGTATATACTATTTAATGAATAACATTTACATCTTGTGCGTTCAATCAGCATAATACTTCTGTGCAGTATTGGCACTTTCTCTTAAAACGAGCTTGAGTTGATTTGCTTTCCACAATTTCAGGATTATGTATTTATTTTTCATCTAAAAATGATAAAAGGTTGTTCTTGAAAAGAGTCATAGCCTTTCTGGAATTTGTGAATACATATTTTATTTTATTAAGAATAATTGAGTGAACTAAAATGTAAACCCTGCCCAAAAGACTTAAGAATGATGATTAAACATAGTGGTAGACAAGTTTATGACATGCAAATTAAACAATTTACAATATTCCTAAATGTACATGCTTATTGGCTGGTATCATATTAAAATGGTATTAAAGCTATATTTCTATCATCTTTTTATAGGAAAGTAACTGCTTAGTATTTGATTTAGCTTTCTTACTCAATAAGCAAGAGTAATGTAGGATTCATTGTTCACAAGGTGCCCAATGGTGGTCTAATAAAAGGTCTATGTAAACTTTACTTTGGCTTAAGACTAGGTTAATTGTTCCCCTGGTAATCTTACTCTAAAATAGTTTATGCACACAGAGCCATTAGGGCTGTTAACAGATCAATTTTTATGCCTCTCTTGGCCATGGTAGAATATTTGAAGACTACTGCTGTTGTTACAATTTCTCCATTCAGTTCTTTTTAACTATTTCTGTTCTGTATTCTTATACTTACAGTACTTACAGTACACATGCATGCATGCATGCATGCACGCATGCACACACACAGCAGCACAGAATTTTTCAAATCTAAAATAGCAAAAAACACCTGATTAATGTGAATTAATCGCACTAAATAAACGCTTCCGTTGTGTACGGGCCTTAATGGTCAAGAACCAAACCAAGATAAATCAGATCAAATAAAATGTTTAATACTGAGCTGCTCTCCCTAGATATCTTGTAACGGTTTGACTTGAATGTAACGTTTTGGGGTGCCAGTTTGGTCGGCGCCTAACACGATTATTGAGCAGTTATGGCAAACTGGCTTAAAAAAAAAAAAGATAAGTCAACCTTACAATGGATCCAACAGAACATTGCATTAACCCAAATGAACCATAAACCCTATACCCAGGGATTGGATACCAGAAAAAAACAACCTTCACTCAAACAGAATAAACACAGACAATCTACACTGGATCTCTGAATGAGTGAACATTTGTACAGTTTATCAATAAATAGACATTGTGTGTACAGTGAATATATTAATGTAAATATACTGTACAGTTTATCAATCATCAGTATACAGGTGAATATATGCACAACACATTTAGACCTGGAACACCTATTCGTTGTTACCTTTCAATCCGGGAACACCTTTGTGTAACATTAGCTATTGCTATATATATTTATTTTTGAAATTTTTGAATTAAAATCTGACTCAGAAGACTGAGGTCAGGATTTAGAAGTTTTTTTAGAATCGGCCTCATGTCTAAATGGGTTAACAGGGAGTGACTGGTCTGCTTTTAAACTCGGAGGGAAGATAGGCTTTTATTGGTTCACAGAGGATGACCTCTGCCAACTTTTGAGATGGCCAGTAGGAGAAGTACAAAGTCTTTACTGAAGTATAAGCAAATTAAGTATTTTAGCCTAATGTATTTAGTGAATCTCTAGTGTTACATAGTAATTCTCAAGTTAGTCCTGCGTCAATGAGCCAAAGTCAAGTTCTAAGTCAAACATTTTGGCTCCATGTCCCTTTCCCCCCATGTACCTTATGTGTGATAAAGTCACATACCCCCAAGTTAAGTCAACTCAAATCATTAATGATTAAGCCTAAGTAAAGTCTAAGTATTCTTTTCCCCCCCAAGTCTAATCCAGAGTCACAAAAATTGTGTTGACTCAAGTCTATGTCACTTGACTAGAGTCCTCACTGCATCGCCAGTTTAACCCAGAATCCTGGTGTCCTGCACCTCAGTACACCAAGGGTTAATACTCTGTGGCGTCCAGCTGAGGATTAGGAAATGGAGGTTTAACTGCCTGCGCTAATGGTGGGTGTTTATCTCAATACTTTGTTTTGTCACTCCCCGACTCGCTCTCATTTCCGAAAGCTGTCCCTGGAGCCTCGGCTCCTGTAATGGCTTAGCTTTTTGAATGCCACAGTACTGAGGGAAAAGAATAACAAGATTCTCATTTGGGCTCTATACACACTGCCCACAGATACACATGTATAATTGGCCGCAGTTTCATTTTGTGCTGTTGCTAAATGCACAAGCTGTTAGGGTACTTGTGCCGATTTGATGTGTGGTTGTGTGTTGTGGGTACAGTAGGTGTACTTCTTATTCTGCTTTTGTATGGCTGTGTACACGTGCATGGATGTGTGTATGTACACAAGTGTGTCGAGGCTCCCTTGCACGTGAGCGTACATAATGTACAATTGTTTAGGAGCATGTATGTGTGTCAGACAGATAGTAGCCTACACTATCTTTTTCCTTCCATCGTACTCGCTCTCTCTGCCTCTCTCTCTCTCTCTCCCTCTCCCTCCCTGTTTTCTCCTTTCTGAGTTTGGTCGTGGTTTCCCCGGGGGCCCCTGTCGCAGTAATGGCCTGCTCCTGATTGCTCTGATACAGGTTAGGAATATTGGCTTTAATGATGTGTAAAATGAGCAAGCGGTGCCTGTGACATTTACAGATGGCACCGCCTTGCCCTGTTCTTCCCAACTGCTCGTTAATTCACGGGAACGGCAAGCACTTCTTTAAGTGACTGTCTGATGCGTGCACGTACAACACAGCATCATACATACCAAAACTATAGCTCACCTTTTGATATGTCCACCTGCGCTTTACCATCATTTCAGCCAGGCATGCGCGCACACACATAAACACACACACACACACACACACACACACACACACACGCAGAGACAAGAGTCCTGAAGGCTGAGAAAGGTTTAGTAAGTCATCTCTGAGACACTCTTCGAATCAATCTCCAGATGCAGGGTTGGGCGCTCAAAGAGGAGAAAGATGGCGTGTTTCTTACTGCCATAGTGAAAGCACAGCTGGGCTCAGCACCTCAACCCCCAGAGGTGCTAATCTGTGGTCAGCTGCTCTGCACTTTAGCATCTGCTGTGTCCCACATACACAGCAATAGGGATTCACTGGGCCTGAGATCACCCTTCTTTCTTTCAGGGTTTAGCTTTCTCATGTCAAATAAATGGCATGTAAATATTAAGATTTCTTTTTAATGAGATGCTGCACCAACCATAAATATATACACATACATCTATACACACACACACACACACACACACACACACACACACACACACACACACACACACACACATACATATATATATATATGTGATTTATATGCTTGCAAGTTTTTATTTATTACCGCAAGCGATTTTATTTATCGAGTACGTATTTCTGTTTTTGACTGACGAAAAACATCTGTAACTGAAAAGATCTCTAACAGTTTTATGACGCATGTAAACGGTGGACAGGCGGTGGAGAAGACATCTTGCTCTCTTAACCGTTTCCCATCTCTTCACAGCTCAATAGCCATTACGCTCTAATTTCCTTTTTATTGTACCATGTTAATTAAAGCAAATCATAATTTCCCCCAGTCCTCACAGTGGGTCCCTCCGCTGGCTTTTTAGATTGTGTTTCCTCATGTCCGCCCACTGACCTGGCCATGTTAATTCAGCTCTAATTGGAGAGAACTTGTTGATAGTGTCACAGGCATATTATGTAGATGGTCAGGGGGTTAATGCTGATGTGACAGGGAGGGTGATCGTTCCTCTTAGAGACAATGTGCTAACTGCAACCGTTGGGAGAGATCAGGAGCACTAATGGATGTCTCACCACCTCATCATAAAGCAGTGATACCTCAGCACCATCGTTCATGCTCGGATTTGATTGTCTTTGAGGAAGACACTTTGACCCTAAGCATCACGTTTACATGGAATGGAATCATGTCGTCGTGTTCAAAGTGGAGCTGGGACTCTGTGCGCGTCATTAAAAAGCGATAGCAGTGTGAGCTGTATCTGCATGTCACTGTCGGGTAGCAACCTTGTATCTCCATATAATGCCCTATTATATACTTAGTATATGACAGTGTTGCGCCAAAGTAGCGAAAACAGTTTAATTTTAGCTATTTCTATTTATTTATTTGTATAAAGAATTTGAAAATGTTCACGCAGAGGCGCCAGGTTGGGTTTTTTATAAATATTTAACCAATAAAAAGTATTAAGAAGAGATTGTGACAAAATGAGTACGTCGGATACAAAGGTTCCTTTTTTTTCTCCCCTGAAAAGTAACAGTTTTGTACATACAAGGTTTCTGCCCGTCATGGACGGCGTAATGATAATACCACTGCCACTCTGACACTGTGTTTAATGCTGCTACTGTTGTTTGGAGGCAGGACATGCATACGGTCTCCTAAGTATGTACAATAAGTGTAGAATTGCATGTTGCCCTGCCACGCTTGGAGAATTAGATTTGTTTCTCCTTGTATACTCATCAGTTTAAGAAATCGGCCATCCATTGCTTTTTTAATCTCCATAATGAAAGTGTTTTAATGCTTCCAATTTATTGCCTGGCCAACCAACAGAATAATTAGCTTTGTTCAGGTTTGTAAAAAAGATTAAATCACATTGTGTAATAATACCTTTTTTGAGTCTAAGGAGAACCACAAATTATGCCAGAGTCTACACAGCAAAACCTAGAGTGTTAATTTAACACATAAAACCGTAAGGGTCAATTTGTAAATTTTCGGAGTTAAATTGAACGCTCAGATTTTACTGTGTAGTGATTCTGAAGGAAGGAAGCATCTTCTCATGTACAGCGCAGTATCAAAAAATGTCATTGAGTGTAATTACAGTTAGCTGAAATTGTTTTCCAATTCTGTGTCTGATTGAAATTTGGTGTTGTTTTAATCTCCCTTAGTAAAGTGATGTCACGGTCCTCCAAATTAATTACTTGATTCAAATGGGGCTGAATTATATTTTAATCTCCACTAGCACCTTGAAATACCACACCAAAATAAAGACTTTAACATTGCGGGTCCAAATAAAGAGGCCTCCAAGTCTTTATTGATTGTTTGTAACCTGTAGTCGATGGCACAAACTAAATCAGATAATTGAAGTCGGTGTCAAGCTAATTGGATTATTGCTTTCCCCCTGAAGAGATAGCCTTCCACCAGAGCATACGGATAGCTACATTAGTGGAGTGTGTCAGACATCTGTCATTTGACAGCACTGTCACCGCTCTGGACTGTGGCTATGGGTTCCATCAAGGAGGCTGAATTGATTAGAAATATAAACTGTAATCATTTCTCTGTTGAGATGACCCGTCTGGCAATCTTGTCACAATGAATTGGTCATTGTTGTATGATTTCTACAGAGGATTGGGACATTTAATTTTCAGATTTAATGTCCGATTGAAAGAAGCTATAACATATCCCAGCTGTTTATTGATCATTATGTATGCCAACTGGTTCTCAAAGTGGGGTCCAGTGACCCCCGGAGGTCCTTGAGAGGTTTCCAGGGGGTCCCCAGCAAAATGAGGAACAGTTTATATAACTTGAGCCCTATTTAAATTTTTCGGCTATTCCAAATTAGCTGATCTACAAGGTCATAATTTGTCGCAATGCAAGGCATTGTGAGCTTGTTGATCGATATCCTTTTTAATATTTTGACAAATCTTCTCTTATGGGGGTTCTTGGCACAAAATATTTTAAAATGGGGGTCTGCGGCAAAAACAAATATCAATTTGGGGGTCCTCGACAAGAAAATGTTTGAGAACGACTGTTGTATGATACTGAGTGGGCAGGCTTTTCCTTTTGCTAGATGTATTCTAATTTCTTAATGAGAAAGCATAGCAACGCCCTTGATTAATGAATTGGATCAAATGACCAGTAACGGTTAGTATATTGAGCACCAATCCCAGTAGCCAGTTGATGAAGGCAGTGTAGGAGCAACTATTCCCCCTGTGTCTGCTCGCCTCCAGTCCTTCAAACATGGTTTATGCAAATAAGCCTGCTATTTGCATAGACATAATTAGGTAATTACAAATCGTTTGGCTATGAGCTCAAGCATGTGCAGAGACCAAAGATGTTACATCAGTCATAATGTACTGTACGGCGTTAATGAATTGCTTCTGAACAGAAGAGGCATTATGACATGTGTTATAGCATATGTTGTGTCAGACCTTTTGCTCAAGATGACAGGTGACATTTTCATAAAGCTTAGTTAATGATGAGCAGTGAATTACACTAATACCCCACAGCCTGTGGAGAGGCTGGAAATCTATTAAACCAAATAGGCTTCCAACTGGACCTGAAAAAGTGGGGAACTGTGAACGGATACAAATCAACCCAAATAGTGAATACTAGCCTTCAAATTTAAATTGCATGAACAATTTAAAACGTTTAAATCCCAAGATGAAATCCCAAGATGAGTTACTGTTCTCCCATTGGTGTCAATGTATAACTTTGTTTTACCTCTAAATCCACAAAACTGACATTTTCTATAGTGAACAGCACTTCTTTGTTCTGCTATTGACTGTCACAATGACATATATGTTTTCTATGAGATTTGAATTTCCAATGTCTATTTTAGGGTGATTTTGTTACAAGTGTGGCTTGCAAGGGTTTAGCTGTGTGTGTGTGTGTGTGTGTGTGTGTGTGTGTGTGTGTGTGTGTGTGTGTGTGTGTGTGTGTGTGTGTGTGTGTGTGTGTGTGTGTGTGTGTGTGTGTGTGTGTGTGTGTGTGTGTGTGTGTGTGTGTGTGTGTGTGTGTGTGTGTGTGTGTGTGCTTATAACCATATTTGTACAGTGTTATAAGCAGATTATAATGAATTATATTATATATTGTAAGTATGTTTATAATGCATTATAGATATGTGTTTCATAGAAAGATCTTGTGTGGACAAAAGACACAAAAATATCAATGTTGTGTTATATCAAATATCAATGCTGGTATATTACATAATTACGTAGGAATTACGAATAAAATATATAGTCCCAAAGGTACTGGGTCCTGAGTTGAAGTGGAACAGAAGTGCAATTGCATTAAATCTCAGAACATGAAACATTGCATGTTATTGATGTCTGTGCTAATATATCTGTTATTTACAAGCGTATAAGCAAAATTTCAAAGGTAGGCCCTACTTATGGAATGTTGTACTTCTCATGAACAAACCCAATACTAAAGCCTCCCCACAACTGAAAGGCTCCTCTACTGCTCAATACAAGCACAAAATGTTAACGTTGCAGACACTTACTTAATGACTTGTTTACCACACATTGTGATTGTTCTTACCACATGAATTCATATTAGCCACGGGACTGAAGAGCAGATAATTATTGCTCAGAAGTATTGATACAGAAGAAGGTCTTAGTAATATTTAAAATGGCTGTTATTATGTTTTTTTAAATGGTTTGTTTGATTTGTTATGGTCCTTCAAACGTGTTTTAAAAGTTATTAGCTCAAAAAACTATTCTGGTCTTTTTCAGCTGCAATGATAAATGACCTGTTCAAGCTGCAGGGGCGCTGTTGAGGGAATTTTTTTATTACATTTATTTTCTTTGCCAAACCCAGAAGTAAGTGATCTTAACTGCTTCTGGTTTGCTGTGATCTTTCTTAGTTTCATCAATAAACATAAACAAACTGCTTCACAGTTGTGCTGGTTACACCAATGTTGGTGTAACTAAGTGATTTGCTTAGAAATATACATTTACATACACAGAAACGGATAAAAAGACAAATTCAGCGCAGGATGTACTGTACAGTACTTACATTTTTTTATGCGGTGCGTGAAAACGTGGCGGGCAGGGAGAACATTTTCTTCGGATCTCGGAATGTATTGGATTTAGCCCTACTTATCGCATCATTGTTTGATTTGTGTTTTCCCAGAGCTAGACGATACTTTTGAATTCATGATCGTGTCACTGACCGGCCAGACGTGGAACTTTGAGGCACCGACGTTCGAGGAGAGGGAACTGTGGGTCCAGGAGATCGAGAACCAGATCTTTGCCAGCCTGCAGTCCTGCGAGAGCATGAAGAACAAGGTGGGCCATTAGACACCAAAGAGATAGTACTGTAGATCGATATTAGACGAAACCAGAAGAACTCTGAGATATCACAGGCTAACTCCAGCATCCTCCCTTGTATGCAACTGAAAATCGCTCTGATTGACTGAATGCACGGAGGGGGAGTGTTCATTTTGGTTCACGTGATAACATGATCCTTCCACCCCACCCTGCCAACACGAAGAGAGCACTCGTCAACGTGTTCAAGGCACGGGCACCGACTCACCTGGTGGCTCACTCTGGCGCACCTCACGGGTTTGAAGGCCGCACTGTCAGCGCACCTGCTTTGTTCTCAAATCTCAAGTGCTTTTGTTTTAAAACCTTGCACATATACGCAGGACGTTGAGTGAACCAAAACGAGCGTTCCCCCCCAAAATTGGTTTCGGAATAGCACACACGCCTGTTCCTGTTGCCTCATTTACATTTCCCTTCCTCTTTTCCCCCTCTCTCTCTCTCTTGCCCTTCTCCTCTCCTCACCCCTTCAAGCTGTCTCATGCAGGAGGCTGTCAGACAGGTGCAGTGCAGTGTGGGAGATCTCTTATTAGAACTGACAGATATCAGAGCTAGAACACGGCCTGTGTCAGTGTGCTGGGGAGACAGCACCTCATTTTCATATTCATACGTCTCCTCCGTCTCGCTCTTCTCCTCGAAGCTTTTTGAAAAATATGCATTTTTTTCCTTTTATCTCCTTCTATTATTTTCTCTGTAATTTGAAGCCAGCAATGATTGTGTGCCTGCTCTTAATCTTTCCTTTAATGTGGTGATAACTTCCAGCTCTCTTCCTTCATTTCTTGCAGTCTCGGTTAGGCAGCCAAAGTGACGCGGTGGCCATGCAATCCGTAAGGAACGTGAGGGGGAACAGCTTTTGTGTGGACTGTGATGCACCCAGTGAGTACACTACTTCCCCTCCACACTTGGCTCAAGTGTTAGAGCAGAATTTGAAATAAACATGCATTCTATTATGTACACAGTAAAATCATGCATAACGTTTTGTTTTTGTTTGGTCTCCCTGCTCTTGTATTGAGACATTTAGATCCTGTAGGTTCACTACTGGCTGACAAGAGGTATTGCATGAAACTCAAAGTGTAATATTAGATCAGCAGTAGGAATTTCAGGGCTTGCGCCTGGGTTCGAATCCTGGAGGGGACATAAATCTTACGGATTGCAAGTTAGAAATGCAGGCTACAAATGTAACCAAATGGACCCGTAAGCAGGGCTGGCAAGTGCTGGGCAAACTGGGCAATTGCCCTGGGTGCCATGTCTCTAGGGGTACGATAGGGCAAATTAGTTTTAATTTATTATTGTGCTCTCTACCTAGGTAGTGTGTGGGTGTTGGTGGTGTGTGAGGGCACATTTCTGCGGGCGCTATCCCCGGTGCCTGGTGCTGAATGGAGAAGAGGACAGATAGACAATGCACATCACTTTGCCTTGCTTGCTTTTAGTGGTTTAAAGTAGAACTTTAAGCCCAAATTCTATTTATTCCTTTGTAGCAATCTACAGAATGTAAATGACACAATGACGTAAATTAACACAAAATGTCATTGCATAGTGTCTTGATGCACATCTTTACTGACCCTACTAGATATCAACAAGAAATCAGGCCAGGTAGTAGAAGTCAATCTTGCCAATCAGGATGAAATATGACAAATCCGGTCCATCTTGATGACATGACTATAGAGATCATGTGTACCGATTTGCGTGATGTTTGGACAAAAAATGTGTTTAGCAAATATCGGCCTCCTGGTGCCGATATTTGGGGCAGAGGTTCTGCTCTGGCCTCCAGGGAGTGTGTGTGTACAATACTTTTCAAATGTCTCTTCCTGGGGAGGCTGCAGTGCAGCATAGCCAACACAGAACCGATATTTAACAAGGACGTTTCCTCAGAGATCCAAAAAGTAGAGCCATTACGTTGAACTTGGTCCATATTGTGGAGGAATAACTCACAAAACAGACTAAAAAGATGGGCTTAATAAAAAGGGACAACCTCACAACAAGAACAGCTGACTTTCTATTGCATTTTATTTCACCATTTTGTGGCGTGACCCTATCCAGTCCACATGGTTCTCCAAGTAAAAGGGGAAGAGAGGGATGTCATATCTCTTTGCTGTTTAGATATGGCTTCCATTAGTCAAACTTGAACATTGTTAGTAGAATACTGCTGACACACCCATATCGTAGGACATCCACTGCGACAGTTTCGGCTCGCAATGCTTGGAAATCTCTGCCGACAAGATGTTCTATTAGCGCTTGAGTGGAATTGAGAGAACACACTAAAACACTGCGATGGTGCGTCCTTGTAGTGAATCAATGGATATCTGAACTTAAGTCACATCTGTTTCTCTACCTTCTCAATCTCTCAACATCCAGACCCAGACTGGGCCAGTTTGAATTTGGGTGCCTTGATCTGCATCGAATGTTCAGGGATCCACCGGAACCTGGGCACCCACCTGTCTCGCGTCCGCTCCCTAGATCTGGATGACTGGCCAGTGGAGCTCAGCATGGTGATGGCTGCCATCGGTAACGCCATGGCCAACAGCGTGTGGGAGGGGGCCTTGGAGGACTACTCCAAGCCTGGCACAGACTGCACCAGGTTAGTCCTCTGTTCACGATCAAAGAAAACAGGTGCTATTCGTCAAAGCAGTGAAATCCTCAGTGTTCATTTAACTCTGAGCTCTGATACAAATGTAACCAATTCGACCCTTTCGGGTCCATTTTGTTCCACTTGTACACGCTCAGAGTTACATGGATAAATTGGAAACATTTTAATTGAACAAAAATAATAACATATGGATTTTACTCTGTAGGCTGATTATCTTTTATTTTTTCTTTGTTAGTTTTCATGCATTTTCTTTTATAAATTTAGTTCACATTCCATCGATTCCATGATGTCTGTCTTCCCTCAGTTTTTCTTTTTTTTTTGACAGTCTGCCCTATATTTTCTTCACTGTGGCCCCTGTCTTGTATGCCATCTCTGTCTCCTCTTTAAACCCATAATTCATGAAAAGGGTGTTGCGTGTGACATCATTTTGCACCTAGCTGCTAAATGCCCTGACTTGTTCCGGATAAATCAAGCTGGTCACTTGACATGTCAGTGCGGTAATGGGGAGAAAGAGTTAATAACCCACAAGCCAGTTAAGCCACTGACTCCTCCAGACTCCACTCCTTACAGCAGGGTTTGAATGAATGCACAATACTTTTTAGATTCCTGATACTCTCCAATTGACTGTGTACAATACATTCTTAATCTCTCAGTTTGACTGTGTGAACATTCTTAATCTCTCAGTTTGACTGTGTGAACATTCTTAATCTCTCCATTTGACCGTGTTCATTCTTAAACTCTCCATTTGACTGTGTGTGTACAGAGCACTCATTCAAATTATCTCCAATGCTCTCACAAAAAGCAGTGTCCTGGACAAACTACAGTCACCTAAAAATACTTGTACGCAATCTAACAAGGGAGAGTTCCACATTCCCCAAATTATACCCTGGTCCTTACATACCACCTAAAGTTACACCTCCCCGGTCCATGTCCCTCTCTACAGAGGCACCCAGATGTGGTACTATGATTGTTTATCTCTTGGGTGACAGGTGAGGCCTAGCGTCCCTGTGTCTGAATAACGACCTGCTGTGTCTCTGTGCACATAATTAAGCGCACCATTATGGTTAAAGCCCACCTCGATGGCCAGGCCCTCAGGCCTCAACCTGTGCTGTCATGTATCCATCACTCTGGGCTTGGTCATCACTCTGTCTGTCACAGGGAGGACAGGTCTTCAGGGTCTCTTCTGGGTATTGTCTGTTGACGTTAACCCGTTCAATCCGGGAACGTATCTGTGTCATTTTAGATTTCTTTGGCTATTCAAAAATAGCAGATCTACAAGCTCATAGCAGGGAGCTTGTAGACCTGCAATTTTTGAAAAAAGAAATCGTGAAAATGTGTGCAAATCTTTTAATATATACATTTTTAACTAAAAATCTTTGCTTCTGGGGGGTCCCTGCCCTGGAACAAAATAAAGTATTTGAGATGGGGTGGTCCGCGGACAAATGCATATCATTTTGGGTGGTCCTTGACAAAAGTTTTAGAACCACTGATGTATAGCAACATCATTTCTTTTCCAAAAAAGAACCTGTTAGGATTTTGAACAATTTTTTTTGAATCTCCAGAAGCAAAGATTTTAGTTAAAAATGTTCGCTTTAAAAAATATATATATATTTTCACGATTTAAAAAAGAAAAGTTTATTATTATAGAAATCTACAAGCTCGTAGCGCGTTATGAGCTTGTAGATCTGCTATTTTTGAATAGCCCAAAGTATAAAATAATGGTTATGGCTAAAAATCAAAAGTGACACAGTATGCACTTCTGGATTGAATGGGTTAATACACTATTGAAACATTGCTGAACTTAAACTCACTTTGTCAAAATTGTGATTGTGATAGTTACCATGATTGCTACTTACTATGTGTGATTTATACTTCGTCATGTGACAGTGACACATGCAGAAAATTGCCAAATGCCGATCTGCAATGCACTGCGACACATCGTGAGCTTATAGATCTGCTATGCTGTTGAGCGAGGGAGCATAGATTAGGCCATTCTTTTCTGAAGAATGGAGTATACAGCATTCTATGATTAGACTAGCGCAAATATAGGCATTCAAACCAAAACATTTACAAGCCAGCACAGTCAATTTTCTATCCATTATCAATGGAGCACCTCCAGGCTATACTGCCTGCTCTACATCATTGCAGGTCACAGTTTCATTTCTACGGTTGCAAGCTTTTGCAAAGAGATGTTCATGTACACATTTGAAGCCATCTTCAGCCAATAGAATTAAATTAACCGTATGCAACTTTAGAAAGTCATCACAATAGACTGTATCTAGGTATATACACATCATGCTGTTTTATCCAGTCTAGACAGATCTTTTTCCTGATCCATCCTTCCCCACTCTGGTCAGTTCTGAATTGAGTGATGGCCTACAGTTATTTATTGAATGGTATGTGGGGCGAGGTACTCCAAACAGACTTGATGAAAGATTATTGATGTTGAATTCTCTCCCACAACTGTCTGTGTTGGGTGGCCTCAGGCATTGAGGTTCTTCATTGTCCAAAAAAGAAATTCAGATCTTAATACTGTAACCTGATCGCCATTAGTTTTTTTCGCTGTCAAACAGTAAATCTGAATGATGGAGCTTTCGGGAAAATAACCCACTTCTTTACACCTGTAAACCTAGCTGTGAAGTTGATTCTGATTCTGAAAGCTTGTTGATGATGGCATAGTTAATTCTCAACAAATAATAGCTGTTGTGTACATATTAATAGTTACCAGAATGTATTTGATCATTGACCATAAATTAAAACATTTTACCATGTCGTTTGTTGACTAGGGTTCATGCCATTTACATGTAGGCTACTCTAATCTTGCACTTGTAAGATAAGACAGCTACATGTCTAAATAGTAAATAAATTGTAGGTGATATTTTGTCTTGTAGAATTATTTCATTTTCTCAGGACAGAAGACGTTACTGTGACGGTGTATTAATGCTATTTAAAGAATCATACCGGTGGTCTGGCATGTTTAGCCCATTGACTGACTCACGGTATACTGCAGACCACTTTCTAAAGCATACCATGGTTTGTTTGATTTTCAAGGAAGCCACTGGATTCCATACATTTCACTTCATTTCATTTGAAGAGTCTAGCTGAAAATGGTCCCTGGAGAAAAGATAGATTTCCGAATGAAATTCAAATGGGACTTATTAACTGCGCAATGATGTTTAGCCAACATTGACTCAATTACTTAGGTAAACTTAGTAACGTTTTAATGACTTTGTAGGAAATTGGAACAGGAAAATGGTCTGTTTATGTACGAGATATCGCCAAAGCTAAGGAAAGACAATGTATTGAAGCTGGTATGGTCCTTTTAAGCTATAAGCGACTTAATAGGGTGCGTTTATTCTAACTTTCCTACAACTCATAAACCATCACACTATACCTCCCATATAGGATGCTCTCGTCTTGAGAAGCCTGATTTTAATTGTGTCACTTGGGTGACATGTAGCAGCTTTGTGATGGCACCTCGGCAGCCAGTGTACGGCTCCCACCTCCCACTAAACATTAGTGACACCTAATCTAAACGATTCAGTAACTACCTGAATATGAACTCAGCATCTGATTGAATGTCTACTGCAAGACTAGTTTTACCCCCATCTCTTTGAGATTTAAGTTAAGAGGCATTCATCCACAAGATTGGTTTAGCTTATGATATTCTGAATGGAAAGAATACAACATATAGATTTGTCGTACACAGATGCACGCAGCAACACTGAAATTATTAGTCCACATCATGCTGATTGCAGGCGTTGTAATGTGTAGATGCCATTATATTTATGTGTGTGTATATATATATATATATGTGTGTGTATATATATAATATATATATATATATGCACGCACGCACGCACGCACGCACGCACGCACGCACGCACGCACGCACGCACGCACGCACGCACACACACACACACACACACACACACACACACACACACAATATAGTTCTGCACTGTACAGAGGACAACAATAGAAGCAGAGGTCAGACTCTGCCTGCCTGGCTACAAGTAAATCACAGATGATACAGTATATCAATCACACAGCATTCATAGAACACATAAAAATTCATGTCTGAGCCTAAAAGGTGCAGGCAAGTCAATAGATTATCATGCCACAAATATCTGCCCACCCATAAATCTGCAGGAGCCACGCACCCTGAACTTCTAGTCCGCAAACTGGAGGGGAGTAGTTCTTTTAATTAGCGCCTGGCAGTCGTCTTGTCTTGCACACCACCTCTAATTGCTTGGCATGCTCCCGATAGAAAATGTGCCACTGAGTATTTTGACGGAGAGAGAGAGAGAGAGAGTGGTGGGGGGGAGGGTCTGGGGTTGTCCAGTTGCTCGTTCTAACCTCAGCCTCTGCCGGACACACGACACGCGCACCCACCCACACAAATGCACACATGGCGGTTTTCATTTGGGGGAGATGTCCTGGAGCATGGACGGATGTGGACGGCTATCCCTCATTGACGCGGGCCTCTCACTGTCACCCTCTGTGGGCTCCGCGCGTTGCCGACGGCCACAGGCAGGTAATAGCTCTGATGAGAGCCCTCCACTTTGTTTCAGAAATAATTTGCCACTCCTGCCGCCTGCAGGGGCTGCACGGTAATAAAAATGAATCACACCACTAACCTCTTCAAACCCCGGACCTGCTGCTAGTTTTAACTCTCTCCGCTCCGTGCAGCAGCTTTCTTGGCCCGTTCCTTCCCAGCTGTTGCTGGTGCCGATGTGCCACGAGACGCTGTGGGAACCTGTGAACGTAGGTTCTGGGGTGTCGCCATAATGAGCTCACCCGTCTCCGTCCTGAAGATCAGTCCCCGAACCGCGGAGCGCGGCTCCAGGGCTACTCACAGGTTAGGGGTGCTGCAATGCCAACTCTCTGAAGAGCCTTTAGAATAGCTGGCCTTGCCAGGAGCCCTGGTGGAGGTGGGGTAATTAATTTAGACAAATGAACGGCTAGGTCTTTCCAGCTAAAGCCCCCACCCTCCCTCTCTCTCTCTCTCTCTCCATGTCTCTCTCTCACTCTCTCTCGCTCTCTCTCTAAATGAAACCCACAGGTCAGTAATTAGCCCTGTGTGGGAGAACTGATGCCACAGTCGCTAATTACCCACATGCCACAGGGTTCTAAAGCCAGGTAGACACAGTGACAGGTCTGATATGTTATTCGAACTTGGTCAAATTTATAGGTATGTGAAGCTGTTTCAATTATCACAAAAGTATAAATGCATTATAGAAAGAAATCTTGCAGTTATTTTGCCACGCTGATAATCCAAGCCTGGGTCTGAATGAAGTGTGGTCGATTAATAGCGATAATCTCTTACTCCATAGGAACAAGGGTTTCAAGCATGTGTGCATGTAAGGCAGGCCTGCATGTATTATTGTCCCCTCTTTGTCAGCGAGGGGCGGGTTCAGCAAGGGTTAACAGCGTGAGCGTTTAAGGGTGTTAGTCTTGCTGGCACAAAAACACAGCCACTCCATCATGAAGAGTCTGACAACCTCATTAATGTCACAATATATTCAACTCATCCCTCTGCCTACGGCACCCAGATGCTCTCCTGCTAACCTCTCTGTAAAGCTGCTGCTCCACAAAACAACCTCGCTGTTCGGGTCTGAGTGACTGCATGTCTTTCCGGCCAAATATTCCCGAAACAGCGGAAAAAGAACAAACAAGCGTATATATATCTGAAATCCAGATATATTCGCTATTTGAGTCATTTTACAGTTGTTGTTCCTTAGAGCAGAGGATAACATGTCTAAACTGTACCCCGTCGACCATGGGGAGTCTTATTTAGCACTTTTACTGTGCCGTTTACTGTGTTGCGCCTTCATTGCTCGGCCCTAGCAACCTTTGAAGCTTTGGGGCCCAGCTTTCTTTCCCTGGTGTGTGTGCTTCTTTTTTTCCCCCTCTGTCGTTTTCCTCTTGGCCCCCATTCTGTGTCTTTCTGCCTCTCTGTCCCTGTCCCCCTCCCACTCTCTCTCTCTCTCTCTCTCTCTCTCACACCCTCTCTCGCACTCTCTCTCTCAATATGTGGAAGTGAAGCCGCTGGCTGCATGGGAAATCGGTCCATTACAAGTTGCCCACCCCCACTGTGAAGACTGTTTAGGCTGCCCCCCTCACCCCCTCATTTCTTCCCCTCAGTGCGTCTATTTGATGTGTCCACACAGTGAATTTTTTGAAGCGGGGGGAAGAGGAGGAGGAGCCGGGGAAACCTTTTGATTGTTTAGGAGGACCAAGGATGTGTTGGAAAGATGGGCTAATGGCAGGACGGACATCCTCCTCCGCTTCCTATATGGACCAATGCACCTTTATTGGAGGCAGTTGGATTGGTCATTCTATGGCTACTCTTAGCACCAACTCCACCCTCTCTGTCTCAGTCCACCCCCCTCCCCTATAAATTCCCATTTGCCTTTGTCTTTCAGGCTTGACTAATTATCCTTGTTTGTCCCTCTTTATTTGAACGCAGTCATGTGTTCTTGACTCTGTGGGCTGGGTTTAGGAGAATCATTCCGCCATTTGCCACTTAATTAAGTCAGGGTCAGAATCCATTGCTCAGCTCAGGATTGAAGGAAAGGAACTCTAATAGAATTATAAAAGGTGCCTTTCTCTTGAGGTTTGCTGCTGTCGCTGCTGCCATGCTATGAAAAGAGGCACCAGTTCTACGCTAGAAATCCTCTACGTTTTAGTGTTTTGTATCAAATTAATTGTCACAGAAGGGAAATGAAACACCAGGATTGCAGTGAGATAGCTCATGCTTCCCATGCTGAAACAAACACCAGTTGTGTTTAGTTCAAAGAGACGAAGACAGAGGTTTTTATTGGGAGGTTTGAGATGCCAGCTGTCCCCCAAGCAACAGAGACATTTAGAACAAGCATGTGCAGAGAGGTGGTGAAATGGTGTAGTATGTGCTTTAGAATTTGTGCACATCTGTAAGTTTTTGTGTACGTGTGCGTGCGTATATGTGTGTGTGTGAAGGAAACCATTGGTTTGATTTCCTGAATACCCCCCCCCCCCCCCCTCAGAGAAAGTTTTCTTTCCTTTTCTCTTTCTACTCTCCCTCTCCTCTCCTGGCGCTTTGACATGCTAAATCTGCTGATTTTATTTTTCTTCCTCCTGCGGTGAGGAAGTGTCCTTTTCAAGGGTCTCGGTTTCCCCCCCGACTGTCTAAACCCTACCTCTGTTTGGATTGTTTTTCTAATTCAAACAAAAGACAGAGGCGGGATTACCATTTCACTTCCTTTCACACTCCAGCTTTCAAGTGGCAGCAGCTGAGGAATTTACGAAAACCACTGCCTGCCTCGCTGCTTTTCCCTTTTTAAAAACCCCGACTCTCTAAAGAGATGTGGTTGATTATGGGGCTTAGGTCTTTTCCAGGAGTCCCTCGGGCCGATTTTTGTATTAGAGGCTAACAAAGTATCCTCTGGGTTCCTTTCTGAGAGTTGACATCTTCTTAATGGTTCTCCTCAGCCCTTTTTGTTTCATGTCTTGGTGCTAACTTTCTGCCTCATTTAGCTCATATCAATTCACTTGGCTCTACAGACTAGGCATCCCATTCAGGGCCTCGCTTTCTGAAGCAAACTTTGGACAGCAGCCCTTAGTGATTTTTCCCCCCCTTTCTAGACTTAAGATCTGTACCAAACCGTGCGAAGCTGTAGATTTTTTTCCTTGAGGTTCGACCGGTGAGGCATATTGAGTTTTCAAACATCCTACTTGGGACGTTTTTACTAGAAATAGATGCTTCTTTTTTTTTACTTGATCCCTCCCTCCATTGGAAGCAAGAGGGGTGGGTAGGACTCTCCCCTGCTACCCTAAGCAATCCACTTGTTTTGAGGCCCATTGATTTGCTAACAGGCTTGTCCGCACATAATGACTGAGTAGGGTTTGATGGAGGACTTACACCATAAAACTCCTAGGCACTCCAATTGCCTGCCATTAGGGCTACATTGTTGTTCACACAACACTTCACCCTTTAGAGAAGATTTGCTTATGCTTTGGGGGAGAAAAAGGACATTCCCTATCGCATTCAAAAGTTGAGAAGCCTGGTCTTACGTTATTTTTTTATATAGCAATGAGCTGAGAGACACGATAGCTACAGGATTTCAAAATAACGGAACAAACTGGACCTTTTTCAAATTTATTTTAATAATGGACAGTGAAAGTTGAAGGTACGTGTTTTAAATAGCAGCTTTATGAGCTTCCGGTGGTGTTTTGCAGTTAATCAAACTGTGCTTGGCCTCTGACAAAGGCTTGGCCCTGCTCCGTCAGATACTTAACCTCTGCAGTTAGGGCCAGTGCCAGACTTGGGTGTATACGATGGAGAGCTCCGTGAAGGGACCCTGGGCCTCAACAGCTACTTGCTACTGCCGAGTACATAACAAGAAGATTGACAGTCGTAGACTACCATAGAATGACAATATTGCTGTATTTAGCAACCGGATATACCACTGTGTGACAACATGCGCGTAACATTTTCTTTACATTATACAATTACGTTTTATATGGATTTGCCACTTTACTAAATTGTAAGTTTATCTTTTCTCATGATCATGACTGAATTGGAATTGAAGTGAATTAGATTGTCAGTTTGTTTGTGCAAGCTGAAAGTAAGCGGTCTATCATGATGATGCCAGTATCAAGGCCCATGAACGGAGAGCCCCGCGGGAACCTTGTCACTCTAACCAGCCAGGCTGGTTTGCTGCTATCCGTACAAACGCTGTTCTTTCTGTCACTCACCCACAAATCCAAACAACAGCCTCTTTCTACTCCTCTTATCATGCCGACTGACGGGGTCACAGGGTGAGCTCCACACTGGGCATGCTCAGTCATTCACGTATTGATATTGATTTTTTTTTCTTTCTTTCTTATTTTTGGACAGTTTGTGTGTGGGCAGAGAAAGAAACGGGGGGTCAAGATGAAGAGCAATAGATAGAATTCTGACTGGCAGTAGAGGATCGAGCCTCCCCCACCCCTCTCTCTCTCTTCCTGTCTCTCCCTCTCTGTCTATTCTCTGTTTCGTGGTTGAACTGAAGGAGCCCCATATCCCTGCATCCCTCTCTGGCTGCCATTCAGCCCCATCGATCTGACTCAGGGCCCAGCCAACCCCAAGGGAAAACGAGGCCCTGAGACACACTATCTCTTTTATGGTGGGGGGGATCCTCCAGTTCAGACTGACGGCTGACAGCGCTGATAAAAACATGTCCCCCCTCCCCGCTGTATTGTCCATAGCAGACATGCTGTTCACAATGTGTAACCTTTACAAAGCTGGCTAGACTTTAACCCTATCGCTGTGGGCCACCGTCAGTGGAAAGTGGGGTAGAGCCAGAAGAATCACACCCTATATGGATTAAACTACCACATCTCTTATGTTTCTCATCGTAAAAAAGACTTGGTGGCTTTTCCTGCATTGAAAAAGAGCCTTAATGTTCTCTTAGGACAGTTACTTGACCCCCATTTCTTTCTTGCTCCGCTGTTTATCTATTATAGGCCAAGTCACTCTTGCAAATGAGATTTTTAACCTCAATTAGCTTTTTCCTGGCAAAAGAAAAAAGAAACCTATGATTGCTATAGTCATCCCCCTTACCTAAATGTTTCCTTTTGTGCCGGTTGACTTTCATCTCACTTTTTATCTCTGCTTCTCATTCTTAATTGAAATTCAAACATTAAATCAAATTCAATCATTCTAGCCTCTTGGTTCTTAGCTGCTGACACAGTGCTGCCTGACCTGCATCGCCTCAGACTTCTTCTCTGTCTCTCTCCAGGGAGGAAAAGGAGCGCTGGATACGAGCAAAGTATGAGCAAAAGCTGTTCCTGGTGGGGCTGCCCCAGTCGGACATGCCCCTGGGGCAGCAGCTGCTACGGGCGGTGGTGGAAGATGACCTGAGGTTGGTGGTGCTGCTACTCGCCCACGGTACCAAGGAGGAGGTTAATGAGACCTACGGGGATGGAGACGGACGCACTGCACTGCACCTCTCCTGTGCCATGGCCAACGTGGTCATCACACAGCTGCTCATTTGGGTGAGTGGGCTCTTGCTGTGAAGAGTCGGGTCAGAGTTGGTTCTAGAATTTCGGAACCCATCGGGTAATCGTTTATTTATTTTACTAGAGTTCAGACACCTTTTATGCCCATATATAGAGATCTCTGTATCTGTCAGTCCTTGTCCCTTTTATGCCCATATATAGAGATCCCTGATGTCATCAGTATATGCCCATATATGGGCATGCCCCCTTTTGTGCCCCTATATGGAGCTGACTGATTTGATTTGTTTGTGCCAGATGCCATGACGACGCATTTAGGTTAGACAACACACTCCATATTTGGGCGTAGCTGCATTGGGAACTCATTTTATGGTTGAGTCATCCGCCGGTCCTCCCTTAAGCCAATTTTAATATAGGATGGATAATCTGTCTATGGGCAGTGGCCGATTTTGTGGGCTAAAACCGCTTAGTGTTACGGCCACTTCCTCTTGCGACAACAGCAGAACCTCTCCAACCACATAATAATACTTCAGTAAAGTACTTCTGTTAGCTCCATTCTCAAGTTGTAAACAAAGATGGACGTTAGAATGGAGGAAGTGGCCGTATAGAGCTCACCACTTGAACCCCAGCTTCCATATTCTGAGGGGAACATTAACCAAAAATAGCAGATCAACCTCACAACGTGTCACAATGCAACACAGTGTGACCTTGTATATCGGCTATTTTTGGCAAAGAGATTTGGTGTAGATGGGAAAAAAGCAGTCCAAGTGGTTAGATCGGAACCTAAACTGGAACATGTAGTTTTAGCCCATTGGCCCGGAGGCTAATTGTCTGCAAATAATGAAATAAACATTTTTAAAAATCACGATTAGCCGATGGGTGCTGAGATACATTAGAGACAAGCAGTAATATAGTTGACATTCATTATTTAGAAAATTCATGGAAAGTTCTTGAAGGGAAATGGAAGTACTTTTCACACACATAACAACCACATTATGTATGTAAAGTGTCTCTGAAAATGTCTCATACCATATCCTCTCACAGTACGCCGTGGATGTGACGAGTCGGGATGCGCGTGGCCAGACGCCCTTGTCATACGCCCGGCGGGCTGGAAGCCAGGAATGTTCCGACATCTTGCTTCAACATGGCTGCCCCAACGACACCAGTGGCCTGGCCTCTGTGCCCACCCCAAACATGAGCCGGCGTAATCCCAACATCAACAACAACAACGCCCAGTGTGAGCTCAACCGCAGCATCAGCATCATGTAGGAGGAGACAGGACCACACACAGCTGTTGTGTGCTGTAAACACTACCCAGTGATTCCACCTCCATCTACTAGCAGATTTCTCTTACTCCTCTGTTCCATACAGTGTAGCCCAGAATCAGTGGACCAGTCAGTGGTAATGGACAGAATGCAGAT
Source organism: Gymnoscopelus braueri (assembly GCF_963280865.1). Taxonomy (NCBI): domain Eukaryota; kingdom Metazoa; phylum Chordata; class Actinopteri; order Myctophiformes; family Myctophidae; genus Gymnoscopelus; species Gymnoscopelus braueri. The sequence continues at coordinate 25,499,914 of NC_137611.1, read as the reverse complement.
ATTCCACTACGCTGAAGGAGTATGCGTTTGGGTTGGTGCGCCCAGTGGACTCTGTACAATTTCTTTGTTTGTTTTTCCCACTTATTATGATTGTTATTTTTGTGTTCTGGTTAGCTCATATTATTGTCACAGAGGTGAATCTCGGTCAGAAATGATCATGATCAGCTTTAAGCTTTTTGTTGTTAAGCATCAACCAAATAACTTCGGCATTCGCACCCTCCTACGAAAAGCATTTCCTTAATGCTTGAACTTTCCCTCTCATGTCAGGAGCCATCAGGAGCCAAACCGAGCAGATCTTGAATGCATACGAAAGGTGAAATGTCCTTATTTCCGAGCCTAAATGTACAGATATAATAATGTTAGGAGTTGGTTTTACAAGAGGCACAGTCTTGTTGGAAAGGGACAAAATCTTATATGATAGTTTACATCAATGTCTATGGCTATTATGGCTTCAATATGACATATGACTTAAATGCAGCTATCAAACTCTTGACATACTATTCATATACAAAGGCAAGGCAATTATAAATGAGAAGTACAAATTATTCAAATACTCACAGGAAAAAGGGTTTTGTCATAAAAGAGTTGATTGCACAATGCCTACAGCATTTGTTGAAAGTGAGCCATTTTCTCTTCCACCCTTATGATCCTGTTGCAAATCATACATGATTAGAAAGGAATTAAGGGGCAATATGTTTTATGACCATTGAGTCACATAGCTTTGTAAAGATGCCTCTTCAATCAAAATTCATTCAAAGGGTTGATTGAAAGAAGGAAATTCATTATGACATCTTTGTTGAAATATTCTTTTTTCCTTTGGATCTACAAGAGTGTGTTGATAATTGTTTGACACAGATACACAAGCGCATTGAAATATCTATTCACTTCCTCTGGTCGAAGCCCTAACATTGGTACACACAAACACATTTGCTTTGTTGCTGTGAAGTACATCATACAGTGTGTGTGTGTGTGTGTGTGTGTGTGTGTGTGTGTGTGTGTGTGTGTGTGCGTGTGTGTGCGCTTGTCTTGCTATACTTATGAGCACCAAATGTCCCAAAAAGTGTATTTTCCTGGTCCTCATGAGATTAATGGTAGTTTTTATGGATTAAAAATGATTTTAGTATAGGCTTACAATAAAGAAAAGATTCAGGTTACATTCCTTGTTAGTTTATTTTCCTCCGCTTAGTAATATGCTTAAATTCAGAGGGTCGTCTCGTCTGATCTGAGGTCGTAAGCAACAAAGGTTTGTTTTGCTAAAAGATTTAACATTCATGTACAATTGCTTTTGGCATCCTCACAAGTATAACAAAACGTGTGTGTGTGTGTGTGTGTGTGTGTGTGTGTGTGCGTGCGCGCGTGTTATCTGTCAATTCTTTGCAGCAGAGAATGAATGGGCATTTCTGTTCATGAACATAGGAGAAAAGACACTGGAGAAATGAACAAACATGTAGGAGGTATTTTCATGTACAGAGTTCTGTAAAAAGTACTTATTCTTCCTTCAACTTATCCTCATATGAACATTGTGAACTTGCTCTGGCTTTGGGAGTCAAACAAAATGTCCCTTCTCCTTTTCCTCAAACTTATGTGGGTTTACCCCAGCCTCCGATCACCTCAACCTAACAAAAGGGACATAACCAAATGGATCCGAGAAACTAAGATGACTTGAAATAAAACTGATATTTAGAGATTAAAAAGAACAAGAAGGGATATAAAGTATGACCTGAATTGACACTCTTCAACATTGATTCAACGTGAAATCAGTCGTCATTCAGCTGAGAGAGGGACTCGAACAAGAAATACACTCGGAGGGAATTGACACTAATATATTCTGTCAAATTTCCTTTTCTTTCTTCAACTGCCATTTAATATTTTAAACTTGCTTTTTTGGTCATATATCGGTTTACAATGGCAGGGTTTATGTTTACAGATCAACTTTTTGTATCAACTTGGTACTCAAATGGCATTCCCCAGTATTTCTAGTTTATTGAAGCCCAGAGAAATTGAATATGTTGTCAGGTAAGGGTAACTGGTGAGCGTAAGAGAGACTGATAGCTGAGACACGCATGTCATCAGATTATGTTTGAATTGGTTGCAGTGGTACTGTACAATTTCAATGGCCTTGTGTGGTAGAATTCTCTATTGGACCAGCATACTGTATTTCAGTGAATTCACTACTTTCAACCTGCCTTCCCTATTTTGGGCATGTCACTATAGGCGTGGCGAAGATTTAAAAAGAAAATAATTAAAAACATTAAAGCATTGCAGATCTACAAGCTCACAATGTATTGCAAGCTTGCAGTTCAGCTTCTTTTTTTTTTAACGTTTTTAAGTGGTTGGGTACATTTCAATGTCTGAGAGGATTGCTAAGAGGAGCTACATATGTTAATAAATACCTACTTGTTAGAGATTACCTGAACCCTCTGTGCCACAAAATGTCTTATATCCTTCCCTAAAATCCCAGAAAACTGCCTCAAAAGGACCTCTTTAAAGTAGCCTAAAGGGAGAGTATAAGTGTACATATTAGTTCAGTACTTCTATCATAAGACATACTCCTCTTAGGCCAACAAATTCTAATGGTTATAGGTCAACTTCAAGTTCACCGCGACCTATGAACCATATTTAAATGTTTTTATTTCTTCTTTTAAGCATAATGTAAGGTACTTCTGTTTGGTCCCAATGTTTCTACATTGCTTGGCCATCACTGGTACTGGTGTATAATGATGTACATTTGACATATTTATAATGCAGTATGTAAATATGGTTTTTTTTGTTTGTTTTTATTTGTTTAATTTTCCTATTGTAATTCCTTATCTTTCCGTTAAGAACGTGAAACAAAGCAAAAGCTAAAGAGTTACTTGTTGTATGCTTGGATGCTTGGCTGACTGTTGACCTAATAATAAACACTCCAATAAAACAATGTAGCCTTCCCTGGATTTGGGAAATAAACAAATATGTGTGTAGCACTTTGTCACATTTATTGTGCTTATTTTGCTGCTGGACCCAACATTTTTATGGTTAAACTGTAGTGAGCTGTCTAGAAGTTTGTCTGTCTAATCGCAAACCACTAGACAATCAGTGGCCCATTCCATCTGCATGCTGCCAGTAGGCACATTTTTGGCGAAGCTGTGCTTTTTGTTTCCGCCAGGCCGAAGGCGTGGCCGAGACTATGTTTTCGTCCCCGTCCGTCCATCTGTCCGTCCGTGTGTGTGTGTCCGTCTTATCTGTGACCAGCTAATATCTGGCACCATTGGCTCGATCAGCGTGAAACTGTGCACGGACACTCCCTGATGGCCAGAGCAGAAACTCTGCCCCAAATTTTTCACATCTGCCATCACTACCAGGATCAGGAGACCGATTTTTGCTAAACTCATTTTTGGGCGGTGAAACCGCCCCTATAAGTGAGATTTGGAAAAATGTACATTTTCCTGCGCTGTGATCTGGGCCCAGGAAATTTGTACAATTATCCTGCGCTGTGATTGGCCAATCACAGTCTATTCAGGACTGTGATTGGCCAGTGTCACATGACACATGTGCATAGCCCTATATAAGAAACCATAACTTGAAAAAAACCAAAAATTTGTTTTTTTCAAGTTATGGTTTCGTCCATCATAAAGAGTGTTTCAATAAATGTATTTATCTTTTGTACATGATTGGTTGACTCCATTCAGTATTGTGATTAGCTAGCTGCTAGCAAGACACCGCCCACTTCACACAGGGTGTGATTTTTTATATTACTCCTACAAATTTGGTCCAAATATCACTCAAATCGGTATACATTATCTCTATAGTCATGTGATAGTCACGGATCTGTAACATTTTTCAGATTCCATCCTGATTGGCTAAGATTGGCTTCCAAAGTTTGCAGGAGTGGCCTGTTTTGAACAAAAATACCTCAAATCATGAACGCAGCGTCATTTTTTCCCCTTGGATTCCTTGGATCATTGCACAACTCTTCAAAAATGCCACCTCCATTTCCACCTGACAAGTTTTCTGCCATGTGTTTTTATTTTGCAAAACACTTTTCGCTACTACTACCGATTTTGTTCAAACCACCTAAATTGGTAGCCTACACCATATCTCTGTAGCCATGTGATCAACACTTTTTGGATTCCATTCCAATTGACTACGATTGGCTTTCAAAGTTTGCTGGAGGGGCCCATTTTGCATGAAATGCCACAACCATCGCTGGACCGATCTGTGAGAAACTTTGAAAGTACACTCCCAGTAGGCCAAGGAAGAACCTCCGCCCCACATTTAAAAAATCGTCCTGTTTTTGCCAAACAATTTTAGGCAAGGCAAGACCTATTTTTGCAAAACAATTTCTTTGCTTCTATTCCTACAGATTTTGTCTAAACCTCACACCTTATCTCTGTAGTCATGTGATCAAGACGTATCTGTCAGATTTCTCACATTCCATTCCAATTGGCTATGATTGCCTTCCAAACTTTGCATGAGTGCCTCGTTTTGCACAAAATGCCATAAATCATGAACACAGCTTCCGATTGCTGTGAAACTTTGCACGCACTCTCACAGTAGGCCAAGGAAGAACCTCCACCATTTTTTCACATCGGCCTCATGGTGGCGCTACAACAGCCCACTTAACGTTTTGGCCAATAACTCTAATTTTACACTTTTTGCTCCTACTAATTTTGTCTGTCCAAAAAAAAACACAAATCGGTACACATTATCTCTTGGGTCATGTGATCTGATGTACTCTGGGCATCGGCCGACTCGGTAACGATACAAATTGGGAATGCATGTTATGCAATACCCGTAGTATCCATTGTCAGATTTAATTACCTGTTGTACTTGTCTGTGTCCCTTTTATGCCCATATATGGAGATCCCAGATGTCATCTGTATATGCCCATGGCATATCGGTCAGATAGGCGGTTCTGGACAGCTGGATCTCCATATATGCCTGTATATGGGCATATTGGTCGGATCTCGATTCTGGACCGCCTATCCGAACGACTCGGGCACTGCACTCCCTCGAGTCCTCACCGATGTGCGTGCCGAGTTTGAAGTCGGTCAGTCCCATACGCGTAATTGCGCATGTCCATAATGGGCGTAGCGGTCGGATCGGCGGTTCTGGACAACCAGATCTCCATATATGCCTATATGGGCTTATCGGATCATTGGTGGTTCTGGATAACTGGCTACCTGACCAACTCGACGCCGGGCACGGCACTCCCGCAGGTCATCGGCGCGTTGAGTTTGAAGTCGGTCGAACGGACGGTTCTCAAGATACGTGAAAGACACGCGGACAGAGGTTTCGTGCATTTATTGTAAGATGGACACTTGAAGTCTCACGCCAACAGGGAAGCTATGCCTATGCCGTTATTAGACCCCGTCTGGTTAAAGATAACATGATAGACCTACATTACTTATGAACAGGGGTGTCGTGTTTTGACAACCGAACATTTGTGAGTTTGTTTACGCTGGAAAACGTGGGAAGGATCAGCGACCATGTGGTGCACTGTGTACCACAGGGAGGACCATGGATATGCGTTAGGTTACTGGTAACACATGATGGAGGTGAAACCGATGGAACGGATATTCAGGGCTTTTCAGGAGTGACTGAGAATGAATACTCATGAGAGTTGATCAGATGGAGAGACCCCAGTGGAGATTAGATAAAGTCAGAACAGCCTTTTCTAGGAAGGTGTGTACCGTACACACCTTCCTTCCATTGTGCTCCATCTGAAAAGAGTAAAGGTTTGCTTACCAGGTAACTTTCGCACATCTTTCATCACTGTTTTATACAACGTAGGTTATTAGGTTTCCTTTGAGGAACCAGTGTTCTACCTTATTCAAACCAAAGCCAAGCCATACTACCGTGTCAAGACCTACCCACTGCTGTGAGTTGTGACCAAAGCCTTTGTCGCACGATGGTGTTGCACGCTGAAAATAGCAGGTGTACAGGCACTGTGAGCTTGTAGAGCTAATATTTTTGGCAGGCTAACCGGTTTCGACGGCACAGCATGCAAAAGAGCAGTGCTGAGATGCATCGCTCACTGTATTCGGGTAAGTGAACTATATCCTCTCTACTTCCTGCTTGTGCCCCCCCAAACACTCTCTGAGGATTAAGATAAAGAAGTGAGCTTAGTGTCAGGGAGCACAACACAGCAGGGAACAATGAAAAGCTGCACTGTTCAGAGGAGTCAAACCCTTACTAATCCACTTTTTTCTGCTAATCTTGTCTCAGCATATAATGTTGGCTTACATCCCCTTCCTTTTCCTCTTTGTATTTTTTTTATCACCTTAGTGTCTTTCTTCCTCTTCCTCTCAGCTCAGATGGTCACACACACGCACTCACTCACTCACTCACTGACCTATTTCCTCTCTCTCTAAAGCCAAGTTTATACTTATATGACCAAACATAACAGATTTTTAAGTGAAAAACCTGACACAACACGGCCGCAATAAATGAAAATCAACACTTCATAATTTCTTCTATTGTAATGATTTTTGCAGACCTCCAGCCTCTTGTGTTTGCATTAGCAAGAGTACAGTGCTCACAGGCACTGCTGTGTATTTTGGTATTTCATCAGGGCCAGCTAAACAGTGAGGAGGGCTCTCTGACGCCCACCTCTCCTCAGACAAATTGCCTCCCAGATTGCAGAGGTGGGTCTGAAGCTGATGGATGGGTACACAAAGACCTGACGAGGCCATATTTGCAAACATTGCATCCATATTTCCATAACATGCAGCATGCTCTGGTCCGCGGTTGCTTTAACAGCGGCGCGTATCAGGCAGTCAGTTATGCGCGTGGTCACCAACACAAAACATCCTGTCCGAGTAGCTTGTCTAACATCTTTGTCTCTGCCTGTCCTGATATGGATAGGCTTCCGTCGCTTCCCAGGCGCCCCCTGACGCCACCCCCACGCCCTGGCCCATTGCTAAATGTCTCTTTCATCCTAACCAGAACTAAATGTCCCTCCTTTCAACCCTTTAACCTCTTTAACCAGTAATTATATCCACTGGGGTCTCTCCATCTGACCAACTCTCATGAGTATTCATTCTCAGTCGCTTCTGACAAGCCCTGAACATCCGTTCCATCGGTTTCACCTCCATCATGTGTGACCAGTAACCTAACGCATATCCATGTTCCTCCCTGACCCCTCTGACTGCCCTTTATCCATTTCTTCATACTCAATTTCCATAGCCTCATCTTGCTAATCAGTGATCATCTCTCTCTCTCTCTCTGTCTGTCTCACACACACACACACACACACACACACACACACACACACACACACACACACACACACACACACACACACACACACACACACACACACACACACACACACACACACACACAGTTTTTTCTCACTCTTCTACCACACATCTCATTTCTCCATGCCCACTCTTCTTCTCGCCCTTCCTGACTTAACATACATTCTTACTCCATATCCATCTCCCACTCTCCTCATTTCTTTCCTCTCTCTCTCTCTACCCCTCTCTCTCTCTCTCTCTCCTTCCCCCGTTGGCTTGTGCCTGCATTTCTCTGTTAATTTGCCTGAGAATGCATTAGCTGTAATGAAGGCTGAGGGCCGAGGGAATCCTCCAGGGTTCCATTAATCATCCCCCCTCAGACAGGCAACCTTGATTACAAGTGGCAAGAAATTCATTAGAGCCGTGCCTCTGACAACTCTTATCTCCACCACTAGATCTGACTCATTAGGCAGCCAAATTAAAGCTATGATGGCCCTGATGAAACTCATCGCTTGTTTATCTTGTGCGATTTGATGCATCTGCCCATACATCACTGTAGCCAGGGCCGTCCAGACCCTCCCAAGAAGTCAGGCCTCCAGCCCGTGGTGAGCAGTGCACACTCACACCAGGGGCGATAATGGGGTCTTACGCTCTCTCTCTCTTTCTCTCTCCAGGTGCAGAATGTGGGAATGGTTTAATGCATTCGCTGAAAGGGACTCATGATATGTCAATTTGTGATTCAAGTACCAGAATGTTAAAATGATACTGCTACTGCCTTGAGACGTCGAGGTGTTCACTGAAGATAATGTACCTTTAATGGCACAGCGATTAATATGTGTGTAGATTAAAGACTAAGTGATTCACAAGATAACTTAAGCTTTTTCACCAATGGTTCATACCAAAATGGTATATCATTGTATATTTCTGAGGGGTAATTTGAGGTCTGTCTAATAGTTTTTCTTTTTTTTCAAATTACATCTTCTGCAATACCTTGAGATAACTAATAAATTCAACAGCCACTAGTTTTATTTGAATTTTAGTTGAAGCTTGTGTCACATTTTTTGTATTGTGGAGTAACATTTCGAAAGGAGCATCTTCAAATAGAATAATTCACAGGACTTTGGAAATGTAACAAGTACTCTTAGGCTACTGGGTCAGCTATGTCATAGCTCTTCATTGTCACCTCGATACATACACGCTCACCAAGACTGAAATAGCGGTTTACACTCTGGCACAATGTCACAGAGTTGACATGCTATATTAGTCAGCTCTTAGATCATAATAAAACTTCCACTGCTCCTTAAATCCCCAGCCAAGTGTCACAGTCTTCATACATGAGGTAGACAACCAAATAAGCATGATGTTTATGACACTCAGGTGGACAAGATTAAGAATTGTCTGTCTATGGTTTGGGGTCAGGCTGAAATCAAATGGGATTTAGTCTCTGCAAACGGTTTAACATCCATGCAGCCTATGCATGAAATTAAAATACATGACAGTGGTCATAAGAAGTGTTAACCACTTAAGCTGTATTCTATACTTAGCTGTACAACAGTGTTGTAGGGTGATTGGTGAAATAGCCAATCTACAAGCTAACAATGCATTACGATGCAAAGTGTTGTGAGGTGGTAGATCGGTTATTTTCGATATTTTTTAACTTTTTGAAAATGTTTGGAAAATTGTCACCTAATGACATGCCCAAAATAGGGACGCCAGGGATAATGTGGTACTGTGGAATTCTGAATATTTTCCAGTCTAGTGCAACGGTTTCATATACGCTTTGCAGGCCACATGGCTCGGGTGGATCCATGAGCTGTCATGTTTTTGTTGTTTGTAAGAGGACCACAATGGAAATAAGTCCTGGACCTGGACTTTATTGGGTTTTATCCTCAAATTGTATTGATTATTATTTTTCAAATAAACTAAACTATCTTAAATCAGGAAAAGGCCATTTAGGTCTGGTGATTGCATGCATTATGGGATGAAGAATGGACAAGTGAGCATACATTTTGATCTCTGCCAGTTAAATATTTTTGAGGATTTCTCCCCCCCCCAATCATCACATTTCAAGTTTCAACTGTCGGACTGTGTGCTATTTATATATCTTGTGGCATCCTGATTTAATTTAAAGATTGTACATTTTTAGACTTTCTGGGTTAAATCAACACTGCAGATTTTACTCTGTATTGTGGCTGTAGGGAACCCAATCACTTTCTCCCATCTGAAATGTTGATTTAGTTAAATTATTCTAATGCAAGCTTTTCTGGATGCAGTTCAAAGAGATCTGTCTAAAAACCCACACCAGGCCATGTGAGGAATATGAAAGCTTGCATAAAACCTCAGGCTTCTTTCCCTTTCCTGGTATATTTGGTCAGATCACAGCATTTTCATTTCACCTTTCTGAGATTGAGGCTAAATTGCAAACCTGATTTCACATAATTATGCTAATATTATGCTTTTTTACACACTCAAGAGTGCAAATAATATCCAGTATTTTACTATAGTTCTAAAAAATAACATGGACTATGTTAAGCTATGTATTTGTTAGTTGATGTCTTTAATTGACAATCAGTAATTCTAAATAAAATTGGATATGAGCTGTTGAGATGCTCTTTAGTGCTTTCCCTGAACAGTGATAGATAGAGTAGTTCATTACAAGGTGTAGGTGTAGGACATGGCCATTCTAACGGCTTCCATCAGTCCAGCTTGAGACAACATGCATGGGCTCCTAAAGAGAGATAAATGACTGAGCTACTATTAAAAAGACCCCGTCTGTAATTATGTTTGCTGCTTTGTGAAGAAGTTCACATAAATAAAGTGTGCTATAAGCATTTTAATTCACAACCGAAGACATACATTATACCCTGTCCAATCAGACCACCTGTACTATGTACATTTAGTCACCATATAAAAACGTGGACTTAATATTAAGTAGAACCATATACTCAAATAATAATAAACATAATAATGATAATAATATTAAAATCAAATATAAATTACGTTTTTCCTATTACCTAATGTTGCTTGATTAAATTTGTGTTACCAAAAATGTGTGTTAATTGTACTTTTTCTTCATTCATTATTTTGGAACCACTGAAGTAACCCTTTTTTTTTTTTTAAACGTAAGCAGTCTAAAAGGCCTCATTGCTAGTTGTAATCTTGGTTAATGAATTACAAGGCACAATGAGCCTATTTTGTCCTGAAACCTGAAACCACTGTTTTCATATAAAATAATAATGATTCAAGCCGGATCCCAACTTTTATATAAACTGATTTATTAAGTCAGTATACTTTACAGTTCTTCCTCGTTTGGTCATTTATTTCCTTCACATCTTTTTTTCTCACAACAGCTGGCAAATGTGGTTCCTACAGTTGCAAAAAAAAATAAAAGAAAAGAAAAGAACAAGGAAAAGAAAAAGAAAACGGTGTAAGGAAAGGTACATGCAGACGTGACCAACAAAACGTAGCAAATACAAAAATTTAAAATATTCACCAAATTGAGTAGCCTAGAGGACATGCACATAATCAACAAAACTTTTAGGCCCTACATTTATAAATACTTTTTAAAAAAAATGAATGTACACAATCTCATCTCATAGTGCCCATTTGCGTCATATTGACAAAGATATATTTACATATTCACAAAACAATAAATAAAAATCGAGAGCTTATTGACAAATAGTTCATCTGTCTGCCAGCAAAATCCTCTTTTCTGGAGGTTTAGAACATGGCTCTATTTCGTCTCTTGGACAAAATAATATAATCCTCTTTTGTGCTTCATGCATTCAACAAATCAGTGGAACATAAGGTCCAATGGAAGTTTTTCTTTTTTTTCTCTCTTTTTCCCCCCTCCATCTTATAGTTCAGGGATCTTCAACGTTTTTCAGACCAAGGAGGACCCCCTAGCTGAGAGAGAGAGAGATGAAGCAGGGACCCCCACTACATATGTGTGTTTTCAGACATTTAACCACTTAAACCTTCGATACTTTGTAAACTTGACCATTGGCTCTGTACTTGGTCTGCTCTTTTTTTCCCTCTATACACCAAACCTCTTTGCCGAATATAGCAGATCTACAAGCTCACAACAGGCATTGTGTGCTTGTAGATCTGCTATTTTCGGCTAATGTTCTCCTCAGAATAGGGATGATAGGGTTCAAGTGGTTAGTGTAGGAAAAAAAAAGTCGGCCCCCCATAGTTACTCTGAGGACCCCCTAGGGATCCCGGACGGACCCCCTGTTGAAGACCCCCGCACATAGTTCATGGTCTCGTTCCTTGCTCGATTTGTTGGTGTTGACTCCTCACGGCGAACCTGTTGACGTGCACCGGGATAGGCACCACGATTTTGGGATTCCTCACGGGCTCTCCCGAGCGGTTGTTGACGTTGCCGGCCTTGATCCGTTTCCACTTGGCCCTGCGGTTCTGGAACCAGATCTTCACCTGCACCTCGCTCAGTTTGAGGGCGTGCGCGATCTGCGAGCGTTCGGTGAGCGACAGGTACTTTTTACAGTGGAATTCCTTCTCGAGTTCGAGCAGCTGTTCGCTGGTGAAAGCCGTTCGTCTCCTCCTGCTCTTGCCCGCGGAGGAGGTGCCTCCTGTCGGCAGCGTCTCTTGCGATGATCCGGTCTTTAGTTTGCCCTTTTGGGATAGAGAGCCACAGTTGTTTCCGTCTGAGAAGCTTTCGTTTTCACTGTCCACTGCCGAGCTGCAGTCCTCTCTGTCGCTGCAAGCAGTGTCTGCTGACTTGAGGTCCAACTTCTCGTCGTCTGAACTGTACAGTTTGGTTTCACCTAAAAAATGTTAAAGAAGGAGCAGAACAGACATGTTGGGATCAATGCCTGAACATTTTGCACATTTTAACAGTGTATTTTCGCTTATTTATGGCCAAGGGGGTATTTTAGATGACAGTGAAGTAACAATAAGAAAAAAAGAAATGGAAAAAAAGACCATTGCTGCATATAAGCAACAAACTATATGCCTACTATAAAAACTGGTCAAACATTTTTGCCAAATTGTCAAATAATATAAGAAAGAGGTAAAATGTGTGAAAATAGCCGACAGGGCGTTGTGAGCTTGTAGATCTGCTATTTTCACGATATGTATCTGTAGAACCGAGTCAAACTAAATATAATGCCTCAACTCCATACAATTCCAAGTGCTTGACAGGGTGGGGGTCCCCAGTTCAAAAATGATTATTTTGGGGGGTCCCCAGCTCAAATATGATTATTTTGGGGGGTCACGGCCTGAAAAGGTTGAGAACCACTGATTTATGCAATGCAAAGTTCGGCTGAAAGTATAAATGAGTGCACTGGCCCGTTTTAAGCCATTGCAGATTGGTTTAGGTCAACAGTGCTTTGCCAAAATGTCAGCAATTAAAAATACACAACAACAATTTTGTATATTTCACACACATAAAAAAAGATATGCTTGTTTTTTATTTGTTAGGCCTACGGGCTGCAAAAGACAGCCCATGTCATGCTGAGTTTAGTCCTTATTGCTCATTTAGTTTTCAACGTTGAGGTAATTTGGTTGTAAATTATAGTCTGTAAATTATAGGCCTACTGTGTGTGTGTGGGTGTGTGTGTGTGTGTGTGTGTGTGTGTGTGTGTGTGTGTGTGTGTGTGTGTGTGTGTGTGTGTGTGTGTGTGTGTGTGTGTGTGTGTGTGTGTGTGTGTGTATGTGTGTGTGTGTGTGTGTGTGTGTGTGTGTGTGTGTGTGTGAAATCTCATAGTAAATAAATAAATATGAATTTCTACAATTACAAATAAATTTTCCATGAAAAAAATATATAAGTAGCCTATAGGCCCACACTTCAATGCCGAAATATAGTCTACTAATATTTATTAATAACCGTATAACAACAAATGTGTTTTACGCATCATAGCTTACTTTTTTACGCAACAGTTTTTATAGTGACTGACCAGGCACGAGAAAGTACAGTAGGATCCACATCCACCAGTGTTGCCATATTTTGTGAGAGCAACCAGGTCTAGGAAAACAAGCCCAAAAGAAGCGACTAGGCCACATGCATGGGCACTTTTATTGAAAATAGCCGATCTACAAGCTCACAACGCGTCCCATAGCGACTTGGTGTGAGCTTGTAGATCTGGAATATTTGAGAGCCACTTTAAAAAATGATTACAAAACTATTGAAGCAAGCCTATAAATAAGCAAGTAGGCCTACACTTTAGAAACAAGCCCCAAATAACCACAACTATACCAATTTTTACAAGCAACTTTAACGCAAAACCAAGCCCAAAGTCGCTTATAATAAGCCGAGATGGCAACACTGATTCCTACCTGATATTGTTTGAAAAGTTTCAGAGAAGTTGAGCCGCTCATCAGAGCCCTTGCTCCTCGCACTCCGCCGCTCCTCATGCGGACTCTCCTGCCTCCTCGCCCCCAAGGGGTCCGCGGCCCGCGGCCCGGCGGGCAGCTCCTGTTGCGGCGGGTAGAAACTGTCCGGCGGGTCCGAAAAACTCGGCAGCGTCGTGGTGAGCGCCACCATGGATGGCATCGAGCCCTGTCCCAAACTGGCACAGAACGTGTTGGTGAGACGTCCCGCGAACGACGCCAACGGCGCCAGCGGAGGTATACCGGACAGGGGCGAGTGGTGCGGGATAATCAGCGGTCTGTATGGCATGAACATGGGGTAGCCCGTGTAGAGCATGTGTCCTCCCGGCCTGGGCTGCGTGTGGGTTCCTATCAGGGAATCGATCGAAAACGCTGTCCCGTGGCCGCCGGGTCTCTGCATGTTTGAGAGGCAAGCAAGCACTTCTTGCTGTATAGAAAGTTATAAACAGGTGTCCTCCTCTCCTCCTCAGCGAATAGGGCGAAGCCTTCAACACACAGATGGAGTGAAGTTTTAGGGTAGTAGGTCCAGTACCATCATCATCCCTGGGACTTCACTGGGCTGCTACTGCTCCGGATCTCCAGCTCGCTATAATATGCGACCTGACGCTTTGCACTACCTTTTCCCTCTATTTGTCACACACTGAGACATAAACATACGCTCTCTCTCTATCTACCTCGCCCCCTCTTTCTCTCTCTCTCCAACTCCTCCCTCCGCGCCTTGTGTGTGTGTGTGTGTGTGTGTGTGTGTGTGTGTGTGTGTGTGTGTGTGTGTGTGTGTGTGTGTGTGTGTGTGTGTCACACACTGAGTGTGTGAGAGAGAGAGAGGGAGAGAGATAGAGAGAGCTTTGGTTATCATCTGCGATACAAGAATGAAAAGGGGGTGTTTCCCTAGGGGCTCATCCATCTTCCTCAAATTACGCTTCATTTCCTTATTCAGCCTCTGACTTTTTGAGAAGCGGTTAGTTTCCCAGTGGATAGGACCAAATAGACCCCCCCGCGCCCTCCTCCCCTTTTGCCAGGTTCACATTGACTGGAAACGGTGTGTGTGAGAGAGACTGACTGCTCCAGCCCTTCCCCTTCTATAATCGTTGACCACACCAACCCAATCAGCTATTATTAATTTTGATTGATGATAAGTAATTACTTTGGATTCAAGGGACGACATAAAACAACGGTGGCTTTTGTTGAAGTGTTTGGGACGGATGGCATCGGGAGTCGGGGAGGAGGAGAGGCAGATGTTTCTCCACTCTCTTGAGAAGGCTTTTCTATTCTCCACGGGCTAAAACAATGCGTTTGGGCCTTTAGAAAAAGTGCTGTAACAATTGCTCCCTGGAGAGAGATACTCGGTGCAAAATTAGATTCAGATAAAGGACATTATGTGTGAGGTCAACGGCAATACGGGGCAGGCATTGCACTTTGCAACCATGGCCTCTATTATAGCCAAACGCACTTTGTGAACTTTATTTGAATCGCAGTAAATGCAATCTTGAAATGGTCTCACTTGACCAATGTTCAGCCATGGTTCGTTAAATTATTTTATGGCTGTTGTAGCTATAGATCTGAGAAGCATGTGTGATAGCCATTTCACAATGATGCGCACATAATTTTGCTGTGCGCTTTAAATGCATCTCTAATCAACATATGCACGGAAAATCACGTTTCTCTTTTCTTTAAGTGTTGATTTAATCGGAGATCATTTCAGCGTTTAAATGCCAATTGGAACTGATGATGATTAGCCCTATTGAGTCCTGGGTGCGCGGGCCCTCCAACTGGTCGTCTGATTGCACAAGGGCATAAACATGATCACCACCGACTCTGATTAGTAATGGAGGACCAGGCCATGCCGGGCCATGCTAATTCTGATAATTGCAAATGACTTCAGCATCTCTCTTTGATCCACCATCCAACCTGATGGTTCTCCTCTCCCGCGCTTGCCTCCTTTCTCTCTGTCTGTGTGCATGGATGGACAGAACCAAAACCGTCTTCCCACGATTTGATTTGATTCGATTTGAACACAACAGATATAACTTTATAAATGAAAATAGTATGTCTCTTTTATGTTAAAATAAAATTAGTTTAATGGCATGTTTATTCATTGGAGAATAAAGTAGTCGAACATGAAGATTATTCAAACCCAATAATTAAGCAAATGCTATTGAGGTTGTTATAGGTTTATTATTTTATTGCAATAATAACTAGTATGAAAATCAATGCAAGCTGACATTTTTCTCTGGATGTGTCCATGCCATGGATACTATAGGCTACTATAGGCCTACTATAACTATTTCTGTGTTAGCCTAACTATAATATTTTTGTGATATGACTGACATTTTTTTTACAGGTAATCTGGCTGCATAATATCTCGTTTTGGGCCACATGTTCAGATTTCTCCACAATCTAGCCAATACAGTCGGTAGGCTATCCAAAGATGACGTGTTTTCTGAATGAAATCAAAATCACACCTGGTCCACACAAGCTTGGTGTAAACAATAATTTACAAATGCCTATTGTAATGCGAATTGGGTTTGTTAAACTTTTCTTTTTAAATGTTTTTGCTGTCATTGCTGACGTTTTGCCATGATCTAAATTCGTCCGATAAAAAAAATAATATAAATAGTATGTAGGCTACAACATTTATCAGTCTTAATAAAAAAGGCACACAATAAGTGCAATGGATACTTGACCATAGAAATACTTTGTTATTGGGAAAAACATAGACAATTATTCCATTAGAATCACAATTATAAATAATAAGTATTAGTACGCTACTTATCCAAATGTCTAGCCTTGATTTTCAACAACCCATTGGAAAGTGCTGTGCATTATCAACATTGTGTGCATGTATTCATTTTTGTGTGTGTCATACAGTGTAAAGCTAATGTAAAAACGAATATAGTTTTTGAAAAATACAAGTAATAGTCTTGCAGTTGTTGATTTCCTACTATCGATGCATCACATTCCATAACCCAGCAGAGAGAGAGAGTGTCCATAAAGGAGGAATAAAAGAAAGCACATTCAGATACTGACACTGTAGTCACCTCAAGTCTATAGCACCCCCTTGTGGTGTAATAACTTTAAATAATTTGGCTTCCTTTAAAATACGAGCTTGTTTCTCTTCAAAAACTAATTTGTGGCCTCTGAGGTTATTAAGAAAACATGCATTGTATGAGGCAGGGTAGTCTTAGCAGAACAATTTCTGGGGTCACCTAAACTAAAACTGTCTGCAGCCTATTTATATCAGGAAAAGACAACACTCTAAACTACAAATGTCAAATTCTTTGCCTGTCAGGCTATACTACAGGATGTTTTCAGTGGATATAGCCTCTGAAGTCCAGAAGCAGGTAGTTTTTGAGGAAAGTGGGCAGGTTGAGTTCGGGGACCACCTCGAGAACATGACCCTCCAAGAACGTCCTGAGCCTGACACGTGCCAGATGCTGCAGGGAGCGAGGCGTCTGGGCCAGAGAGAATAGGGACTCATAGAACTCCTGGTGTTCCTGGGAAGGGAACAGAGAAAGTCTGGGTCACTGATTCATGTACAGTATTTCCATTTTGTGTTAATTAATTAATGTATTTATTTATGTATTTATTATAAATACTATCTCTACAGTAAACGGGTAATAATGCAACTGACAACTATAATGCAACTGACTTTTTTAGTAAATATCATCACTATAGGTACATTGTATGTCTGCATCGCTCTGTTAAGTATTAAATGAGGTTTGAAAGATAGGCTACAGTTACTAACAGACGTTCAATGTAGATAGACATTAAAATAAATCACCTTAAAGACCTCTGGAGAGACTGCTTCCACCCAGCTATCTGTGATTTTGAGTCGAGGGTAGGCATTCAAAAGGACTTCAATAGTGCGTGGAGACATACAGCAGTGTTTTAAAACCTGGAAGAGATGTCAGAGCCAAGTGACATGATTCATACTTTTAATGCTGAAGTTAGTGATGATGCTTATGATTCCATAGAATCAAAGAAACAGAGTAATTAAACACTTGTGAAATGAACAGATTGGTCTTCCCTCTGGGGGTTTAACTGGAAATTATGCAATTAGTGCTAATTAATCTCCTATTAACACTTGCATAATTAGGAGGCAGACATTTTGGAGCACGTGGATTCAGCAATACTTGTAGTCTGTTTCCAGCAGAGTGAAACACTTGATGTTGTGACTCATGAAATGTGAGAGATTCAACTCTGTAGTATTACAATATGCAATGCTCTTTAGTGTCTCTAGACTTTTACTCCATCATTTCTGCATTTTTGTATTTTATTATTATTGGTCTGTACTTGTTCATTGGCCTGTGCTATATCTGTACTTGTACATGTACGTGTATTAATCCTGAAATGCCTTAGTCTCAATGATTTGCCTGCATATTATATACAATTGATGTATTCTTAACCACTTAAACCCTATATGTACAGTAAACAGCAAGGGGTTCTGACAGGGGTCTGTTCTTGGCCACCTCATTTTATCCCCCATACACCAAATCTCTGAAAATAGCCGATCAACAAGCTCACAACGTATTGTGTTGCAACGCGTTGTGAACTTGTAGATCTGCAACTCTCGCTGAATGTTCACCTATTGTGACCTGCCCAGAATAGGGACACTAGGGTTCATGTGGTTAAATGTAATTTTGACTTTTCTCAGATATAAGGATTTTTACCGTGGGAAGGGCTACCGGCCACACCAGGACAGAACCGTAGTTGAGCAGAGAGCGGACCACCCGCTCAGGCTGTTGAGAAGTCTTGTAGCATACCATTTGTAGGATCATGTGCATGGGGGCCTTACAGCCATAGTTCATCGCGTTAACATCAGCTCCGTGGGTCAGCAGCAGGTCCACCACATCTGCATTTGCATGCTTACAGGCCATGTGTAGCGGAGTCTCCTTGTCCTGGTCTCTAGTGCGGACATCAGACCCGGCCTCCACTAACAGCTTGCACGCCTTGAAGTAACGCTCCAGCTCATGTGGCTCCTGTTGCTCTGAGCACGCAGCATTGAGAGGTGTGAGACCACGGTTGTTCTGTTTGTCCACAGCAGCCCCATAGCGCAGGTACAGTTCAATGTGCTCTGGAAGGCCATTCTCAGCTGCTATGTGTAACGGAGTGTCATCTTCTTCGAGGCTTCGAGCGGTTATTGCAGCACCAAACTGAAGGAGATGCTTGGCACACCTGCAGCAGAATGAAGTACAGAACATTCAGGTATAATATAGACTGATGTAGACGACAAATTAGTCCTGTATGCATACTTTTTTGGAAGAGCCATTATTCTGAACTTGACTCACTCAAAGGATTCAGGGATGGTACACATATGCAAGGGCATGAGCCCATCTTCACACACTGCATTGGCATTTGCACCGTGGGACAACAGCAGTTTGGTACACTCAGGATGGCAGGTCTCACAGGAATCGTGCAGAGCAGTGGTGCCACCAGGTGCCAGCTCTACATTGGCCCCACGCTGCAGCAGGACTCTCAGGCTGTCCGTGAAGCCTCGGCCAGCGGTGATGTGGAGTGGCGTGGTCAACTCCTGCTCGTAGTTCAAAGACCACAGCCCTGCAAGCAGAGGTGAAATGTGTAGTAAACACTGTCTAATCTGACACCTTCCCAAAGATGGGTGTCTGTTGGAACTACTGGAAATGCATAGTCATTGCTCATATTCACACGGTGCACCCCCCTCCCCCACTGGTTAATATCCAAGTTATAAACCAAATATTACCTAATGTTTATTAATGAATTGATCAATTTAAGAATTTGACCAATTGTGTCACTCCTTAGAATCAGTTGATGAATCTTGATAAATGGAACCACCAGGTACCAATTCAATAAACCCAAAGACGTATCACAGCTCTTTTTGTTTGCTTACTTGCTTGTTTTTGCACATCTGTGTCAGACATAACCTAACTTGACCTCAAAACATTCAGACAACCTACTCAGTCCTCTGGTGTTGAACCTGAAGTTCTTCCATTCCTCTACGTTGCTGGTGTCATAAGTGGCATCAATAAGGTAGTCATACTCTTCATTCTCGTCCAGGATGCTAATAAGCGTCAGGTCATCTCCTACCAGCAAACAGTTCCAGAACTGCAGGATACAGCCTGTGGCCTTAGCGGTGGCAATCACATCGCTACGGTAGGGCTTCTGTTTACGCCACTTTATGGCAGGTATCGAGGTGGCCATGCTGAATGATCCGACTCTCGCGTGGCAATGAAAAACTGTCTCAGCTGTCTTGCTTTGCACTTTCAGGAGTGTGGTTTCTATCGAAGGAAATGGACTGTTATGCAGCCTGTCTGCTTAGACAAGGCTATTTTAGGGAGGTGTTATGTGATATTCTGGGTCAGTGGGTGCCCTAGGCCTATAGGAACCTACCCGGGCTGTGGCCCAGGGGCAAATGACCACTGTGTCACATGTAACCTATTCACATGGCTCACATGCATGTGGCAATGAACCCATACCATCAGAGCATGTAGGTTCAATGGATGCATCCTTTTAATTGTGTAACACGGGATCATAGATTATCCTCCCTCTAGTATCATAAAATTGTTTGGCAGATGATTTTAATGCTTTATTTTATAACTAGGGCATCACTATGATGTGGTAGTCACTAGTAGCTGCTGCGTGACCAGCGACTTAAACACTTTTCAGGTCAAGTAGTAACACTGGACCAAAATAAAACAGCAGCTGCCATGTTGATCAACAGCAGTCATACATGATTCCTGGAGTGAACTACTGTACAATGGAAACAAGTCCCCAGGACGTTTTTGTGTTATCCTTTTAGCCCAAATGTCTGACTGTACCTCGTGCTGTTTACATTTCTGTCTAATAAAGTATTAAATCAATCAATCAATGGAGGACATTCATGTCAAGCTGATTATTTGACTACTAAATTGAGTTATTTGGCAGGCATGTGACAGAGAATAATAAATAATGCTTCAGTATGGTGAAATATTTTCAGGGTGGCATTTAATCATGATTATGCAGCACAATGGAACAGATTTCTATGTTTTGGATTTGTCCCTTGAGTGTCAACACATTTCATTGCTTCCAAGAAACTACTTAAATGTCCTCATGGGCTGCATGGAGGCTCAGCCAGTTTTGAATCTGACTCCCGTCATGTCTTGCATGTCTCTCCTCTCTCTCTGTCCCTATTCCTGTAGCTCTACACTCTCCTATATAAAGAATAAAGCACTTAAAAAGAAAATAAAAAAATAATCTCCATGTACTATAAATGCTCTTTTGTGAGAAATACAGGACACTTTGGGATATCTTTTGGTTGTACTATCTAGTTTCATAGGTGATTAGGACAGGTGTCAGTCTCATTGTCTTACCTTTTCCTTTGGAAACCCAGCGCATGTCTCCACCCTGTGGCTCAACGATGAGGTTGGCAGTGGAGCCTCTAGGGAAGAGGCGCTGCACAGCTTCAGTGTCTCCTGTATAAAGAGCATTCTGGATGACTAGATCATAACATATCGCTGGTGGCAGGACAAAGCTGGACCTTAGCGACACCCTGTCCCTGGCCTCCTTCTTCAGCAGGTAGCCATTGAGCTTACGGGAGGCCAGCTTCTTCTTGTAGTTGTCTCTCTCCAGCATGTCCTCTTCCAGCTGGAGAGAGCGCAGAGCCGTGGAAGAGAAGACGAAACTGCCATGTGACATTCTGAATACCTTGCCCAGAAGAGTGGTGTTGTACAAGGAGTATGGTTAACAACTTAAAACAATAGTGCTGTCTCTAGGTTTCTGTCTTTGTTTGTCTCTCTCTCTGACTAATGGCCACTATCAGCCTGTTGCCTGCTCTCAGTGTTGTTTGACTTGAGTGTTGTTTATGTGACACTTGCAGTGTGGCAATAAAGACTATTTATATCTCTCTCCCATGACCACTTCAGCTACAGTACCTCTGTTTGCCACCGGGTATGTTGCTTCTCTGTAACCCTATGTAACTCTAATTGAATGAGCAGTTTCTTATTTGGATACCTGTTGACTGGATTTTGGCTTTGGCAATGTAAACGTATGTTTTCTCATGCCAATAAAGCCCTTTGAATTTAAATTGAATTGACTGGATTGTATAACGATATACAATCATGACAGAAACACTGTACAGCAACCACCTAAAAAATTAAGATGGTTGCTGACTGTAGCACCACCTTCAGGATTGTTCAAGCCCATAATGGCATTTGAGGAAGTTTGGACTACATGCAAAGACTTTTAAAAATGTTCAAGGAACAAACAGACAGACAGACAGACAGACAGAACGGGTACAATATGCGCAACGGGTACAACGGGTACTGCATAACCCGGTGGGGCATACATTCCCAACTTTCATAGTTCCCGACTTGCATCGTTCCCAAGTAGGCTGGTGCCCAATGGCACAGGTCTAGTACTGTGAATTAGGAAATCACTTGCAAAGGTATATTTCAAACTAGTGTCAAAAAGTCTGTCAAGATACAATTCTGAGAACTTGGCAATTATGCACTCAGCAGTGCCTCTGTAGAAGGCCCATAGGATATTGGGCCCCATGACAACTTCTTCATCCACCTGAGGTGAAAGAGGTGTTGCTGTGCCCTTTTCACCACATGATGACTGGTGTGCTGATTCCAGGAGAGGTCCTCGTGATGTGAACACTGTCGAAACAACTGACTCCCTCTACAGCAGACCCGGTGATAGCGATGGGGTCCAGCCTCCCTCCTATCTTCCTGTAGTCCACGATCAGCACCATGTTCTTGTCCTCGACGTTGAGAAAGAGGTGTTCTCCTGGCACCACTGTGTCAGGTTGTTGACCTTTCTCCTGTCGGCTGTCTCTTATTGACTGTGATCAGGTTGTGTCGTATACGTGATCTTAGGCCTAATAAAGAAGTTGGAGCTGTGCGTGGTCACGTATTCATGGGTGTACAGGGAGTAGAGGAGGGGGCTCAGGAGTCAGGACACAGCCCTCCTGTGTTAAGGGGCAGAGGTTGAGTCTGTGAGCATGGTGTCTAGCCTGGACTACCACTATGGTGTTGAAATCTGAACTGTAGCCTACAAACACTTTTCACATAAACAAAATCCTTTTCCTCAGGTGGGTGAGAGCAGTGTGGAGTGTTGTGGCTGTAGCGTCATCCGTCAATCTCTTTTGCTGATAAGCAAATAGGTGAGGGTCCAGGGTGGGCGATAACCTTGTTTTTTTCGGCACTGGATCAATGGTGGATGACTTGAAGCTGTAGGTAGTACTCCCTTGGAACAGATATGTTCATGAAGACACCAGCCAGCTTGCATAACATGGCGAGCGAAGTGTTTAAACAAGTTCTGCTAAATATAATCCATACTTGCTCATTTCTATCAATTTGATTACAAAAGCAAATACAGTATGTGTCTAGATTAAGAATAGCTTATAGGATGGTTACATATAGTTTTCTCCTGGATTGCAGTGGATACAGAACCTGCTAATCAGCTCTTAGAAAAGTATATAATATTTTTTATTTCTAAATTTTTATCCCGCGATTTTTGTAACCCATTTTTTTCACCCGGTGCCAATTTCCTAAGTGATCCTGGGCGCTACACCAGCCCTACACCAGCACTACACCAGTCCCCCACAGTAGGGAGGCCAGGGCCGAGCTCATGCTTCCTTCAGGCATGAGAGCCAACTGACCTTCTTGTCACCTGACAGGGGGGAGTTTCCCTGGTTGGACGTAGCGCGTGGAAGGAACACGTTATTCCAACCAGTTCCCTTCCCCTCCATCAGGCGCCCCGGCTGTCATGGGGGAGGCGGTATAGCGACCAGGATTACTACATGTTTTTGTGAGGGTATTGACTACCCTAGGAGACACGGGGAGAACATGCAAACTCCACACAGAAAAGTATATAATATAATAATATTGTTGTCTCCGCCAGGCCGAAAGGCATGGCGAGAGAGTATGTTTTGCCCCCTGTCCGTCCGTCCGTCCGTCCGTCCGTCCGTCCGTCCGTCATTCTGTCTGTGTACAGCTAATCTCCGGCACCGCTGGCTTGCTCGCAGTGAAACTGTGCACACACACTCCCTGGATGCCACAGCAGAACCTCTGCCCCAAATTTTTCACATGGGCCTTTTATAGCGCCACCAGGAGGCCGATTTGTGCAAAACATATTTTTTGACAGTACTCCTACAGATTTTGTCCAAAAATCCCGCAAATCGGTACACAGTATCTCTATAGTCATTAAACGAAACTGGTCTTTCAGATTTTTCATATTCCATCCTGATTGGCTAAAAATGGCTTCCAAAGTTTGCAGGAGTGCTCCGTTTTGAACTAAATGCCTCAAATCATGAACACAGCATGCAATTTCATTGAAATTTTGCACGCATATGTCCACTATGCCCAGGAAGAAATGGCACTTGAGAGATTTTCAAATCAGCCTCATGGTGGCGCTATAACAGGCCGATTCCTGTTTTTACCTATAACTGCACCGATCTGTGTAAAACTTTGTAAGCGCACTACCTAGAGGTCAGGGAAAAACTTTTGCCATGCATTTTTCACATCTGCCTTTTATAGCGCCACCAGGAGGCCGACTTATGTAAAACACATTTCTTTATATTACTCCTACAGATTTTATCCAAATCGGTACACATGATCTCTATAGTCATGTGATCAAGACAGATGTGTTTGATTTTTCATATTCCATCCTGATTGACTAAGATTGACATCTAAAGTTTGCAATAGTGGCTTGTTTTGAACAAAATGCCGCAAATCATGAACGCAGCGTCCGATTGCCGTCAAACTTTGCACACACATTCACACCATGTTGAGGAGCAAATGCCACCCTTTTAACATTGGCCTGTCATAGCGCCACCAGCAGTAATAATTTAACAAAACATTTTTTTTAAACAAAATGCCTCAAATCATGAATGCAGTGTCTGATTGCCGTGCAAGGCCTAAGAAGAAATGACACCCTTTTCACATTGGCCTATTATAGCGCCACCAGGAGGCCACAATAACCTACCTGACCTGGCGGAGACCTGTGCTCCGAGGAGCACTTTTTCTAGTTGTTAATAATATTATTAACAGTTAAATCTTCATCAGATATTACTCTTGGTGATGCAATCATGATCGGTTGGATGTATCATATAAAATGTGTGTAAAATGTGAATGCTTTATTTTAGTTCCATATGACAAAATGAAAAGATATATGTTTTGAGAGCAATTTTAAGAAGTCTTCTTCTGGTTTGATAATTAGCCTGACATATTATTTTACAGACATTTTATGGTCTAAATTGGTCATGCAGATGAATAAAACAAAATAAAATAAATAAATCTACAGATTAAATCAAACGAATACAAAAATAATTGTTAGTTGCAGCCCTACTTGATATTTATGTCTAGAGCGGAACTCACAGCTTTGAAACCTTTGTGTGTCCGTAAACATTGTGTGTTTATAAAACATCTCTCAGTTCAGTATTTTTGCTTTAATGGATTTACATTAGGACCCTACATTAGGGCATTAGACGGAATGACTGGCCACCGCTGTGTCACTCTGCCCCACGTGTAGTGTTATGATGGTGGAGGGACGATGCATAATTAAGCCTCTTAAGCCTACTCACTAGGCATCCGACAAACATATTTTTTTGACAAATGGACCACCATTTCCTGCAACTGCAATAAGATCTACACAGAAAAATTCTGAGAGTTCATTTAACTCAAATGAACTCTCAGTGTACAAATGGACCCATTACAAATGGACCGGCAACGATGGATTAGAAACATTGTTGAAATTGTTGATTCTATGACAAAAGTAGGTTGAAGAGGAGGGCTATGTTGGATGCATTTTCTGCTTTTCTTGTATTTATCTGTCCCTGGATGTCATCTGGAAATCTTAATGCACGGCTGATACTCGTAGGAAAGTAAGAGAAACCTGAACTGCACTACCTCTCTCTCTCACACACACACACACACACACACAGTGTGAGTGTGTGTGTGTGTGTGTGTGTGTGTGTGTGTGTGTGTGTGTGTGTGTGTGTGTGTGTGTGTGTGTGTGTATATATATATATTTACAGACGTAATACACTCTCTCTCTCTCTCTCTCACACACACACACACACACACACACACACACACACACACACACACTGTGTGTGAGAGTATTATGTCTGTAAATATATATATATATATATATATATATATATATATATATATATATATATATATATATATATCCTATACATATAAACATTTTCAGTGCTTTTCCCTCTTTTCTATTTGAAGACACAGATTCATAGTTGCGTCTCATCTATACCTTAACGACTATTCTGGTATGGAAATCGAGGACATTTATTTTATGTTACAGTTCGGTAATAGATGCCACATTAAACCGAAGGCGTGCAAGAGTTCCAACTTTGCAAACACACATTACCAGGGAGAGTCTAGGAATATTGTTTTTGCTGGTGGAGTACATCCTTTTAAATGATATCCATAATGAGTTTATAATATGCATCTGGGCTACCACCTCTCTACTTTGATGTCTTCCAAATGGCCCGGGTGTCATCAGCAGAACATGTAGGCACTTTCCCGCCTCATTGACTCCCAAATGTATTTTAAATATCATTCCTGGTAACGCAATTATTTAAAACGCTGAACTAAACACTTACTAATGGGGGAAAAAAGACAGTGACTTCGATAAATTCATTTCTCAAATGGTGGGCATTGATGTTTTTTTCCCCTCTCTCTCTGCCTTGCTCTCTTTCCATCTCTCTCTCTCTCTCTCTCTCACTCTCTCTCTCTCTCTCTCTCTCTCTCTCGGAAACAACAAGAAACATCAGCAGCCGAAACACCCCCTGCTCTCATAGCCCCCCTGTGGACATACTAAATCTCTGGTTTCTTCACATTACCCACCAGCAGCTGTCTGCAAGGCTTTCAGCATCGTGGTCAACCTCCCTCCTCCTCTCCAGAGGCCGTTAGAAGCAGTTAAGAAACTGGACATAGAAAACAGCTCTGATGAGTCTATGCCACTTCATTTATGCAATTATAGGCAATTAGTTCCCTCTGATTATGTGCCTCTTAATGCTGTTTTGAGTACTGTGGCACACAGTAATACAGAAAGAGATTAAACTATAGCCCTCCCTCCACACTGAGCAGCCATCTAATACACTGAGAACATAATGAAATGTACACAGTAATTACAGTAATAATAGGCGGTAATGGTTTTGCAATTGGAGCTGCTGTTAGTTTAAGACGGAGCAGACACAAAAAGGCTCTAACTTTAGTGAATGTGTATATACAGTACATGATGTTTTAAGCCCTCCATTAGATGTTTCTGCCTAATAATGATTTGTTTTATTTAATCATTGCGACATGACCTTCTGCCTGCCTTATTTGCAGTTCTGTGGATGTAGGGTTAGGAGTGTTTAGTTAGAGTTTGTTGTTATGATGAGGGGCATAGATTTAGATGGTATTGGGTGCATGGAAAGACCAGGCGGGCACCATTGCAAACATGCTTGACATGATTAACCACTTAAAACTACAGTATATGCCTTGTTGACGGGGTCCCCCAAGGGTCTACTTACTCCCCTCCTTTTTACCTCTACACCAAATCACTTTGCCTACAGTACGTGTGTGAGCTTGTAGATCTGCTATTTTCACCAAACATTTGTCTATTATGACATGGCCAGAATAGGAATGCTATGGTCCAAGTGGTAAGTAGTTCGCTCGATGACTTGTATTTTATACATCAGGTTGTAATGTCCATATGTTTATTTCAGTAGATTTGCTAATGTGGCTTGGTGTGATACTGACACCACAGACACTGACACATCAGTACGGCATCAAGCCTTTTGTGCTTCACATACCTCTGATGGCTAATAAAAGCAGGGTTAGTTCCTCATCTACAACCTATTAGAGTCCTCAACAAGCTTATACATGAAGAGGTCCTGTGTGTCAATCTAAGCCCTGTGTCATCACTTTGCGTGAGAGGAGACGACCTAGGAGGCGATGACCTGAATGAATTTATAAAGCAGTGACTCTCAACTATTCTGCGGAAGGATGATTTTCTCCTCTTTGAAAAGCGCAGAACTCACCGCCACCAATGTATTGTGTCGGCCTTTGCGGATTTCAATTGTCTCTCAATGCACTGATCACCATGCAAATAGCCCTCTGCTTCATCATGACAATTGAGAGGTTCATATTTCAGCCTAATAGTCCTCTATAACTTTAACCATCTATCACAACCTCATTTCATTGCAGGCGCAGTTAATACGCGCTTCCCCGCCAAGTGGAACATTTTCTAATGATGCACTCTCGCACGAAAACAAGGCAAGCCAGCCCAGGCGCTGCATCAGTCACTAATGCACCCATTCATAATGTGCTCATAGCACTCTGCCTAAAGGAGACGGCGATGACTACCACCAGGAATGCATGGGCATGACTGTATGGGGATACAGGGAGGGGAGCACGATACCAGACGTAAATGGCCATGATAATCATGAGCAAAACCACTGCCATTAAAGTCTCACATCATAATAGTAACATATGTAGATTTCATATCATTACCAGGAAATATCTGAAATGGGTATCCTGAGATTCACAGGAGGTGGTAGAAGTCACATACAGGCACATTAACTTAGAGGGTTTGGCTTTCTAAGGCACTGATAAGGGTAATAGGTGTATACAGTATACCGGATGAAGTGAACATTATTCTAAGTGGAGAGACCTTTATCATCTTTTTCTCTGTTCATACAGATTGCCCTGGTGTGACTTCATTAGTGCCATTATCCTGTAATCAAGGACTATTCAGTGAACAGACAGCATGTGATTAAATCTTTTACAAAGTTAATTAGGACTTAGTGCGATGATCCAACATCACATTATCTTTCCCTTTCCCCCCTCTTCCGTCAGAAACATCAGTTCAGAAATACTTTGAACAATAAACCTACCGGTACGGCGGTACCTAACTAATTGAATAATGACTCTTCCTGGAGTGACTTGTCTCTTAGAACTAAATAAACCCAATTCAATGGCTGTACTTTAAATTATCTTTGAAGCCATGTTGCTGTGCTTTTTGTTCATCTTGAGTAAGGTGATGACATGCATACCAGAGACAAGGTGCAGTGTTGAGTAGATTTAGTTCATGCAGTTTTCAAATTACATGAAACATCAGATGCTTAACACTTAGGTAGTGTATTAAATGTAAGGCATTAGTATACAATCAGTAAAACAACCCCATCTAGTGGTTAACATTCATTTATAATATGAAAAACCAATTGACTTTGAAATTATGATAAGAACGTAAGTGTGAATGACATAATAGGCTAATGCAATACATATCTATTATATATATATATATATATATATATATATATATATATATATATATATATATATATATACCGTAATTTTCGCACTATAAGCCGCACCTGACTATAAGCCGCAGCAGCTAAATTGAATGTTTGGAACATATATAAGCCGCACTGGACTATAAGCCGCGGGTGTAAAATCCATAGATTTAGGAGGTCCCCTAGTGGCCGTTAGCTGTAAAAATCCATAGATAAGCCGCACCGTTCCGCAGGGTCGAAAAATGGGAAAAAAGTCGCGGCTTATAGTCCGAAATTTACGGTATATATTATAGATGGAGAAGTTCCAATCCCATGTGGGCAGTGGTCGAAGAAGTACCCAGACTTCTTACTTAAAGGTAGGGTAAGTGATTTTCTTTGGTTAAAATAAGTGTTAATTATCTCTATATTCTGATAGTACTCATTGCTATAGAGTGTTTGTTCAGTAACAGGGGTCTCCATGTCTCTCCAGCTCTTTATTAAACAGAAAATGCATTTTCAGGTCAGGAATCAGGATAACAATTTTATCCAAGCAGGATAGAGAATTCAGTCAGGGTACAGATTAACCAAGTGAAATTGGAAGTGATGACACAAAGAAAAGAGCAGACAAAATTGGAACTGGAACACTATAAAAAATGTAGCTGATAAATGGGTACTCTCTCCTGATTGGCTGACATTTTGTCACCTATCTAAAACAATATTTTCTGTTTATTAAAGAGCTGGAGAGACGGGGAGACTCCTGTTACTGAACATACACTCTACAGCAATGATTATTATCAGAATATAGTGCTTTAACCTTTTCTTAAAAAACGTTTTGTTTTAACCAAAATATATCACTTACCCTACCTTTAAGTAAAAGTAGCAATACCACAATATACAAATTCTCTGTTACAAAATTTTACGTATTCAAAATTTTACTTAAAGGGATATTTGACTTTAAAAAAAACTTTGGGTCATTTTATCGTCTACTTTTTTGAACCCCCAGACCGTTTTTAAGTTGCTTGATTCAGTATTTAGATATTTGATATTCATTTTATCAGACACGCCCCCTTCCTATACAAACCCATTATAACTTCAAACTCCATTTCTGTCACGATCCGCTCCTCGGACCGTGGACTGACTTTATTATTTAGCCTTTCTCTGACCTTAATTGGTATTGGACCCTTTTGGACCCTCTTTCTGCTGTATTGTTCCCGGTTCTCCTTGTACTGTTATTTTGTAGTGATGTCCAAGTGTTTCCTGTTTAGCCTAGTTAGTGTTTCCTGTCTTGTCTCACCTCCCTTTGATTAGTTATGTTCTCCAC
Organism: Gymnoscopelus braueri; assembly: GCF_963280865.1. NCBI lineage: Eukaryota > Metazoa > Chordata > Actinopteri > Myctophiformes > Myctophidae > Gymnoscopelus > Gymnoscopelus braueri. The sequence continues at coordinate 25,469,781 of NC_137611.1, read as the reverse complement.
CTGTGTCCTGTTGTGCCCCAGCCAATCCCTGTGTTAATTGTCCTTTGTTCTCACCTGTGCCTAGCTAGTCCTTGTCTATTTATATGCCCCTCTGTTTCCAGTCTGTGTTGATTCATTATTGTTGTCTCAGTGTTCTGTCGGTTACCTTGCCTTGTTTTCCCTGTTTAGTTAATGAAACCCCTGCATCTGATCCGTTCTGTCTCTGCGTCACTGTCTGCGCTTGGGTCCTACAACTCCCTGCCTCGCACCGTGACAATTTCTAACATGTTAGATTCATCAAGAACACCCGTCCTTGGTTCTGGTGACTCACCCTGCCCTCCTAATACGTGAGGGGGCCGTGTTTTTTCGATTTATTTTTATTTTTCATTTATTTTTGGGCTGGTGAAACCGCCCCTATAAGTGAGGTTTGGAAATTTGTACAATTATCCTGCGCTGTGATTGGCCAAAAATGTACCCCGCCTAACCCTGCACCGTGATTGGCCAATCACAATCTATTCAGGACTGTGATTGGCCAGTGTCACATGACACATGTGCATAGCCCTATATAAGAAACCATAACTTTAAAAAAACCATAAATTGTTTTTTTCTAAGTTATGGTTTCGTCCATCATAAAGAGTGTTTCAATAAATGTATTTATTTTTTGTACATTATTGGTTGACTCCATTCAGTATTGTGATTAGCTAGCAAGACACCGCCCACTTCACACAGGGTGTGATTTTTTGTATATATATTAAAAAAAAAACAATACAAAAAAAAAAGGAATTAGGAGGGCAGGATGAGTCACCAGAACTAAGGACGGGTGTTTTTGATGAATCTAACATCTTAAAAATTTAGTTTGAAGTTATAATGGGTTTGTATAGGAAGGGGGCGTGTCTGATAAAATGAATATCAAATATCTAAATACTGAATCAAGCGACTTAAAAACGGTCTGGGGGGCTCACAAAAGCCTGTGTAGACGATAAAATGACCAAAAGTTTTTTTTAAAGTGAAATATCCCTTTAAGTCAAAGTACAAAAGTATTAGCGTCAAAATATACTTAAAGGACCACTTCACCCATTTTCAACCTATCATCATATAATAAAACATGTTTTTGCACTGGCAGATTCGTCTGGTCCCAGGCTATCAGAGGAGGGCTGTGGACAGGTCAGAAACCTGCCTGTCAGTGACATCATCAATGGGGAAATCTAAGCTAATAGAAACTATAGCCTTTCTCTTCCTGGAAAGTTAGCACACTGAAATAGAAGCCATTGTTCTTGCATTCCAAAAATATACAAATAATAATAAGGTTTGAAATCTTGTTCGAAATGACCAAACCTGACTACCGATAATGTCACTTCGGATTTCGGAACTGTCCACAGCCCTATAGACACCAGATATCATCTTATAACATTAGTGGGGATAAATTATATGGATGCACTACAAAATGGGTTAAGTGGGCCTTTAAGTAGCAAAAGTACCAACTCATTATGCAGAATGCCCATATATACTGTATTATGTTATTAATATTGGATTATAATTATTGATCACTAACCATTTAAGCACCCCTATTTCATACTTTGTCTATTTTAGATTTGTTTTAATTAATTAATTATTATAATCTAAAGCAGTGGTTCTCAACCAGTGGTCCGGGGACCACCAGTGGTCCTTGAGGGGGTTCCGTCCCCAGCTAAATGATGGAGAGTTGGTAACCAAATAGACCCTTATAGATCTTTAACTCTTGAGAGAGTAAAAGAAATAAATCATTTTATGCTCTCAAGAGTTAAATTATTGTTAAACATCTGCATTACTTAATTAAATAATTGCTATTTTGATCAACGTTTGCCTGTTATCTCTCCTATGGTACCAACATTAATACAGCATGGAATTGTGGACAAAATCGTATCCAACGACAAAATATTCTTAAAGTTTTCGGTCTGAGAGGCTAAATCTCATCAAACGGTGGTCCATGGCTCAAATGCCGAATAAATAATGGACCTTGATATGAAAAGGGTTCTGATCTAAAGCAAAGTAACTAGCTACTATAGCTGCAAAAATAAATGTAGTGGAGCGACTACAATATTTGATTGTGAGATATAGTGCCACTACTTCTACTCCACTAAAATAGTGGAGTAGAGGTAGGATATAGAGTCAATATATATAAAAACGATATATCAAGGATATATCAAAAAACGGAAATACTCAAGTAAAGTAAAAGTACCTTGAAATTGTACTTAACTTAAATAAATTACTTGAGTAAATGTAGTTACTTTCCACAACTGCATGTGGCGGGCTAATAATAAATACCCCCATGTCTTTTGTGTGTAGACAGTTGCTGTGGAGTAGCCTACAGTGCATTTGATAACAGTGTCACCAAATGGATACAGTAGTCACTAGTCAGGGGATATTAAAAACATCTTGGAATAAATTCCTTACCAAAAAAAATCTTCACCAATGTGTTTGCAAAGGTGTCTAGTAACACATCTCACAAAGACTGAAATGCAGTTTCCCTAGGGGAATTTGTGACAGCTCCTGAAAGTTGGGGTACCCACCATAACCTTATGTGGGGGGGGGAAACATTTTTTTATTCTGTTTTAAGTAGTATGTGAGGGGTCCAACTAGGGTGTTTTTATGATTCTGAATCCATTGCAAGCATTTGTTTTGCACCAAAACCACTCCTTGGGCTAAAAACGGCCATAGCCATCCTTTTCCAGGTATACTTTTTGTGTAAAAAGCCCATTGAGATTGGGCTGTTTTTAGCCCAAGGAGTGGTTTTGGTGCAAAACAAATGCTTGCAATTGATTCAGAATCATAAAAACACCCTAGTTTGCCCCGTCACATGCTACTTAAAACAGAATTAAATTTAGATTTTTTTCCCCCCCGCATAAGGTTATGGTGGGTACCCCAACTTTCAGCAGCTGTCAAAAATTCCCCTAGGGAAACTGCATTTCAGTCTTTGTGAGATGTGTTACTAGACACTTTTACAAACACATTGGTGAAGATTTTTTTTGGTAAGGAATTTATTCCAAGATTGGACATTTTTCTGCTAATATACCCTGACTACAGGTCCAGTGAGCATCTCAAACTTGTGGGCACCTGCCGCACCTCAATGTTAAAAAAAAAGAAGGAAAAAAAAGAAGAAATGTATGCTTTGGAAAATGATTGAAAATAATGTAAAGTAGGCATGTGTACATGATTGTAACATGCACAGTACAACATCATCAGACCTACATTTACCCTTCAACTTCCTCAACTATACCCAAAATGACTGGCTAACAGGTTTTGTATCAATTTGCAGTATTTGTAGAAATATTGGGACTTAAATGTAATACATGCTTTTTATGTATTGGGCCCCTGGTTTGTAAAACAAACGTAGATATAAAATCAATTATAAAATATAGCCTTAAAAAAGGTGCCCCGTGCTCTCAGGGGCCCACTGTTCCGGTTACCGCCCAGCCGATTGGAATGGACATTGATTTGGTTTACCGAGTCAGCTTGGTTGGTTGCTTCTCTACCAGTAGTTCTTGTTGCTCAAGGAATTTATTTTGGTTGCTATGGATGGACCGCCAAGCAGAAGCAACGGGAAAGTCAATTCATTTGAAGGAAAGAAAGAAGTAAATGTGTGAAGCGGACCGCTCTGTGGTAAACTGGAGAACGAAGGATATCGAGACAAAGTTGCGACCTGTTGCAAAACGTAGCCTGCAGTAAGTCGCCATCACCATTCACTCTTCTCTCCACTTGCGACTTTCCCCCACTCGTCTCCTTTCACTTTTTGTTTGTTTACTCGTCTCATTGTGTGTACACAGATAACTATAAGAATAGGGTGGGTTTATTATAGGCCTAGTTAACAACCGACCGTATCAATGTTTTAATTAATCAGAGTTGTTTGTTAAAATGTTATACAGACCATTCGGCGTTGGGGGGTGAAGTTGCCCAATTAACTGTTGTTTGAGAGAAGTCGGTACAGCTGTGTGCACTTATCAACCAGTGGTGGAAGAAGTACTCAAATGTTTTACTTAAGTAAAAGTAAAGTATCAATACTGCAATACTGTTACAGTGAAAGTCTGGAATTCAAAATGTACTCGAGTAAAAATACAATAGTATTGGTATCAAAATGTACCAGAAGTAGAAAGTACTCATTATGCAGAAGTTTTCAAATACAATGTATACAAATCATTTTTAAAATGGCAGATCGCAAGCTCACAATGCATGCATTGCAGCACATTGCGAGCTTAGATAGGCTATTTTCAAATGTCATAAATGTATATAGGGCTGAAGTGGGTAATGTATGTTTTGTAATAATAATCAAAATCTACAAAGTAACTACTAAATAATTGTAGCGGAGTAAAAGTATAATATTTGCCTCTGAGATGTAGTGGAGTTGAACTTCCGAGTAAAAGTACTTTACTTTAAAAGAAATACTCCAGTAAAGTAGAAAACACTTCAAAAAAGGACAGTACTTGAGTAAATGTACTTAGTTACTTTCCACCACTGTCTGAATGCATGTTTGCCATGTTGGAGCTGCTGACCTCAGGTCAGCCAGTCGGTACCATATCACTTGTATTTGATGAAGCAGTCCACTAGGTGTCGCGCTTGTACCAGCTTTATGCATCGAAAGCAACAAATAATATTTCACCATAGAAAACATTTGCATCCTGCATTTCAATTATGTCTATCTGAAGGAGGGTGGAAGGTATGCGATGATTAGTCGTTTTTATGTGAAAATATATGTTTTACAGAATGTAAAAAGTCTACTAACAGACCCCTTCTGAGCAAAATATAATTTAAATTATATTTGTCTCAGAAGGTGTCTGTAGTAGACTTTTTCTTACTTTAAACAACTAAAACCTGTCTGTGGTGTTTATCATACAACAGTCTGTTTTATTGCTATTGTCATTTTTATAAAAGCATAAATCAAGGGTTCTTCACTTCTCATGCAAAGGACCAAAATCTGACAACCTCACAATTACCCAGTGAGAAAATGCTAGCTTAAAGCAATGTGACTAGTATACATTGAAAATTGATTAAATGTTAGTGGCAATACACAGAGACAATACACAGATAATGTACTGTAAGTATGTGTTTTCTGTGAGGTGTTCAGTGATATGTGACAGTATAAGACAGTAAAGTAATGACCGGTGGTGGTGGGTTGCTGATCTAAAGGAGTAGTCATGACAACGACTTTTTATAGGAACTCTCTTTTATTTCTTACATCAAGCACCAAACCAACTCATTTAATGAGCACAGAAAGGAGGGAACACAATACAGCAGCTTACCCTTGTCACTCATGGTGGCTTATATTCATTCAACACATAACATAAATGATATTTGAAGCACATAACCCATGAATCCCTCCAACACATTAACGCAAACTACAACACAAAACCTTCAAATGCCGTAAATGCCTTTGAGCATGTTTAATGAAAATGCAATACTGGAAAACTGAATATTGCACATCTCTAATAGTGTGGGAACCATGCACACCTTTGCATTTGGATCCACCTGCTTTCTGGCCCATTCACTGTCAATAAAGTGGCATGTTGTGTTCATCAGTGTTTCTATTGTCCCAGAACAGTCTGTAGTGAAAGAGAGTTGAGTGGCCTGCATGCATTCCCTGTGTGGATCAGGGTGTTTGTGTGGTGTTATGATTTTACATTTTCAGTGAGTATCTTGGTTCAGCTGCAGCCATGAGGCACTTAAAGCCAGCATCAGACACCACTGTGGTTGGTTGACATTAACAATTTTTCTATGTGATTCATTTGTCAAACCGTTTAGAAATGTAATCTGAATTTGGCCTATTTCTTTGTTTTGGAAATATTTGTATCCTGCTGAGATTCAGTAACTTGTTTCTTCTGAGCTGTATCCTAGTGAATCCTAAAATGGGTCCAATGGTTTGAAGTACTGCAGATTGCCTTTCCTGGTGTTGGTTGAGTGAAATAATCCCATACTCCAATTTTACTAGGCTTATTCTGTAGTGCATCCATTTGCAATGAAATATGTTTTTGGGAGAGATGAGAGTAAAGAGTTGGAAAACACTGAAATATGCTTGCATACATACAGGAAGGGAGCCAGTGTAAAGATCTATGGACTGGAGTGATACAGTATGCTCCACTTTCTTGGTATTAGTAAAGATTCGAGAACTTTAGGATGCTTTACTTTTTTAAGGATTTATTTATATGCTTTGTACCCATCTCTGGTATTCCCAGAATCCAATATGTAATTGTAGATTATACAACAGGTAGTTCCGACCAAGCAATCTGATTGGTTGAAATAGCTCTCTAGCCGTGCTTCAAACCAGCATCATAGCACGGGCCTAATCACATTAATAAATCACTCCGCACTGCAGTCCGCACCTGATTAGACCATATATGGCACAGCTGTGCTGTGACGTCACGCTGTCCCACGGTAGGAAAACAAACAGCACAGCGAAAATAGCCGATCTACAAGTTCACAACGCGTCGCCAGGTATCGCACGCCGCACGGCGAAAATAGCCGTTCTACAAGTTCACAACGCGTCGCCATCGCGACGCGTTGTCAGCTTGTAGATCAGTTATTTTGGCCACGTGACACGGTCGTACGACGGAGCATATAGCCTACTGGAATTCATTCCACTGCGCAAGCATTGATAGCTCAGCTGTGTTGATGAGGCGGTGCCTCAGGCTCATAGCGTTGCTACAGGGACTATTTAATGTCTCAGTGAAAAACTCTTCTCTTTACAGGGTAACGGATAATAGCGAAACATTTTTATTATGAATTGCTCCACAATATGAATACATTTGGATGTGTTTTGTTGGTAACTGTTGTATAATCGCAATATTACACTCGAGGGTGTGCTTTACCGTCATTATTGGCACGCCTGTGATGCTCGCGGAACTCGGCTTCGCCTCGTTCCTGACCGCATCACAGGCGTGCCAATAATGACGGTAAAGCACACCCTCTCGTGTAATATTGCTTAAGTACAACCTTGTTATACTATTCAGTATGCGTGTTGCACCATGGAGGGAGACCATCTATCTCTTTTCTATCACTATTCTTCTTACACATTCCTACTAAAACTAATTAAAACTACAAACTATGGAGCTTTTACAAAAATAATGCAAACCTGTGATGTTAAAGCTGATTCTGATTAATTACACCTGTTTTTAATGGTAAAGCTCATGCTTGTTACTTGTTAGATGTGATCATATCAAGGCTTATACACAAATCATGGCCTCAGTTATATTATATTAAGGCTAATTATTGTGGGCTTTTCACCTAATTTTAATAACCTTCATATGATAAGTGGAAGAATAATTTACCAGTGAATGAAAAGGGAACCATTCCACATGAGACTACTCTCAGAATTAAGTGGAGCTTTGCCAACAATAACGGCTTCATCATGGAAATATCTTGCATTTTAATTAGAAACAGATACAACCCCATGACCTAGCTTATTTTTTTCTTTCAGAGAAATAAGAAAATTACATAAATTTTATTTTGAACAATGACTCATCACTGCCGCCATTAGAAACACTAATTAAAGCCACTTCTTCTCGCTAACCACATACTGTATCTTAGAAATGTACGGATTACTATGGAATTTGCTGCGTAACTTAATACCCCTGATTTTGGTGACCCCATGGCATTTCCTCTAGCACCACCTTCAGGACAAAATGTCAGCTTTGCACTCAAGATCCTCCTATAATTCCCCAAACCTCTGTCACCAAAACAAAATCTCCCTGTTCTGCCCGATTCTCCTCAGTGGCTTGATCAGTGATCTGAATTTGCACACGGGCATTGACCATTAGCATATGCACCAAACAGCGATGCCCGTTTTTCACTTTCCCAAAATGTAAGCTGTTCATTAGCGTTTTTATGTAAACACCAGAGATTCGGGCTATGGGAGCTATCGTCGCCATGATGATCAAACATGCACACCGCTAGCCTGCAGTAAGAAAATCAGACCATGTCTTCACTCAGTCATCTGTCAGTTTTTATATTACACGGTGTCAGTTTTTATATTACACGGTTTCAGTACCCAGATAGCTTGAATAATTGTTTTAGCATTCTGCTTCCAAAGTGAAAGTCAGTGGTCAAGGTAATCTTTGGTAGTTTGGTAATATTCTTTTCATCTTGCCGCTGCCTTCAGTTGGGGTGCGATTTGAATGAAACTTTGTAAACATGCGTTTCAGCATTCTGTCAAAGCTCAAGGAAGGTCATTGTTACTATTCTAGTCATCACTCCACAGCCTGTATTTGGATTCCAATTTGAATTAACCTACAAACAGGGATTCAGCATGAGATAGCTTGAATGTTCACGTTACTGCATTCTGCAGTTCATCCAAGGTTAAGGTTATTGTTATTGTTGACACGTGTACTATCCATAGGCAGTGCTCCTGCTAAAGGGATATTTCACTTTCAAAAAACTTTGGGTCATTTTATCGTCTACTCAGGGGGCTGTGTATTTTCGATTACTTTTTTCATTTTTTTTTTTTTTTTTTTTATTGTATTACATTTTTTTCATTTTCCCCAAAAAATATTAAAAATAAATGAAAAAATTAATCGAATGTTGCGTAGGGCAAGGTGAGTCACCAGAACCAAGGACGGGTGTTTTTGATTAATCTAACATGTTAAAAATTGAGTTTGAAGTTATAATGGGTTTGTATAGGAAGGGGGCGTGTCTGATAAAATGAATATCAAATATCTAAATACTGAATCAAGCAACTTAAAAACGGTCTAGGGGGCTCACAAAAGCCTGAGTAGACGATAAAATGACCCAAAGTTTTTTTGAAAGTGAAATATCCCTTTAAGATATGCAAGGAATTGCCTGCTGATGCATTAAACTCCACAATATTAAAATAATCTTAATAACTAGAAAAGTGTGCTAGTTATTAGCGCCACCATCCTAGCAGAGGTTCTGCTGTGGCATCCAGGGAGTGTGTGTGCGCAGTTTCCGGGCCAACGGTGGCGTATATTAGCTGGTCACAGACAGAAGGACGGACTCGTCATGCGCCATGCCTTTCGGCCTGGCGGAGACAACAAAGGCAACTTTAGGTGTGCATAATGTTTTGAGCCACAATTTTGTTTGGGATTCTTCAGCACCCTCTGGTGGACAACTTGTGACACAGACATAGACAGATGGGGTCACTCAGTCATTTTGCACTCGGCTGCAAGCAAATAGTAATGAGTTAAAATTATACTTGTAAAATGATTACATGTTAAATTCAGTGGTGAAATTGGCATTGGAACTCCTGTCCTGTTCTCACTGAATTAAGACGTTTTACCATCAAAACAAGCTTATTAGACTATTTAAAAATTAAAACCAAAGCAGAATCCTGAAGCTTTTTTTATTATTATTATTACGTGACACTAGCTTGTCTTTAGCTAACAGAAAAACAAGGCAAATGAATCATAACTACAGCCACCAGCAGTGTGAATCACAATACTGTGAATATGTATAAGGGACCTGTTGCCCTCACATCAGTTACTCCCAATAGTCTTAACTGGTTCAGCTCTAAGAATTGTCCCTGGAACCCACTTTGAGAACCTCTGGCCTAATGGCTAAAATTGTGAGTTTCAATGATGTGCATTTTGTACAACACAATAAAGTAAAAACCCATCCATGTTTAACCCATTAAGGCCTGAGGCCGTTTCTACATAATGTCTTGTTTTTTCCCCCGCTATGTCAGTGGTTCTCAAACCTTTTCATGTCAAGGCCCCCAAATGTATTTGGGCCACGGACCCCCATCGCAAAACATTTTGTTCCAGGGACCCCCAGAAGCAAAGATTTTAGTTAAAAATGTTCGCTTTAAAACAATACATATTCAAAGATTTGCACAAATTGTCAAGATTTTTCAAAAATAGCAGATCTACAAGCTCGTAGCGTGTGCGTGTGCGTGTGCGTGTGCGTGTGTGTGTGTGTGTGTGTGTGTCACCAGAGGGGCAAAGTGGAACAACAGCAATCACAGATTGTTATCGCATCATTTATATTAAATTATTCAAAAACATACAGTGCAAACAAATATTAAATACACGTCATAGAAGACATATAGAATATGGCTGCCTGGGGGGATGACGGGGGTAATCTATGCCCCTGCCTTCCTCTGGTCATTCATTTTCATTGCCAGTGGGGATATGTCTTATTCCTGCTTCTGGTCAGACTGAATTAAATACATGCATTTTCTTTTGGGAAATGTAGACCTTGTGATATGTTTAATATTGCAATTTAGATGTTTTTATTTTACTTACCAAATATTGCATTGTGAGCTTGTAGTTCTGCTATTTTTGCTATTTGTCATACGGCGAAGTGTTAACTCAGTTTTTTCCCCCTTATATATGAAACCCTGTCCCTGATTATATGTACTAAGAAAAGAAGATAAGCTATATAGACTAGGCTACTGTATACTGCATATTTATATTTTTACATTGTAAAAAAAAGAGACAATCACAATCAGGCTTGAAAACAGAAACATTTATGCATTGCTTAGAAGAGAGAGCATCACAAATGGCACCCCCCCATTAATATTCACCGCATTATGCTGGGCATACTACCATCCACTTGAAAACCAATTACCATCAAAAAAGTCCAGCACTTCCTTCCTGCAATCTGCAACAGCATGCATGGTTGCTTGTACATTACCACATTGGATTTTAGTGGCCTACACAGAATAGCATAACATGTGAATATAAAAGTGTGTGTGTGTGTGTGTGTGTGTGTGTGTGTGTGTGTGTGTGTGTGTGTGTGTGTGTGTGTGTGTGTGTACACACTATAGGATGGTGTTAAATTCGAGAGTCGAAGGTAAGGCACATACATTTATTGCGCATTTCAACAACAAGGCAATTCAAAGGCTCATTCAAAGGCTTTACACAAAACATTAAGCATTAAGTCATTAAAGCCCCTTCCCCACAGGAAATCCATAACATTGCTGGATAGAAAAATAGCCGGCATGGGCAGTGGATACTGGATAGTCATGCAATGCCCTCCTTTATGGAGAATGGTGTGTATGTTACAGTACAAGATGAACATGATAAACCAGTAAGTTCGGAAAAGGCTCGCTCGTTTCGAGGCTCCGAACCGAGCGCTCCTCTCCGTCTCGCCGATGGTCGTGACAGACGGAATAAAAGTTCTTGGCGAGCGACAACAAGAGCCGCGCGCTAGCCGGCGGCTAAGCTGATGGCGACCGTTCGGGGCCTCATGCCCTCGAGTGAAAAACTCACCACTGGAGGCCGGGGACAGGACAGACTTTATCTTTCGTCCTGTGGTGGCATGGACTCGCGCCGATCTTACTGCTTTTTCTAGCGTACTATAACGTATATGTTCTTACGTTTACTTTATGCTTGAAACGGCAACAGCATGACGAGACACTGAGCGTGTGTTCTTTGCTGCATATTCACAACTGGTCACCAACGAGTTGAAAAACTTTGGCCATTTGAGTGTTTTAGATGAGTGCCTTGTGTTTTCAGCTGGGAAAAAAAGCTTTGGCGGACGCACACCCATACTGTAGCTCTCACACACACACACACACACACACACACACACACACACACACACACACACACACACACCGCTGCAGCCCCATCACCTCCCAACAAGGCGTGTCTTCTCTTCGAGTTATAGTTTTAATTAATACTTCAGATTGCACAGGTGCGCAAGTTGCTACCACGGGTGTTTTCCAAAGTAGCCTGTTAATGACGATGTCCCGTGTCTGCAATCAATGCAAAGCTTAATTTATACATTGCCTTACAACAGCGCTCTCTCAGTTCAACCTCTGTGTGCGCTCAGTTCAACCTCTGAACTGAGCGCACACACGCATAGGCCTGTCACAATTATTACATAGTGGTCTGATCGTAATTATTTGAGATAATCGCAATTATTTTTTTTTTATATTAATTTTTATTGATTTTTTCATAAGACAAGACACAACAGGACAAACAAACAAACACCAGACTATGATGTGTAAGCATGAGTAATTAACCTATCTCAATGAGGTAATATATAGGCAGACAGAGTACAACAGACCACAATATATAATTGGACACATTAACAATCGAGCTTGTAAAAAAAGAAAAGAAAAAGAAAAAGAAAAACAGAGCAGTCACACAGAGTTGAGATGAGTCACGACAGGACCCCATATATATTCAAATGTTGCCAGACTGGCCGGTTTGTTGCAACGAAGCCTCTCCAGGTGTATCAAAGATACAAATTTATTAAGCCATCTGGTAAAGCAAGGAGCGGTGGTGGTTTTCCACTCTGTTAAAATAATTCTCTTTGCTACCAGTGTGCCAAGCATAAGAGTCTGCTGGACAGAATACGGCAGATCAAGAGAGGCCTCTGAGCAACCAAACAATGCAGTTAGTGCATCAGGTTCAATGTCAAAATCGCAATTATTTTTGCATAATCGTTTCCATGTTGAAATTGTCACACATTTTCAAAATTGCAGATCTACAAGCTTACAACGTGTCACGAAGTGACACGTTGTAAGCTTGTAGATCAGCTATTTCTGCTATTTTTACATGGATAAAATGATTAAATATGTCAATAATTTCTTTGCATATTTCAGTTATTTGTCATCTGCCCTTTGCAATTTTTGATTACGAAGCCTAAAAGCCTTCATAATATCCCAATGTTCAATGGCCAAACACACAATTAAATCGTTAATCGCAATTATTTGAGTGACAATTAAATGTCAACTTAAATTTGTAATCGTGACAGCTCTACACACACACTCACACAGACTACAGAGCATGTCGGGGTGGTACTGCAAGACATTGCTTTGAAGTGGAGGTTAACTTGTTAATCAGTTCAGACAGATGGTAAAACAAAATGGTGATTCTGCTAAGGTAGATTTTTGTTTTGTTGGGGTAAAATATTGGGCGTGCCCTGGACGCATCGATAATGTGTTGAATGTGTTCTTTTGGAATAATATGCGTCTTAGAGGCAGGGCGCGTAGCTAACTATCACTGGTTGTGTGTGTTAGCACTGCTTGATAGTGGATGCAAGTGGATGCAAACGCAAACAGGTTTTCTCCCTAAGAATTGAGATCGCAATACTTTAAATAAAACATTAATTGCACTCTTAGATGTGATTAAAAGGATTCTTGCTGTCTAGACAGGCTTTAAACTGACAACACAACATGGGCCTATAGCAAAGTGCTTGACCTAAACATATCAAGTAGCTGGACTTAAACTTGCAGAGAAAAGCTGCAGTATGTAACTTTCCTGTTCTAACCTGGGTCTCCTACCCAGTGCTGACATTTTTACCACGAGCTAGTAGAACCTGGCTGCCTGCTTGCTCTGGGGAGAATTTGAATTTTGACCTTCAGATGAAGAATTTGTGTCACTCAAACCAGAAGCGGGATAGTGTCAAAAGTCATGTCCAACCTAGACACAGGATCTAAATCTCAATTAACGTCTTAAGAAAAGCAGGGAACATAACTTTCCTTTTAAAATATCCCTTTACAGTTTCACATATCTAGGAGTTAAGGTCACAAGTGAGTTTAATAACCTGTTTAAGGCCAACTTTGCGCCTTGTGTGGCTCGCATGGAACAGGACTTTGAGCGTTGGTCATTGCTCCCACTAAATCTAGCCGCAAGGATCAATTCTATTCAAATGAACACTCTTCCTAAGTTTTCCTATCTATTTCAGTGTATACCAATCTTCCTCCCTCAGGCGTTTTTCAAAACAATTGACAGTTTAATTTTGGAATTTATTTGGAACAAAAAAAAAACAGACTGCGTAAAGAGTATTTACAACGATCAAAACCTCTCGGAGGAATGGCCTTGCCAATTTTTTTATTTTACTATTGGGCCGCTAATTTTTGCATGCTGCAATATTGGCTAAAGTTGGACTCACTATGCCCTCCCCCAGTCTGGCTAGCAATGGAAGCTTTCTCCACAAAACCTGTGTCTTTGACTGCTCTTCTACACTCCCCTCTCAACTGTCCCTCCTCCTTGTACACAAAAAACACAATGGTTAAGACTTCCCTTCAAATTTGGAATCAGTTTAAAAGGAATTTTGGCTTCCAATCCTTTTCCACTTCTGCCCCAATAACAGAGAACCATGCCTTCCCTCCCTCCCTATCAGATAGTGCATTCGCTGAATGGGCCAACCTAGGAATCAAACAATTTAAAGATTTATATATTAATAGTGTCTTTGGCTCGTTTCAAGAACTTTCAAATCTGTTTTCTCTTCCTAATCACCACTTTTTTCGATACCTTCAAATTCGGAGTTTTGTCCGTAACAGATACACTCACTTCCCTAACCTTCCTGAGAAGTATCCGTTGGATAGCTTTCTCGTTCAGGCTCCGGTGAATAAAGGCATAATTTCCTATTTTTGGGCGGTGAAACCGCCCCTATAAGTGAGATTTGGAAAAATGTACAAATATCTTGGGCAGTGAAACCGCCCCTAAAAGTGAGGTTTGGAAATTTGTACAATTATCCTGCGCTGTGATTGGCCAATCACAATCTATTCAGGACTGTGATTGGCCAGTGTCACATGACACATGTGCATAGCCCTATATAAGCAACCATAACTTAAAAAAAACCATAAATTGTTTTTTTTTAAGTTATAGTTTTGTCCATCATAAAGAGTGTTTCAATAAATGTATTTATCTTTTGTACATGATTGATCGACTCCATTCAGTATTGTGATTAGCTAGCAAGACACATGCTGTGATTGGCTAGTGATACATATGACGAAACTAATCTAAAACCACTGTGATGTAACACTAGTATATTACTTAGATACTGTCCATTTCGTGAGAACAGTAAAGTAGAAGTCAAAGATCACTATGGCTGAAATGAGAAAGGGGAAAACCGATATTGAGAAGAAAATAGAAAGTCTTCCTAGAAGTGGCTCTTTAAGATCAAAGCATATATCAGAAAAGGTTAAAGATGGAATTGTGACAAAGCATAGATCTGTCCAAGGTTACAGAAGAATTTCAGGCAAACCTAAGATTTCTAAGAACACAGTTACCAACATAATCCATAAATGTAAGAGACGAGACTTGGTGAGAAACGTAAATAAATGTATTTAAGTCACATTCAGTATTGTGGTTAGCTAGGAAGACACCGCCCACTTCACACAGGGTGTGATTTTTATAATTCGATTCAATCTTTATCTCCCACATCTGGTAATTGTGTAAAGGCTGTCTGGGAGAAGGATTTGGGGGAGGAGATCCCTGACAATCACTGGCGAATTTTTTTGAGTCGGGTTCACACCTCATCGGTCTGCGCCAGACATGGCCTACTCCAGTGTAAAGTTGTCCATCGGACCCACTGGACGAAAGCTAGGCTCTCAAGAATATTCGACAATATCGATCCCAATTGTGAAAAATGTCACCAGTCATCTGTAACACATGAAATTCAGTGTAACGATAGTTCATGTAGACACGGAAGGCAGAATGTTTATATATATACTTCATTCACTCTCCCCGGACCCCCACATTCGCTTACAAGCTTATACAGTTGTACTCCTTTAAGGCAGGACGTTCAAACTCTTGTCATTCTCATTCGCTACAAGCCAACTCACTCACGCCCTCATACCCACAGTGCAACTCGGGCGGGTAATTTAAGCAGCCTCTGTTCTCTGTTCAGTCTATATGCTTAGCTGTCGTTGCAGGTTGTACAGCTGTAGGTTTTCAAATTCCCTCCACCTCCCCGGCCTCCTCCCTGTGTCATTTAGTTCATATTGTTATGGGTTGATTCTGTGTATTGTACTGTGGTTCTATGGATTATACTATGAGTCTGTGTATTGTACTGTGGTTCTATGGATTGTACTATGATATGTGGTAGTTTAATTAGGCATTGAAGGTTCAATGTTTATGTAAAACTGTATTTATCCTCTGCTCTGGGGGTTTTGTGATTGAAGATCTGTGACATATTTGCACAGGGAATCTTTAATATCACTAGAGCAGAGTCACACCGCCAAACTTGAATGCAATATCATTGCATATGGTAAATGGTTAATATGGTAATGGTTAATAAATGGTAAATGGATAATTTATGGTCTGGTTATTTCTGAGCTGAAGTGTCTAAATGAACATATGTTTTGGTCATGCAATTCTCTGAGCACATATTGGACTGAGATTTTTAATACTCTCACAGATTTAACTGGGACACTCATTGAGCCTAACGCCATTACCGCGCTGTTTGGTATTTCCCAACTGCCTCTGTGTAGATCTCAAGCAGATTTGATAGCCTTTGTAACACTGCTGGCAAGACGCCTAATACTTATGAGATGGAAATCGCCAATTCCACCTTCCCATACTCAATGGATAAGAGGCATTTTTAATAACTTACAACTTGAGAAAATTAGATACACATTAAGAGGCTCTGTTAGAAGATTCCACGATATATGGGACCCCTTCCTGGTTTACACAGACATAATTACTTTCCTTGATATCGACAGTCTAAAGTTGTTGTGGTTTCCAGACTGCATGACTGATCAGTGACCGGGGATCACACACTGATTTCACCAGGATGAGATGTACAGCAATATATAGACGTGCAATATACTTTTTATTGTTAGGGTCTTTTTCATAATCTTACGTGCTTTACTGACACAATATAGTATAGTACTGTATAGATCCTGGATGGAGTGAAGCTCACATCTACTGATGTGCTGGGCTGTCCGCCCAATCCTCTGCAGCGTTTTCAGTTGAGGGCAGCACAGCTCCCGTACCAGGTGGTGATGTACCCACTCAGGATGCTCTCTGTGGTGCCTCTGTAGAAGGCCCACAGACAGGGACAGCCCTAGGCAAGTTGGCTCTGGCTTGTTTTCTTGTATCCACTGCATTCTCCACATAAGCCTACCTACTCAACACTCACTCGTTTACACATCGCTCAATCAATGTCTGAGTCTGTAATGATAATCAATCATGTGACAATTGTGACATGTTTACATTTTTTGGGGCATCTATTGTTAATTATATTGCCATTATGGCCTCAGATAATAATATGCTCAAAGTGTTTTTTATTTCAGCCAATTTGTCCTCCAGGGAGCAAACGCAATAACACAATTGTGTGAATGTGAATTTTGACCAGGGTAGGGTTCAGTAGGGTTCATCCTCCAGGGAGCATAAAGGTGCACAGCAACTTCTATGGCAATCCAGCATTTAGCTTTTGAGATGTCTTGTTTGGGACCAAAGTGTTGGATGAACCGAGACAAAAGTCATCAGTATACTGTACAGCACTGTTTCCCAAACAGTGGGTCGGGACCCATATGTGGGTTGTGACTCACAGACCAATTTCTATGGGTCGCGAGTAAATACCCATTTAATTGTTGTTTCCTACATTTAGTTTTGTATTATCATTTCAACAGATTTTCAAAACATTTAAAAAAAGATATTTTATCAAATTCAAAACTCTTAATTCCATAAAAAAATTATTCATTAATTAGAGGAGAAAAACATACTTTGAAGTAGTGAAAATAGCAGATCTACAAGCTCCAAACAAGTCGACGCGTTGTGAGCTTGTAGATTGGCTATTTTCACTGTTTTTCACTAGTTTGGGTCCCGGGGAGACATAAAATTTCTCTTTTGGGTCGAGATAAAAACTTTGCTATACTGCTGTACAGTATCCATCCTTAGAGCCTTGCAGGGCTAAAAAATAATGTGTCTCAAACAAATATTGGTATTGACCAAATTGTTATTTTAAACATCTGTATCGCCCCAGAAATTCCATATCGGTGCATCCCTAGTTTTTATAGTGCTCCATGCATGCTTATTTATGTATGTGCCTACTAGTTTTGCTTCATCTCTTTTCGCAGAATGCACCCTGAGGAGCAGAGACGATGTCTTGCAGTAATTGGTCAAATTCATGAGGCGATTCCTTAGTAAAAGGTGAGTATGTGAAATTGTGTAACATACACATGTTGGTTACAGTACATAATGTACAGGCTACATATACATACGTACATATGTCCTATTGTTAGAAAAATAATATGTCTAGAGTAAAGAAACACCCATGGACCAAACCACATCCATCCTCCTAGTGTGCATTTTTGAACATTAACCATTATTGGTCATGACTGCAAATAAATATGAGTGAGGCTAAGCTCTAAAAAGCATGAGGGGTTGGTGTACGATAGGCCAAGTTGTAAATCCAACATAAACTGAAAAAGATTTTCATAAATGTTGTGTCATCATGAATTCATTGATCATAAGATGCATCAAATACCAAAGTTGTCCAAAGTTTGTGAGTTGGCATATCTTTCTTTTGATATTTGTTTCAGAATGCATATCGTCTGTGGCTGGTACTGTAGGCAAGTAAGTGCTGCTGTCTTGTAGTATCAAAATTGCAATTCCTCAAAAATGGTTCTGGAAGATAAGTCTTAACACTGCTTGTCAGGAAAAGTCATTGTGATATGTGGACGTAACATCACAGTGGTATATCACTTCAGTCATGGTGTTGCCCTTCCTTCGCTGAGCATTTTTTTCAAATTGCATTTCTATGGTGACATTGCTTTCTCTCTGTGAAGTTGATGGATGAAATAGTATCTTTAAAAAAAAAGTGTTTTAATCTCAATAGCATGTGACTGTTGTGTTGTGGGTAATAGTTGCTACAGTATGTTCACTGTGCTTGGTTACTAGCTACTAGGCTTGAATATTGATTTATCTATCCTCTGTAATGCATTGTTATGATAATGAAGCTTCCCAGGGTAGCCAATGGATGATAATCACATTTGCTCCGAAGAGAAATGAAAAGGTTTTTCTGAAGGGTGCAATGAACTTTTAACCCCAATAACAAAACCAAGGCCATTTCTGGTCAGGAATGAAACGCTTGTGTCATCACACACAATGAAAAGAAAAAGAGAGTCATGGCATTGGGATTTGACTATCAATATCACGATGAAGCAGAAATAAGTGAATCGGAAAGATGCTTCCCTAGAACACTATATACTGTAAAGGTATTTTCATTTATGTCCTTTTTATCAATGAAATCACCAATGCATGAAAATCAATTGATCCATAAAATCTGTGTAATTTCTTTGTTTGCTTTGTTCACTTGATAAGTTGTGGAAAGAAAGAAAGAAAACATGTTCAGGTTTATGCCTGTGAGCCATGTTACATGTGATGTGATCACATTCAGTTGTATTCAGTGATGCTTGTCAAGGGAATAAACATCCAACCTGTGGCATTCTTACAGACAGTATGAGAGCACAAATGCACCAATGATGACAGTGATTGCCGAAGCGTGTTTGAAGAAGGTGGTGTCCAGATTGAGAGACCCCCCCCCTACCCCCCATCCCCGCTGAGCACAGACACAAAGACACACACACACACACACACGCACACGCACACAGGCAAAGCAGCCATTCGGCAGTGGGATGTATTCTGACTACTAAAGAGCAAGTGGGGAGAGCGAGTGAAAGAGAGAGGGGGGGGGGGCGTTGTGATAGAGAGGAAGGGAGAGAGAGAGGGAGAGGAGGCGAGCTTGCGAATGAGCCTGAAAGGCTCCAGACGGCAGAATATAAACCTGCATGTAGACAACATACAGAGTGAAGCTGGAGGTCTAGGAGAAGCGTCAGTGGATTGCGTGTATGCAGGGGTGGCCATAAAGCATCAAGAGGTGGTCTCCCCTATTAACTGTGGAACCAGCGCTGACGAGGAAGTGGGGACCCGCGGAAAACCTGCAAACGCTGGTTGCTCTGGGTTGGGTTGGTCGGAGGTCTGTGACCCCCCTCCCACACCCCCACTCCAACCACCCCTCACCCTTTCCCTATCATTTTGACCCTGGAAGAAGCGCAAGAAGAGGAAAATACACGCACAAGGAAACAAAAAGGCAGGTGGCAGCGAAAGGGACCAGTGAGGCATTTCTTTCTTTATTACCACCATTCACAAATCCACCGCATGCCATTATCACAGCGATGTAGAGGCATTCTCCCCGATTGGAGGAGGAAGGGTCCCATTGACTGCTGAGGCTTAGCCCCTCTCCCCAAACGCTAGCCTTTCCATTGCAGCCCCCTACCCACACACACACTCTCTATTTCTCTTTCTCTCTCTCTCTCTCTCTTTCTCTTTCTCCTTCTCCTCTATCTGTCTATTTTCTCTATTTGTTCTTTCCATTGTCCACTCAGGATTCAGGAGGCATTGCCTTTTAGTAGAAGTGGGTGTTTCTGGAGCTGTCATTGTATTTGGTTCTGCTACAAAAGACAGCTGAACAGGGAGTGTGAGAGAAGAGCTTTGGAAATAATAGAAGAAGAGCTTGAAATAAAAGGGTGGGTGGGGGCTGGACCAACAGGAACAGCTGACGACCACTGGAGGATGAATTGCAATGAAAGGGAAATTTACCAAACTCTGACAAGCATTTTATGATAGCGGTTTATGTAGACGACTGACGCCTCTCTGCGGGAGTAGAGGAGCAGCTGTGACAGACCAATGCTGGCGGTTGGTTTCTGCTATTCTGTTGCTGAGCAAAGTCTGTAACCTGAAGTTATTTTTCTTTTTGGGGGGGGGACAGTGTTGTGCAGCCATGAAGGGAGATTCAGAGGAAAGCATCGAGAGCATCAGGCCTTCCAACCTGCAGGCGTTTGCCAACATATCCACACTACATGGCATGAGCCACATATTCGCCTACGGGCACATGACATTCCGCCGGTTCCTCTGGTCACTCTCCTTCCTGGGCTCTCTGTGCTTGTTGCTGCTGGTGTGCATGGACAGGGTGTCATACTACTTTGAGTATCCTCACGTCACCAAGCTGGACGAGGTGGCAGCCCCAAACCTCACCTTTCCAGCAATTACCTTCTGCAACCTCAATGAGTTCCGCTTCTCCCAAATCACCAGGAATGACCTCTATCATGTCGGTGAGCTTCTGGCCCTCCTCAACAACAACTACCAAATAGCTAACCCACATCTGGCTGAGCCAGAGGTGCTGGCTGCTCTGAAGGATAAGGCCAACTTCCAGAACTTTAAGCCCAAATTGTTTAACATGACTGACTTCTACAACCGAACCGGTCATGACATAAGCGAAATGCTTCTGGCGTGCACCTTCAGAGGACAGGAATGCTATCCAGTGAACTTCACCACTGTAAGTACCTTGATGCTTCCATGCCTTTTATGCTATATGTTCACATGCTATACTTGTTACCACTCTAATTATGTTTTCCTTCCTGTGTTCAGATCAAATTATGTTTTATTCGTTTGTGGTTTATGCATTATAGATTATTTTAATCAGATACCTGTAGGCTAGTGCACTTATTGTTCTTATTCAGGCAAAGAAAATATTGCGGAGACCTCCAGTGCTCCAGTCCTCCTGTAGACCTCCAGTGCTTCCAGGACTCACAAAAGGCTACCACTGGAATTGGAGTCACATAAGGTTATTGCTGCAATCTGTGCTGAGTTGTTGTACACTGTAGTAGTGTATCCAAAGTTTGATGTTGTGTTGTATAGAACGTAAAACTTTATGTTTTTAAAAGTGTGTTAATACTGAATAGTTTCTAAGTTGTAAGTTGCCTTTCACTGTCAGATTTGTTATAAACTTAAATAGAGTTGTTGCTTCCTTTGACGATATTGCAAGAGTTGGTATTGAGCCTTGAGTGGACAGCATGTCAGTGACATGAATCTTTGCAGTTCCTGTATTAATAGCTCAGTGGTATCTCAAGACATGCTTGCTTTCAAAATGAAGGAAGGAAGTCAACATGTCAGAACTGCATCATTTGTCCACGAGGTGCCAATATGAGGCTTTAAGCAAAGCATACACAATAATGCATACCTTGACACACATGAGTGATGTTCTCAGGTTTTTGTGGTATCTTGTGGTTGGTTTCCACCTGTGCCCTTGATTAGGTCACTTCTGTATGATGGCTCTGTCCCATGTTCGTTTTAACCACAAGAAGCCTATGGGGGGTGACAATAGCAGATCTGCTATTTTCGTTAATGGGTATTTGGTGTAGAGAGAAAAAAGGATTGGGCCAAGGATAGATCCCTGGGAGACCCCGATCAATACTGTTTAAAGTGGTTAATTATTCATGGACAATTCTGTTATACATGTGATATGTGTGAGAATGTTTTAAGAAATCAGTAATCACACAGCAGTATGTTTGTTGTGCATATCAAGTGCCTTATCCAAACTGCTGACTCGTGTAAAGTCAGTCAGTTGGAGATAGAAGAGACTCTTTCATGGTGAGTTATCACTATCTTCCTCCACTGAACTCAACTACGTTTCTTTTTCTCGTTTTCTTCCTTTTCCCTTTTTTGTTTCCATAATGAATAGGCTACTCCAAATGATGGTGGAAATGTATCCCACAGCACATTAGTATAATCATTATGTGTTTAGGCAGTGTGAAATTAAAACATATGTCGAGGCAGTAAGTAAATTAAAATGGAAAGATGTAGGATAAAGATCTCACACCCTACACAGTAACTTGAGCATGCACTGCTCATTAAAGTTTGTGGATATTGGTCCCACTTGTGCCATAGTAATAATGGGTTGAAAAACAATTTGAGGCAAAGACCTCATCCCTCTATAAATGTTAATACTACTGTATCACACTCACCTGGCACATTGACCTAAAACTGTACATTGAAACCTGTGGCCGTTGCACAGAGAAGACAGGGAGTCAATTTGGACTGACTGTATGTAACTGTGAATAGATTCTACAACTAGACTGTGTGTGTCTAGTAAGTCATCTGCCTGCTGTTAAATCTTGTGAGTGAATGCCTAATGACCTGATGTTTTATTGCTAGCTAGTAGCTACTCCAACATTTCCCCCAAATCAAATGAACACACTTCCAAGTAGAAGCGCTGTTTGTTCTTGCAAACCACTTTAAGGTTTAAATCAAAGCCATGGCCAATTGAGATGAAGATGAAATACAAACATTTCATTTGTTCTTGTCTCTAGCTCTGAAATATCACTGACACCTCAGCCATGTGTTTCCTCTCATGTAGCCAATGTTATGCCTTCTTTCTGTCTTTATATGCACAACCTGAAGAGCTTAGACCCTTTGACAAACTTGAATTTGATCAGGCTGTGTCACTGTCATTATTTTATTAGGGTGATTTAGTGAGGCAGCTGCACTGGCAAAAGGCAAAAGCTCTCTTTAGATTGGAGTGCCCTTTTAATCAGTCAGCCTTGAGATTATTAGCACCACTCTAAATGTATACACTTTTAATTCTTACAATAATTATATATACAGTATATGCAAAATAGTATACATTTGAATATTCACTCTCTGTAAAACTCTGAGTCACTGTAGATTCTACAATGTAGAATTTTGTGTCGCAGAGCCATTATCATGAGCCTGGTTTTCACCACGTTAATTTCTGTATTTTGTCCAGCCACTTTGTGAAGTGCAATTTCCTTCCCACATAATTAAACCTGGAGGAATCCTATACAAATGGCCAGGCAGTGACTGGCTCCACAATCCTCAAAACTGATCAAATTCTGTATGGTTTTAGCTGTGGTCAAGGGTAGAATGCAAGTTTATGTAGCATTTAGCATATTTTATAAGAGGAAAACATCCATTTAGTCTACATATTTGCATCCACGTCATTGGCCTTGTGAAACAAATGATTAATTTCTAGCAAATTGTCTCGGTTGAAAATACTTTCCTGTTCCAGAAAGCTGATGGAAGTTGCTGCCGATAAGGCCATCACTACGGCCATGCTTTCTAATGCTTAGTTTAAGGCTATTTTCGGTGCGTGACACAGTTGTAGTGTAAGTATTAATCAGGCTTAAAACATTTTCATCTTGGTGGTCAAACACACTGTAACCATTCGCCTTGTCTTCCAAGACAGTTATATGATAGGAGCAGTTTGAGTGTGTACCCTCTGGTGACATAGTATGACGTTTTGATGGAGTAGGTGAAGCACTACTACACTGTGCCCTGTACTGCATTATAATTTACATTCACTAGTCAGAAATGCTTTCATGAGGGGTGGGCTGAGTGCCAGCATGCCATACTGATCCAGCAGTATGCAGTTCTGTATCTGTAGTAATTGTGAATACTTGGGACATGCCCACTTATGGAGCATCTTAATTCATAACCTTTGCAACATTCTTGAAACGGGGGAGAAAAAAATTATAATAACCCAGTTAATGAATATGTGAAAACACAAAATCATGTTTTATTTTGCTGATATTATCTGCTAAGCCATTAATTTTGTAAGTAAATCTGCTTTTCCAAAAAGAGAATCTGTAATCAAGAGTGTGCAGATATTTACATGGATATATCAGGAAATTATCATTATTCAAATGCTCCCAAAGAAGTGTAGAGAGGAAGATTTACAATGCAAAGGGACTGTGGGAATGATGAGCTTTGACCTTGAATAAATGAAGGAAGAATTCCATTAAGTCTTGAACATGATGCAGCTTAGAAAGCAAAACATGCAAAGCGTTTTTGTATTGTAATGGATGGGTGGATAAGGGAGGGTCACAATTTGCATTTCAAATGCCATTCAACAAATTGATTCGCAATCCTTCATCATAACAAGCCTTTCTTGGCATTGTGTACATAATTAATTGTTGTCTTCTTTAAACCTTGAAATTCCAAGCACTTAGATTTTCAAGGAGTGAGGCAAACAGTATGATATTACGTGCCGAAGCAGGTAACATTTTGCAGTGCGTTAAAACTTTGGATTTTTGCTGGAGATTAAGTATGTTTTTCTTGACCCTAATGAGATGTTCAAAATAACCACCAGAGAGAGTGCCATTCACTAAAGAGTGATCATCATTTTACTTGATTTAAAAACTAGGGGTGTTATCAATGCAGTGAGCTTTACAGCCCCTGGCAGTCCATGTCAGGGTAACCATTTTAATTTCATGATTTATCACCTTTATGTATATGCATTCACACACCTTTCAAAATAAGTGGATATAGATGATTTGTATGCATGACCTCCTTCCATGGACTTTTTTTTTTTAACAGTGAAGAGCGCTGGGCTGATGGCACCAATGCTCTGAAGAACTGCTTGTCTGATTAAATTAAGACCGGGTTTGAGAACAGATTTAGCGCAGAGATCTCCAGCATCAGCACATGGTTATCTGATAATTATCCTTGCACCTGGTTAGGTAAGACAGAGGCCATATTGTTTGGGACCAGGGTCAGGTTAAATAAATTGCCCAGAGTAGAGTAGGGAAAGGAGAGGTCATCTCAGGCAAGTCATTTATAAAATAACTGGGCTGTAAGTACAGTAAACTGGATGCAGATATAGAAGTAACATGGCTGCAAAAATAAAGGTTAAAACAACAATTTCGGTCATGATCTGTCAAATTTGTCATATTCCATCTTGATTGGCTAACATTGGCTTCCAAAGTTTGCGGGATTGGTTTTGAACAAAATGCCACAAATCATGAACGCGTGCGATTTCTGTGAAATTTTGCACACATTCCCACTAGGCTGAGGAAGAAATGCCACCCTTTTCACTGGCCTGTTATAGCGACACCAGTAGGTACATTTTTGAAAAACAAATTTTTGGAACAAAATGCCTCAAATCATGAACGCAGCATCTGATTGCAGTGAAAGGCCTAGGAAGAAATGGCACCCTTTTCACATTGGCCTATTATAGCGTCACCAAGAGGACACAATAACCTACCTGACCTGGCAGAGACCTGTGCTCCGAGGAGCACCTTTTCTAGTTTAATGTGAGTTGTTAACTTCTTTGAACACAGGTGTAGCCTACTAACGAGGTGGCAATCGCAAAGGGCCTGTTCTCCACTCAACACACCGCAGATGGGCTCCCCATCGCATGGGCCTTAGTGTGACCGCACTGTCTGCACTGTCTACCTACGCCACTGCTTTTGGTGGAAAGCAGCACTATGCAATTAAACTTTAGTTTAGTACACAGAGTCATTAACCGCACTGCTTCTGAGTAACCTGTTCAGAGACTGGCACACTTATCAAACTGTCTTCATTCATAAAGCACAACTCTTCATATAACACAAGTCATACATCAGATGAAACTCCAAGCGCTGAACATAAAGCGGCTCGGGCTGAAATCCAATTATGGAGATACTTGACGTCACAGTATCCATGACTGACGTCATAGATGACCATGGTTATTATAGTTTTTATTTAACACATAGTTAAAGGCTTAGTTTTAGTTTATTTTTTTATTAGTTTGTGTAAATTGTCTTTATTTATTTTATTGTTATAGGGGTTAGTCAGGGGCGAGATTCAACAAGCTCAGAAACATTGTGAAAATAGCAGATCTACAAGCTCACAACGGGTCACAACGCTGCTATTTTCTAACCCTATTTTTTTAACAACTGGGCTTAAAACTAAAAACTAAAAATATTCAAAGATTTAATGTTTTATTTTAGTACGTTTTCGGTAGTTTTGTAAGCACAAGAAAATAATACAGTTTCTTTCTGTTTTGTAAGTGCATTCTCTACTGGGGCACATAGCTGCATGATGCATGCAATCGATGCCACATAGAAGGCAACTTTCACCATTAACTCCTGTTTTACTCGCTCTTAGCTGGCTGGTGCTATAGGGAAGTGTGATGTGATGTGGGGGTGCAGACTAGCCTATTTAAACCCATTAAATCCGTGTTTTTAAAATAATAAAAAAGAAACTGTTTTGGACATGCAAGGTTTCCACCCGACAGTGACGACATATTACAGCCCGATTTAATAATAATAATAAATAGGATTTATAATGCGCATTTCTACTCAAAGTCGCTTTACAGAGCAGGATATGAACAACTTTATTATGAAGAACTAGTTAAAAGGAGGGGGGGGGTACTTGGATTTTACGTAGAGAAGGCGAGTCTGAAAAGGTGGGTTTTGAGTGTGGTTTTAAACGTGGTGAGGGTGGGGGCAGCTCTGATGTGAGCTGGGAGTGAGTTCCACAGTGAGGGGGTGGCCACAGAGAAGGCCCTGTCACCCCAGGTTTGCTTGTTTGTGTCCAGGAGGTTGGCATTGCCAGACCTGAGGGAGCGGGAGGGGACGTGGCGTTTGATGACTTCAGAGATGTAGCAGTGGGCCTGGTTGTTGAGGGCTTTGTGGGTAGTGATTAGTATTTTGAAGTAAATTCTGTGCTTGACTGGGAGCCAGTGGAGGTCACGGAGGACAGGAGTGATGTGGTCCCTGGATCGGGTTCTGGTAAGCAGGCGGGCGGACAAATTTTGTACGTACTGTTGTTTCTTGAGAACCTTGGTGGTGACGCCGTATAGTAGGCTATTGCAGTAGTCGAGTCTGGATGTAATGAAGGCATGAATGAGTGTCTCAGCAGCAGTGTGTGATAGGCTGGGACGAAGGCGGGCAATGTTTGCGAAGATGAAAGAAGGCAGTTTTAGTGAACTGGTTGACATGGGATTGGAAGGAGAGGGTGGGGTCCAGGATGACACCAAGGTTGCGGACTTGGGTGGAGGGGGTTGGGCGTTATTCACTAAGCTGGTCGTAAATAACGTGACTAAAGGAGGGTGTATTTTCTCTAAGCAAAAACCGACGTGCAATTCACAAGGGGTGTGTAAATCCCTCAAATGTGCGGATCACAGTTCCTCATTTTTGCCTGAAGGTCAGGCGCGTTCATTTGCATTGCTCTACGCCCCATTTAAGACCATAAAAGGCAACTGGAAACAGACAAAACTCTCAAAGGGACTGATCTACAAGCTTATAATGCGGCGCGACGCACCGCATGACAACTTGTAGATCAGCGGAAGCGAGTCCCTCACTAAATTAAACGTTTATAAATTAAATGGCAGCCTCACGTGTAATGATAAGAAGCTTGTTTACAAAGTTTTACTTCACGAACAAAGGCTAATAAAACTTGGAATGGACAATATATAAGCCCTTAGCTGAGGTAAAACGTTGATGCCGCCCGGAATATCCGATTTTTTAAAATCAGAGTGTAACCTGGTGTGGCAAGGACTTTCTCTTAAATAATAGATGTCCGACTACACCACCTTGAATATGTTCTATCAAGGAATAATGAATGAGTTTCTATAAATTGGGTTCCCCAAACAATGCACAAGTTTGCACAATGAGACATGAGACATGAATTTCCCCCAAATACATTGGTTTATTAGAACACAGAAGTTTAAACACATACTGGAATAAAATGTTATTTTCTTAACCAATTAAAAACACACCTTGCAGTCAACAGCTCATAAGAACCACAGCTTGCTACAGCCACAAGGTAATGAAACAATTATTTACAGGTAACCAGACCAGCAGGATAAACCAGTGGATATCAGAGGCTACAATATAAAGCTTACAAAACAGTCAGCTAGCCAGTGGACAACAACCCTTTTAGGGGGAAGCTAAGCTACAGAATAGGCTACACCACTATAACCGCTTAAACCTAGGAGCACAGCACACATACAGCAAACACAGCATACAAAAAGATGAAGGAGCGCCACTGTGGAAAGAGGTGCACGCATTCACACTAATTAACAAATCTGGGCTGTGGACTACAGTGAGACCTATTATGAACCCCTTCAGCAGGTCAGTATTGGGGGGAACAAACAAAAGACAAAACATGACTTAATACACTCAATAAATAGCTAAAATAATCAAATACTAAAATCAACCTAAACAAAGCAGCAGTGGCAAGATCTTAAATTGTCCGTATGTGCTCACACATTCCCTCCCACCACATGAAAGAAGTCAGCACACCACGGCCAGCAAGCACCAAGCAACTCATGTTTGGTAGCTGGCAGGGCATTTAAATAGTCACACTGATTGCCAATGAGGAAGTGGGCAGTGCAGCTGTCCCTACGGTGGCCCCTGAGGCTCAACTCTTAACATGCTACAAGAGCTTTATTGATTACTGAGGGGAATCTGTCCTTTGGACGAACCCTCCACTACATTGGAATTGGAAATGGAGTAAAGAGTCAACAGTGGAGTCCATGATATTATCACAAAGAGATGCAGTAGCCTACATTGACAATCTTCAATGGTAAGAAGGTGACTGACACGTTATTATAATGGCAGTGTTTGTGTATAATGGGTCGTTGGTCTGAGTTTGTTCCCCTCCACTTAAAAAATTCCATCTCAGCCCTTGAAACAAACAACACACCTTCTATCATGTATAAACATGACCCATGTGAGTCTGTGTAAAACGCATGACCGCGCACTGCGCAATGCACCAGCAGACGGGCACGGAGCTCACCAAAGCTTCATTCAATGCTAGTTCCTGCAAAGCCATACCCATTCAGACAAAAGAGTCAAAGATGGAGTGACCCAGAGAATCTTGGGTAATGAAGGCGAAGACGTTGGCTGCCATGTTATTTGTGTCCAAAGTGGCCACTGACACCCAAAAGTACATAGTGCGACGTTAATGACCCTTTGGAGCCATTTTGCAAGGCAATGGTAGGGGAAAAACTACATAGTGTTCAGCATCACTGCCAACGTTGCATTGTAGTTGATACTGTATGCATGTGAAAATTATATCAGCTAATCCCTTAGTCCTACCCACAAATATGTTTTTCACACTTTTGGATCATCTCTGTGGTCATAATGGAATGGACAATATATGCCAAAATCAGACGATGAAGGTCAGTTTGACACAACCCTCTGTGTTATTCGATGGTGCGTGTGCCTGTTTCTGGACTATTAGAGCTATGTGGAATTGCACAACATGTTCCTCTGGTACAAATATGTTCCCTAATACAGGTACAAAGATGTTCACATTGCCAATCTGTGCACCCAGCACCACAAACAGCTGCGCGATGCACGTGTGACAGAGTGGTTCACTACCTCAGCCTGATGGCCTGAAAATCTAATATCTCCCCCGAGCGATCGATAGGGATATCCCTTTGGCTAAGTGGTTAAGATGTTGGCTTTCCAAGCGGGAGACCCGGGTTCGAATCCCGGGTGTTACAATGGTGCCTTGACCCGGATTGGGTTTCCCTGTGGGAGTGATAACAATTGGCAGAAGGAATTAATAATCAGACTTTGAAGATTACAGAGAGAGAGTATGAATGACGGACATCCCTTCAGAATTATGTGTCATATCAGACCAGCCCGGTATCATGCATTATCGTGCACGTTACAAAGCGTTTTAACCGTCCTACTGGCGCATTCCCAGTGGGTGCTCGAGCTCCCGAGCACCCACAGGATCGGCGCCTGTATTCTCTTCAATAAACTCTGCTTTAAGTTAAGACAAATGTTTTCCTCTTCCTATGCGTTGGCTTTCACTCCTAGGCACCTGTTCTAAGTAGGTATGCAAAAGGACTTCCTTTTTCTATGTCAAAAGTCCCTATACTAAAAGTCCAATCTCAATTACTTTCTGTCAAACAAAAACAAAATGCGTGATTACATCAGTAAGCCCCTTAACAATAATTATGATTTCATTCACCTGTATGATTCCCATAGCCCCATGTTCCTCCACACGCAACTGATTATAATTATGGAGACAATACGGGGCTGCTACTCTGTTCTGATTCCAATTCAAGATGACAGCCGGACGGTGCATTACAAATGTTCTCATTTTAGACTTAAAACAGTAGACAAAAATACGTGTATGAAAACAACATTTGAGAAATGGGCAATGTGACAATCATGCTTCGGCAGTGGCTCTCTCTCTCACTCTCTCTCTCTCTACCTCGTGGTGCGTGAGTGCTGACACAAGGCAGTGTTGTTGCATTTAGATCCCATATCCCCAGGGGACGGAACGGTCGGCTGAGACACAACCAACCTCCTTTTTTACTATGAAATTTCACAATAAAGGTTGCAAAAATGACGTTCTAGCTGGACTTTAAAAGCACGCCAAGCTCATTACATTTACCTAGTCTAAAGACAAAAGCCTTTCACCGACGCCAAGTGACGTCAAGTGAAAAGTGAAACACTTTCATGCCAGTACATGATGGGGCGTGTACACTAGGTAGTCACAACAATCGAGCTTCGTGAGGCGGGTGTATGTTGAGATCCATTACGGAGTCTGGTCCATGTATGCTACATCTGGACAATGAATTGAAGTATTCATATTATTCAAGTCAAGTTTGTCCCAGTAATGATGACAACATAGCCTACTACACTAAGGTGTGGTATGTTGTCACTCGATTTGATCTGCGTCTTCATAATATCACCTGTCTACCCTGGTTGTGCTAATATCTCACAATCCCATGCCCCATACAGAAGGACATGCTTTGCTCATACGAAACATACCTTTGGGCCTTGATTGTGCTTTTGTCTTACAATGTCTTATGCCATTGAGAGGGCGCTGTCACATCGCACTAAAACGAGCATAGTACAGGTGGAACATTGCTTAAGGCATTGCCCACGTTGCGCCACTTGCTTAATGTATACAATATATTTATATAAGAAGTTCTTGTCGGCAAGCGACATACTACAGTTTAAATCAGTTTAAATTACCGTAGGCTTTAGTCTTGTTTAGTCTTTAGTGTGAAAAGCTGAGGGTGTAGCCCATGCCTAAAACCACATGTGTAAATTGAAAATTGTCCTTCACTTGATTGATGCACTGCAGCTATTCAACAAGAGGTTGATTATCATAATCTGATAGTGTAGATGTAAAGCCCTATACTTAAATACTGGCAGGTGATGCAGGCTCCGCCGGGCCACACTTTTGGTGCTTTCTCACGCAATGTTTTAAAATCAGTATTCATCACCACATTTAACTAGAGCTCAGTCTTTAAGATTGGAATCGGCTTTCATCTCGTCATGTGCCTGTCAGCAGGCACCAAGGGGGTGAAGCATGTCTGTGGCTGTGAGGAGGCTAACACTCCACAGCTTGTGGATCTAGGTAGGCAGCATTGGTGATTTGATGTTTAAAAGGCAATTTAAATCCTCCACTGTGCATCCGGTTTGGCTGAGCGTCCTCAATTGGCCGTGTTCGAGGGAGGGCAGCCAGGCAGGGAGGGCAATCTTTGTTTCTGCACCAGCGACTGCCACTGTATGGGCTGGGGTGGCGCCTGTGAGCAGGGGGTGTTGAATGGTATGGTGTAGGGTTTAGGCGCTTCATCCTCCCGGTGGGGGCTTCTTACTGGCAGGTGAACCAGTGGGGGGGAGCAGTGACAATACTACACAGAAATGGGTGGGGAAATTGTGAGAAAAGTGTGTGTGGGAAAGATAAAACATTCATGCATCCTCACAACCTCACGTTATACTACACATGCTCGCACCCCTACTGATATCAATATGCATACACAAGAGCACACACAGACGCGCACGCACGCACGCATGCATGCGCGCACGCACGCACGCACTATGTAAACTGCAATGTCTTCAAAATTCCTCCACAGCAAAAAGCTTAGTTATCGGTGTTATTCAGTGGTTTTGGATGGGCTGGCTTTGTGGAGAGAAATTATTCATAATAACTGCTAGAAACAACTAATCCTTTAACAGTTGGCCAATGGCCACAGGGTTAATGGATGTTGGGAGACTGAGAGTGTGTTTTTGGTAGGGAGTTCATGCACATAAAAAACGTTTGGAGTTAATGTAAGCACTTAGATTAAACATTCAGCTTCATATACTTTCCATACCTTTAGAGTAGACAAAGAAATATTAAGCCTGATCGCCTTGTGTATTCCAAATAAAACTGCAATTAGGCCTATAGCTAGTGGGGATGCAGTAAACGGCATTACAACGAGCATCACAATGAAATCTTTTTTAAGATCCTTACATTAGCTTCACCCTCATCATTGGGTCAATGAAACAATGTAATGTCAATTATCATGAATACATTGTACATTGGGTTGGGTCACAATAACGAGCATGGATTTATATTTCTGGGTAACTGCTGTAACAAAAATAAATCGATAAATAAACTAGAAAAGTGCGCTCTTTGGAGTGCAGGTCTCTGCCAGGCCAATCGGAATGGAATATGAAACATCTGACACAAAAATCTTGATCACATGACTCCAAAGACCGAAATCGATACCGATTTGTGTGAGTTTTGGATAACATTTGTAGGGGTAGTAGCAAAAGGTGTGTTTTGAAGAAAATGCTAAATGGCAGAAAATCTAGTTTGGCACAGATGGCCACATTAAAAGATAACCATTTAAGAGCAGGGATGGAGATAGACATTTACAACAAGACCCCCAGGGGAAAACAGAACCCTTAGGGAAAGCAGAGCCTACTGGTAGTGCTGTGGTGGTGGGACTGGGAGCAAACAAAGCACATGTTCAGAGACGCTGATAACAAGAGGACGTACAATAAATGAAGTGAGCTTAAATAGACCGCCAATTTGATCAGCTGCTTGTCACATACATTGGTGTCGTCTTTGACCTCCATATGTATAGTATGTATATAGTGTTATTCCCCTTTTTTACTAAGCTTGCCATTTCTGGAACTATTAGATGTGGTATGTGTTTTTTGTATTGTGGTATCAGATGTCTTTGATAAGCTGAGGACGAGGAGGTTTAACTTAAGTTCACAGCTTCATAGCATAAAACAGCACAAATGGAATAGGATGTTACTTTTACAAGACAAACACCATGTCTTTGGTGTTGTTTTGGCATGGAGTGTTTTCTACCCTCTGGTTTCACATGAGTGCACTTTTCCATTAAACTGTATAAACACAACTAGAGAGAACATTAATATATCTGTCTGTAAATCGATTTGGTCTCCTACATGTTCAGAATGTTCATTAAATCCAACCAAATTTGGCCCAGGGAACTTGATGACTCATTTACCGTACTTAAAAGCTGACATTTCTCAGTTCCCTAGATCGTTCAATGCACCACTAATCACAGAATTGTGCTAGAAGTCATTTCACCTGTCATTGCCTTGATTGCAGTGCGTCTTGTATCGGCATAAATGGAGTTGCAGTGCTAAAGTAAATAACATTCATGAGCTGTGGTGTAAGGTTTGTCTTTAGCCAAGGCTTGGGCTGGATTGCTGATATGGAGGCCAAATCATAGACACGCCCTATTGTATGTGCCCTATTTTTGACAAAAGTTCATATACGGTAGCTCCATTTCATTTAAAGTCATACTGTGTAACTTTTTCAATTAAACAGAAGTTATTTTTGATATAATCTTTCACTGGTATATTTTTTCACAATAACCATTCCACATAAATGACTAAACATGAGATGCTGATGTCTGAATTTTCAACTGATGACTTCATACCAGAAGTGACATGAGGACAATTTGACCTTTCAGCGATGATGTTTTGGATTATACTGTACAGTATCATACTACACGATAAGCAAATGTTTATGTGCATGAACTCAGATAACTGCCGATAACTAAAGAACAGAATATTGCGGTTACAATATTTGTTTTGTTGTTGAAAGAATCACCTCGTCTTTACCCCAGACATCTGATGTTTACATCTTTTTTGAAAAAATAATTCTGTGTGTCACGAAAGATTAGTAAAAACGTTGGCAGTGTGCGGATGAATGAATGAATGAATTCCCAGCAGTGAATGTGTTAAATTCCAATCCCATCCCAGCCGGTCCTCTCTTAAGACAATTTTAATATAGGATATGTATGTACTGTATGTATGCATGTACGTATGTATACCCTGCTTGACCCTAAAGCTTTCTGTCTATTCAGAGTGACAGAGAAAATCATGTATAAGCAGTAGATATCCCTTGCATAAGATATACAGTATGTTCTATGAGAAATTACTACTCTTGTGTGGTTTCAGCTGAGGTTTTATGATGGTGTCAGTGTGACAAGTTCAGTCTCAGCATCAGTGTTTCCAGTGGATTACCATGTCATTTTAGCTGTCTAATACCACTGCATTAAGATGTTCGTGTACCTCTAAATGTGGAATTACTTTTCAAGTAAGACGGTCCTTGCCATAAAGTGTCATTTAAGTAGTACATGGCCATTCTAAATGGATAATAAAGCTAAAAACACACCATATAGTGTAGTGGAACATCAACCATCCCATTCCTAAGCTTACAGTTGTCATAATCAGTTATATAGCCAATGAACCAGACTGGAACTTAAACATAGGGTTCCACCATTCAAGCGTAAAATCACAGATTACTATCAGTTAGATAGAACAGATCAAGTATTATCAAATGAAATTACAGTATAATGAATCCATATTTCTCTCTTAATTTCTCTTCATAATGTGAAATGAAGACTCGCTACCTTGTGCCTGCCTGTTGCCATGGCAGTCTTCTGTGAAGAATAGCTCCACTGGCATTATCAAGAATTGCAATACACTACACTGTGGATTCAACACTCATCGTGCAATAGCACGAATAAAGAAACCATCTTGTTGAAATGTCTCACATTTCCCCTCTTCCATTATGCAGAACAATGGACATCCATGATGACATCCAAATAACATCCGTCTTTACACTATTGAATACCTGACATTGAAGACTTAAAAGACACCGTTGTCATTCAATACAAATCAATATTTCACCTTAAGACTAATGGGATGGTGCAGAGCATCTGAAGGGGCTGTAAAAAAGAAAGAAAAGAAAATAAATAATGTCTCAGCAATTCCAGTGGCATTTATTCTCATTCATTGGCACTCTGCAATTAATTTAGATTTCAGCTACAGATAGGTTAACCTAATATATTCAGTCATTCGAGTTTGTGGACAAAAGGCAACGAAATGATCTTTGCTGTTTTAAATATTCTGTCTGGTTTTCTTTACACATGCCTTTACACATGCCTGCTAATATCACATGATAAATGTTATCTTCAGCAGTGCACGTAGGCATAATGGTTAAATATGGTACAGTGAATTCTAAATAGTATATTCATTTATGCTCGTACTTGTAAGGCATGGGAAAGATACACAGCAGGACAGCTGTAACAAGTTCCATTTTATTAGCCTTTCCTGCATCTTTTTGTGTTTGGAGGAATGCGACTCTGCTCTCTCCCCAGATGCTCATTATGACTCAGACACTGGAGGATATGAAATAATGGCTTCACAGGAGACGTCAGCATCTCCAGTGGCACACCTCTGAATTTAAAGTACTAACCCTACTGTACAGAGATGTACAGTAAGCTCATCTTGTCATGGTGCATGGCTGTCACAGCTGCTCAGTTGGCAAATCTGCTTTCATGATGAGAAAACTGTCAAATGTGCTACATTACCACATATCACGGATGACTGTTGTCATGGGTGGTGTGGTTTGTGTTGAATTTAGCTTCTGTGTCCCAGAGAAAATCTAAAACACAGTGGCCCTAATTTATGAATGGGTCTGACCAACCACTTGAACCCTAGCGTAGGTCGGCGATTTTCTGCAAAGATATTTTGGTGTAGAGGGGGAAAAAAGGAGAGGGCCAATAGACCCCTGGGGGACTCAAATGGGTCAATGGAGTATAAGGTTTAAAAGGTTAGAAGCCTACCTGTGGATTTCATCGGAGCGGTGTTGTGTCACTTGTGCGTACCAGCGGAATGTGTACATTGTGTTTGTCACTGTGTGCTAATCACGTTCTATGAATCAAATAACAGCTGGCTTAAAGACTGTCAGACCTCCAATTTGAGGCGTTTTGCACAACATTGTACAATGCATAATGGCCAAGCTTCTCGCCAAGCAACGTGAAAGACTTGTGAAGATGAATGATTTGTGCAATGAAATAGCATTGCGTAGCCTGCAAAAGACAGCAGGATAAAATCATGCTCTGAAATCTAGCAGCGTATTGTTATCTGTAATTGTAATGACCCTACCTGAAATATGTTGTTCTGACCCTTATGAGGAGGAGTGGTGAGTCATCTAGTTTGCATTTTCTGTAACTGTGCTCATCTCCAAGTGTCTCTATCCTGCAGCACAGTACGTGTCTGTTTGTGTCACCTCTCCATGAACTTGATCAGCCCATTCAGCCTTTGCACAATGCTATTCACAGCTTAGAAAATATGCATTTCTTGGACCATAAACTACCTACCCTAAACGGTTCTAATTGCAGTTTCTTTCTCCAAACTACAGTACATTTTTGTAACTGGATATCACTGGATATCTACAGTATATGATAAATTGCTGGCTAATATTGTGTTCCTATTGTAGCCATGATTTCATTACTGCAGTAAACACCATCAGTAACTTGATGTGCCTAATTCCATTTTATAACATTGCTTGGTTGTCTCAGCATACAGTGATAAATAAAATAATGTAGCACTGCTATTACTATATCCACGACCACTTTACATATAATGTTTCACCAGTGCAGCAGTCAGATAATCTTTCTTTTATGACTAACTTTGTGTGTACAGTGTATTTTTGTCTCCCCAATTTAGTCATTGCCAATTTCCCCCATGTCTGCTGTCTCTGTCACTGCCGAACCCTACATGTTGGTCTGGGGAGGGTGTAGACAACCACATATTCCAACGCACATGTCATGTTACTGTCATGCGTTTTGTATTGTAATGTATTTTTGACTTATTAACTGTTAACTGAGAGGACCTCAATGGAAATCAGTCTCAGGACTTTATTGTGTCATCCTTGAACTGCTGTAACCATGTGGTTTTATTGCTTTTCAAATAAATCAAATCAAATTAAATCATGGAGTTGCCAGCCACCTCACGTGCGGAGGAACACGCTAGTGCGGTGCAGCGACAGAGAACGCTCTGCCTCGCTGGCTCGAACGCGGCCAATAGTGTTCGCTCGAGTGCCCGACAAACCGGAGGCACCACAGAGGAATCAAACCCCAGTCGCCACAGTGGTGGGCAGTGGGCACGTACCCCTGCACCACGCCCCTGCAGTCAGATAATTTATGTACCTCCAGAAAGTTCAGCAATACCCAAAGGGAATCTCTCCCTCTCCCTCTCTCCCTGTATTCTCTCTATCTCTGTCTTATCTGCCGATAAAATCTATTAGAGTCTCTGCATCGCAGCCACGGGGAACATTCCTTTTTTGGAGACACTTCACACAGAGCCAGTTATAACATAATTATTGTTAAGAAAGCACTGGCTGTACCACAGTCCCTAATGGCTGGATTTAGGCAATATGTCCCCCTACACACAGTCGTCATGATAGTGTGACTCATGTCTAGATTCCTGCAGTTAATTTATCCTTTTGTAACTCAGAGATAGCGATGTGACATAACATTTAAAATCGATTCAATTATCGATTTTAAAATTATAATAAAAACAAAATTACCCAATTCTTTTTTTAATTTACTTTTTAATAGCCTAGTTTTTCTAAAATGTTACTGTTTTCCAAAAACAATGTTGCAGCTGCTGCTGGCAACTTGATTTCACCAAACTACACAAAAAATAGTGCAGTGCAAAATATGCAGTGTAAAGTTTGTATATCTCTGCCTATGACTGATGTTAAATAAGCACACGATGCGACATGATGATTTTGACAGGCTTTACAGATGAGTGTCGTTACCCATGACAATAACAACATGGTGAATAAAACGCAGATCGTGTACAATCACTGTGCACTTCTGTATGGATTATGGTCGCAGTATGCTTCCAATGTAACTCCAGTTTCTCCGATGACAGCACAAGGAGGAGAGAGAGTCGGGTAGGAAAGAAACACCTCCTTCTCGTAGCATTTAAAGCGTCTCAGACAGTAGCTAGGCGGAAAATTGATACCATAGTGCACTTGGTGATACAAGCGCGAAATTTGGCACAGATGACCTTCATATGACCCTAATTGATAATCAACCTCTGGCCACGCGGAATTCCTAAGATTTCAAGATGGCCACCACCAGTTTTCAAAATGGCTGCAACTGGGCCAATGTGTTGGACTATATCGCTTTGCTGGGGCTTATTTTAATATAAGAGAATATGTTCTGGAGGTATTCCTACCAAGTAAGATAAAAAATAACATTAGGTTCCAATATGGCGGCATATTTTCCAATATGGCTGCCGATAAATTGCAGAAATGTGCATTTGCTTATGGTTTATCCACATGAGCTTGTAGTACATGTATTTGTATTAATTACCATACACAGAATCCATTTATGGAACATTTGAAAGTGATTTATTAGCTTGGTAAAGCTTAGTGCTTACTTTTTGTTTTGTTATTAAGTCATTATAAACACATTCTCATTTACAATGGTGGCTGGGCAAGTGACAGGCCAGTGTACTAGCAACTGCAACCACAGAGGGGTGTGCAGATAAATCCAAACTTAAAGCATTTGCAGTGGCCAGAACATGCTTTTTTACATCCACATCGTGTCAGCTCCTGGCATGATTTGGCCACTGCTGGAAGATCCGTCCAGTGTGGAAGCCAGGTTCTGTCCTTCTGGTGCCATCCCCAGTGGATTGGACTTGGCAAAACAGGACTGCACAAGAGTGACTGGCCCCATACATGTCCTGCTTGGAATGCAGCTCTCTTGCAGTGTTCCTTCAGAGCAGCTCTTGTTGGTGGAATGCAGTCATATGATCGCTGCTTTCTGGCAAACAAATCTAGTCGTGCCTCATTCACTTCCTTGTAGGAACTACTCCTATCGTACATGAGTACTACGAACTCCTCAATGACTTGTATGTCTTCATCAGTTACTGCAACAGGTGTTGAACCTAATTTGGTGAAGACAGGGGATATTTTCTCAAACACGTTCCATGTCTGCCATGCTGACCTTTTCCCCTTTCCATGGAAGGACGAAACTGTATCGCATCCGCTGAATGCATGAAAGAAGGAAAGACCTGATGACTTTGATCCAATAGCTGATGCAATTTCATGGATTGGGATCCATCTGTGGTCCTTCCCGCTTCCAAAGGCAATCCACAGCTTTTTCAAGCCAAGTCTTTGAACTATCGAAACTGCTATGACAACAACGTCAGTATCTGAGCTGCGGATGATGGCATCTGACGCACCATGATTTGCAGCATGGGCTGCATGAAGGAACATCCTTGTGTCAGCTTCCTCGTGTGTGCAGCCCTGTAAGTCAGACACATCATGGTCATCTAAGTTGCAAAGTACTGCATTTCCCATTGTGACAATATTGCAAGTTTCATTCTGTGTGTCCCTGGAAGCAATTTTCTGTCTGTGTGTCCATTGCTATGGGTTAGGGTGTCTACGGACCAAGAAGAACACAGAGCAAACACAGGGCTTAAATAGACAGGGATTAACAGGATACAGGTGAACTCGACAGACAATCAACACTGGGATAGGCTGGGGGACTAAGAGGACACAGGTGGAAACACTGACAATATCACAGGACTGGTAAGACAAGGCAGGTAACAGTAACTAGGCTTCAAAACAGAGGCACTAATGACCACAAAACATTACATTTCTGCAATTTATCGGCAGCCATATTGGAAAATATGCCGCCATTTTGGAACCTAATGTTATTTTTTATCTTACTTGGTAGGAATACCTCGAGAACACATTCTCTTATATAAAAATAAGCCCCAGCAAAGCGATATAGTCCTAACACATTGGCCCAGTTGCAGCCATTTTGAAAACTGGTGGTGGCCATCTTGAAATCTTAGGAATTCTGCGTGGCCAGAGGTTGATTATCAATTAGGGTCATATGAAGGTCATCTGTGCCAAATTTCGCGCTTGTATCACCAAGTGCACTATCGTGTATTGAAAACGGCATAATTCCGCCTAGCTACAGATCAAACTACATAACTAAAACATTGGAGTGTTTAAAGTAAAATATTTGCAGCCCTGTGTAGACAAGGATTTCAGCATTATTAAAGTGAACTGTGCTGTACGCTACTTTCAGCAACACATAAACAAGTAAACAACTAATAATTTTTATAACCATGAACAGACATGACTAGGAATTATCTTGTAAACATGTTTACCTTAAATGAAGGCTATTTTTTTTTCAATTACTTCCATTGAATAATCGATTCCCTATTCAGAGAGTCTACAAATGTAACTGGTCCATTCTGTTATATTTGTACACTGTGAGACTGAGTTACTGTTTATTTTATTGTACAAGCCAACGCCTTATGATATACTGCTTGAATCACTTCTCCGTGGGCCTTGCATGTCTCTGTTTGTCTGCAAGCTGACCCCGGAGGTCCAGAGATGAGAAAGTTTGTACTTCTATTTCCCTAGGGGGCTGTGAGAAGGTTCTCTGCAGACAAGTCCAAATCTTGCTCGCCGTGCTTAGTCAGACCTAACATGCCTGAGGCACATCCCTCTCTTTACTGGATATACATAAAAGGAGATGGTCTTGTTCAAGCTTTATTATCTGGTGTGCTGCTGAGTGCTGTTTTTAACTTGGTGCGCAGTAAAAGTGTACTGTACAAATGGAACCAAATTGAACCGTAATAGATACATTAACACTGAGGATCTTTCTGTGTATTACGCTGGACAAGAAGGAATCATGTTGATTTTGTGCAGATCTGTTAACATTCCCTGGGCATGAAAACTGTGTTGTGGTTAACACATTGACCGCCAGAGGTTAATCTCATAATGTACTCACCAGTGCCAACGTTTTATTGTTGTTTTTTGTTTTTTTCACGTCGCCATAGACGTCGTTAAAATCCTTAAGATTGATCTGTGCACTGTTTGTAAACATCGCGGACATCTCCCTGTGTCTACCAGTCCAAACCACGTGTCAAACGGGGCATCCATTGTTGAGTTAGAACGGTTTATGTTAAACAGTGATCAGCGAGGAGAAAAACTACAATCGAAGAAAATGGCGTTTCAGTGTGCGCTTTAGAATGGGAGCCGGCGTGATCGTCAAAACCGGATCCCAAATAATTCTGTTTCCGGTGGTGTTACAATGAAATGTGCCGTACCGGAAAATTGAAAAAAAAAGGAAAAAGCACCACAGCCCGTAGGCTACGGGATCGGCGCTTAAGCGTTGGATTTAACGGCCCGTAGAACTACGGGCCCGGCGGTCAATGTGTTAAGACAGCTTCCGGGGAAGTACATACAACGGAAGTCCCGCTTCATAGATGCTTTTGGCTGTAATTCTTTTCCAGACTTTTCTCCAGTCAGGGATGGAGGTTAA
Source organism: Gymnoscopelus braueri (assembly GCF_963280865.1). Classification (NCBI taxonomy): domain Eukaryota; kingdom Metazoa; phylum Chordata; class Actinopteri; order Myctophiformes; family Myctophidae; genus Gymnoscopelus; species Gymnoscopelus braueri. The sequence goes on along the minus strand of NC_137611.1, from coordinate 25,428,135 downwards.
CGGTGTGGTGGTGTAGTGCTGGTGTTCATTCCAGTGAGGCTGATGACAGGAGCTTTGAACTAAAGTCTGCGTCAAGCTGAGGATGAGTAATGATGACAAGCGCAGTGTATTGATTGACGCATGATTCAGTGAGTCATTGTCATTCCACTTTTGGACTTGTCAATATTCCATTTGCAAAGTAATAATGGTTTGTGTTTACCCGTGGAACTGTTTGTGCTGTGTCAAGTTGACGAGTTGTGATCAATTACACTTTCAAAGCAATACAGAAGAGTTTTCTTTTTCTACTATATAGGTATATTTTTGCAACATGGTAATATTTTGTAAGGAATTAATTACTATTCCACTTGACATTTATATATACCAATATATGGCATTTAATGTAGCTATGCATGGATATAAAGTTTGTTATTCCGGCCGGGTGAGGGGATTATGTTTTCGCCCTTTTCCATCAGTGTGTCCATATGTCTGACTGTCTGTGAGCAGCTAATGTCGGGTACCGTTGGACCAATTGCCGTGACACTTTGCATGCAACAGGCGAAGGAAGAACCTTCATCCAAAATTATTCTAATTAATAATAATTAGGCCTATTTGATCCCGCGGGGGAAATGCCATTTTCAGTTTTACTCAGCTGATTGCTGCCCAAGTTTTCAGACTTGAGCGCAGGGGGGGGAGCAGTTAGGGGAAAGTGTCTTGCTCAGGGACACTTGGGCACATCGCCGGGGCCAGGAATCAAACCTACAGTATAACTCTTGAGAATTGGACTCATGAGAGTTATACTGTAGGGGCACAGAGATCTGCACCCAGAGGAGCGCACCTTTTTAGTTTCCAAACGTTTTTAAGTTAAGTTCAGCAGTTACTGTTTTCTAACGTTCAGCAGTTACTGTTTTATAACCTCCATGTGTTGGAGGTAATGCATTTTGGGTCTTATCTGTCCTGTGCATTTCACCTGTGTTGGGGTTTGCTAATCTAAATTGCTAGTGTAGAAGCTAATAGAAGTGTCAAAGATAGAGAACATTATCAACAAAACTCCTTTTTTTTTGGCCAAACTGTTAGGAAACTGTTGACTGATCATATTTTACGGCCAATTTGTGTGCTTCATTTCTATGATGTCTTCTGCACTGTAGCATTCTTTAAACGTAAGATGTAGTTTACAGTATGAAAGATGACTCATTTCCAAGAAATGTCATTTCTAATGTGTGGATGCTATTCACAATGCTTGATATCATGTAGTGTAGGATTCATTCTGTGCTCTTGTGCATTAACCACATAAACCTTGTATGCAGTACTTTGTTGACCGGGGTCCCCCAGGGGCTATAGTCTCCTCATATTTCCCTGCAAAGATGCAAAGATGGATCTTTGCATATGAAATGTGAGGATGACTTATCAAATCAAACATTATTTATATAGCACATTTCATACAGCATTTGCAACTCGGTGTTCTTCACATTAAAATAAATAATTAAAAAGAAAGGAAAGGTCTTAAGACTTAACAATGTCCAATTTTTTTTATTCAGTGCCTCATTGAGTTTAAGTCTGAGTTTGCAGGGGGCTGCATTTATGAAAGGGTTAAATTACTACTTATTAAAATTGCACCAGAGAGGCTTCCGTCTGCCAAATCAATCCAGAATAATAATGAAAATCTGCCCCCTAGCCCTACCTATCTCCCCTAGTCTCCCCCTACCCCATGTATCAGACAGGGGTTCTCATAGAGATACATATTATGGAAGTACTATAGATCAGTGTCTATCAACCTTTTTTGTGCCAAGGCACACCTGGCATAGCCAAAAAATCCCAGGGCACACCTAGATATACGGTATATATAATTATATATATATATACGGTATATCTATATACACACACTAGGGGTGTGCCGATTTTCACATTTCACGAAACGATACGATACGATATTGGGCACACAACTTCGATACGATTTCGATACGATACGCACTTTTTTATCATGAAAATATATGGGGGAGAAAAAAAGCAAATGCAAACAAATATTTCTGTTTTTGCATTATTCAGACATGCAAACTTGTAGCTTTTCAGCTTCCACTAGCCGTTTTGAATCCAAATAGGGCAATAGTGTGACACCTGACCCGAAAAAAAACAGCATGTTGTCACCCTTTTCACCTCGGGGCTGTTTGCATGCCTGATTATTATTATTGTTTAAAAAATTATTTTTTTTCAAAATCTTTTTTTTTAAAACCTCCTTCAAACGGCGCGGCACACCTCAGCAGTAGCCCCGGCCCAAAATTGGGACGTTTGCCAGGGTTGATATACACTGCTATAGATTCCCAGAGGTGTGGTTCTGTTTCAACATAATGGGTGGAGAAAAGCTTAAAGGCAGACAGCGCTTGACTGTAGAATGTCATTTACCATAAACGCCTCCCACAGGACCTGTGTTGTTGTCGCCTCTTGTCAGGTCCGGTCATTTATGCTCAAATCAATCTCAGGGCTTCCTGAACATAGGCAATTCTCCATGTTCCTGTTACATATTGTTGGTTGGTTACTAATTGGCTATGTTAAAGCTCACTTCATTCAGCCTCCTCATTTACTGTCTTCGCTGTGTCCCTTTTTTAAGAGGATTTAACTCAAACACACACACACACACACACACACACACACACACACACACACACACACACACACACACACACACACACACACACACACACACACACACACACACACACACACACACACAGTCCACACATACTCCACACATACTCCTCCACCTCATAGCTCACACCCAATCTCATTTACCAGACCTGTTTCCTCTCTTGTCTGCCAACTGCAGTCAATACTGTATCCTTGCCTCCTGTGAGTGTGTTTGGGCATGCAGGCACTGTCAGAGTTGACACCATAACTTCACACAAAGATCTCATACGCAAAATGTATATATTGTGTCTGTCATCTGACAATATAGAAAACTTAAATCACGTTTTGATTGTACTGTGTCCGAGGACATCAATCATGGCTCCTTTGGGCTAGAATATAAACCGTAATAACAGACTGATGTACATAGAGTATTGTGTGCAGTCAATGTTTCCAAGGAGATACAAATCTATCCAAATGACAAGATGTACATAATTAAGAATGTTAAGCATACTATGAATATGAGGATGATCAGAGACACAAGAGAATTAAAGTGTGTAGACATTTTTAAGGGCAAATTACTAGAGGCAAAGAAGGCACACAAGCTACAGCGTAACAACCTCAGTGTTAAAATAATTTCTACATTCTTCTGAGTTAAATGATTACTAAGGAGTTTACTGTGTACAATTAGAAAAAGCTTTTAAAAAACAGCAATACCAAAACTCTTATGGTACACTATGAAGGGGATTGTTAGGTTTATTTTTCCGTAGTAGATACCAGTCCATATCTATCGGTCAGATGTGAATTAGTTACATCAATAAACGGAAGAAACTTCTTATTAAAATAGTATTTGGGTTTATTTCAGAGAAGAGATCTTACAAGCGTCAGAAAAGCGTGGTTCCAGATATATTCTTCTGAAGCTTAAACAGAGATACAGAGATGTATACACAGCGTGGGTTAACGCCTTGCGTCATCACGTCAGCCGTCAGTTGTGACTCGACTTGCTCCGTTTCCTGAGCAACCAGGGTTGTGGTGACATTTATGCACAATGTTTATAACAACAAAACCGTGTGGCATCGAGTTTGACCTGCCATCTAATATTGTTGACATACCAGAAGGAGCCCATCAGACCAAAACAATGTATGTGAGGCGCAGACACTTTAACCTACAGTAACACATACAAATGGAAAATTATACACTTGAGATCCATCATAAATTTAGACAAAACCAGTCCATACCTGGTGTAGTGCGCAGTCAAAAGTATTTGCAAACTTGGAGGAAACCACCCCCCCCCACGCATACACACACACGCGGACGCACAGATGCACGCACGCATGCACACACACACACACACACACACACACACACACACACACACACACACACACACACACACACACACGTCCCGTCGCCGCTTAAGCACGTTCTCTGTGTGTGCTTGTGGCAGACGGCAACAGTGTAACGCAGTGGGTCTATGGAGTCCACGCATGCGCAGTTTGATCATTCGTCCCATAGGTCGGAAGGCCATCCCACAGCTGGGGAGCAGTAACCATGGCGATTTTTTTTTTTACATAAAAAGGCTACATTTTGGTAAAGCGAAAAGCGGGCTTCGGTGTTCCGTGCACATGGTAATGGTCAATGGCTGTGTGCAAATGCAGATCAATTGCTCCTGCCACTGAGGAGAACTGGGTTTTTTTGCACACATCACAGACAGAGCTACAGAGGCACAAAGGCACAGAGCTACAGAAGCACAGAGCAACAGACGCACAGAGCTTTGTGGAATTAAGGAGGATCAGACCCCTCAGGGATGACTAGGCATTTGTGGCAGATAATGAGATAGGCAGAGTTTGCAGTTTGCAACAATTTTTTTCTCCAAGTTTGCTAAAGGGAATAATTCAGATCATGTTGTTAATTCAGTTGTATCTGTGCAGTCAGATATAACTGATACTTCTGTTGAGCAGGTGAGGAGAACTTTTAAACATTTAAATCAGAGGAAGGCCGCAGAACCAGATAATCACAGTGCATTTATTTTATTTATTTGCAGCTGAGCTTGCACCTGTGGGGTAGCCTATTTTTCCTTAAATGTTGAAGACCTCACATATCATCGCTGTCAGGCAGAAACCTTGCCCATAATTGTTACTTTTCAGGAGATGGAGGGGAAAAAATATGCGTTCTAGTGGATCCAATGTAGTTATCTGGTCACAAGCTACTTTTCATTTGTTAAATATTTGTAAAACCCACAGACAGACTTAACCACTTTCTCACCTATTGTTAATGAAACCTTAAAAATAACTGTAGTGACAAACTGACATTTACCAGTTTGCATGTAAGTAACAGCACAGAAGATGCTGTTGTAACATTGATACACCTTATATAAACAAGCCTGAAACGTTTCCTTATTATCTTTTTTACATCTGCATTCAACAACAGCCAGAGCCCTTACTGGCAAATATGATTAAAATGTAGGTTAATCCTCATGTTATTCAGTGGTACCATTCAGAGTACAGATTGTTAAAGATAATCAGACATATTGAACTTACATTGTTACTCAGGAGCACCCCAGGGATGTGTGAGCTCACCACTACCTGTCTACTTTACACAGACCATTGTAAAACTGATATTAGGCACTGAAGATGATCCTATTCTTTATCAGAATTGTACAGATAGATTAGTGGAGTGATGTGAGAAGAATTCACTTATTAATTCAAAGAAGACAAAGAATGAACTTTATAACACACAGACTGAACAAGTTTCCTCCGATAAGTATTTGGCATCTATGCAGATGCAGCTTTATCATGGAGTGCACATAGATTATATTTGTAGAAAGGTACAACAACACATTTACAATACTATCTCAGGAGACTGAGGTAACTTGGAACAAACTGATTCTTCTAAAGTTTTTCCAGTTAATACAGTTTTATGCAGTATGGAATCAGTGCAACTGCACAGTTATAATACTCCTACTACTACTACTATTACTACTACTACTACTACTACTACTACTATTACTGCTAATAATAATAATAATGAAAATAATAATAATAAATACAAATCTGTGTACTACTGTAGCACCTTTCAAAACTTACAAAGTGCTTTACACATGAAGCAACAGGAAACACATTAAAACAATACATTTCTTTAAAGAATTTAAATTGTTTTAAAGATATTAAATTAGGAGGAATAAACTTTAAAGCAAAGATTCAGAACAGGGAAAAGACTCAGCGAGCCTGATCTTCAGGGCCAGGGCATTCCAAAGTGTAGGGGCTCTGATTGCAAAAGCATGGTCTCCTTTTGTCTTTAGCCTACACTTTGGAATACATAGTAGTGCTTTGCCCGAGGATCTCAGACTGCGAGTTTGAACATTTTAAAATCAATTCTAAAAGTGATTGGCAGCCATTATAGGGAAGCTAAAATGAGGGAAACTAAAATGGGTGAAATATGATACAAATTTCTAGACCCAGTTAAAAGGTAAGGTGCAGCATTCAGAATCATTTGGAGATGATGAATAGACTTTTTTTGAAAGGCAAGTGTACAGAGAGTTGCAGTAGTCTAGATGTGATAAAGGCATGAACAACTTTTGTTGGATCAGAGATGGTCAAGAACGATTTTATTTTTGAAATGTTTCTCAAATAAACACACATAAAATGAGGATTGAACTAGAAAAAGTGCTCCTCGGAGCACAGGTCTCCGCCAGGTCAGGTACGTTATTGTGGCCTCCTGGTGGCGCTATAATAGGCCAACGTGAAAAGGGAAAACGGCAATCGGACACTGCATTCATGATTTGAGACATTTTGTTCCAAAAATGTGATTTGCTAAATTAGACCTGCTGGTGGCGCTATAACAGGCCAATGTGAAAAGGGTGGCATTTCTTCCTTGGCCTAGTGGGAATGTGCGTGGGAAATTTAACGGAAATCGCAAGCTGCGTTCATGATTTAAGCCATTTTATTCAAAACGGACCAATCCTGCAAACTTTGGAAGCCAACCTTAGCCAATCAGGATGTAATATGGGAATAGAGATTACTATAAAGATTCTGTGTACCAATTTGCATGACGTTTGGATAAAATCTGTAGGAATAATATTAAAAAATGGTTTGCACAAATCGGCCTCCTGGTGGAGCTATAACAGGCACATGTGAAAAATGTGGGGCAGAGGTTCTGAATTGGCATCCAGGGAGTGTGTGTGCACAGTTTCGCAGCGACCGCGCCAACGGTGCCAGAGATTAGCTGTTCACGGATGGACAGGACACACGGACGGACACACGGACGGACGGACAGGGTGCAAAACATACTCTCTCGCCATGACTTTCGGCCTGGCGGAGACAATGACCTTCTTGACGTGGTGATAGATTGAGGTCAGGATCAAAATTGACACCTAGTTGTCTCTGTTCAGCGTAAAGCTGGAGTGGCTAGACTGCTACATATCTGCTCAAAGATTGTAGGTCAAAAAGGTTTGAGTCAAATTTTCAAGCTGCGTATAAAGAATTCTGACTCTTGACAGGTAAAATTACATCTGTCCCCTCTCATATTTTATTTGAAGAATATCAGCTTTTTCCATCAAACAGAAGACTTACATTTCCGCAGACTTGCCTGAACAGACAGGAACTAATTTGTAGTGTTGGCCTCAGCGTTCCTGTGTGGACGAAGCACTGAATGTAAAAGGGACCAATTCAATTGATGCACTGCAGCCACTTATTTGTAATGGCTGGTATAATATTGTAGTATTTTCTTTAGTAGTTTGCTGAAAATATAATAATCTGTGAAATGTTTTTTTTCCTTTGTTCCCAGATAAACTCTAGTCTCCTCAGCTGTGAATTCTACCACATCATCTGCAGTAGTTGTGTTCGGGTGCACAATTCTTGACTGTTTGATATGTTGAGTTCATTGCTGCAAGTGTCAAACAAGGTCGCTCGCAGTGACAGCGCACAGTGGCACTTAAGCTTCTGCTGATTGGTCAGCTAGCCTTACTAGTCCATGAGCCAGAGCCCCAAAATTGAGCAATGATTATCGAAAGAGTGGGCAAAACCAAACCTATATTAAATTGTTCATAGGGTCAATACGAGCAAATAAATATATGATAACCTTTCCACAGGAGCAGCTTTTTCATAGTTATCACACATTTTGTTATTTTCCCCATACGTACATGACAGGTGAAAAAATGACAACATTTAAAAAAGAGTTATCATAATGAAACTTCCTGAGTTGATTACTTGCATGAAGACAATGATTTATCGTATTACAAGTTTTCTGAAATTGTATATTTAAATATGCAAATTAGACATTAGTCCATGAGCCAGAGCCCCAAAATTGAGCCAGATATTGAATATTCCCTCGTTAAAAACCTTTAACTCCAACATCTTAACAAAATGAAATAAGAATGTTGACTCTGGCTTTGTCCAATGTTCCAACGTTGATTCTGGAAAGTTATGCAAATGCGGGCATATTTTCGTAATGCCTAATTTGCATATTAAATATACAATTTCAGAAAACTTGTAATACTATAAATCATTGTCTTCATGTAAGTAATCAACTCAGGAAGTTTCATTATGATAACTCTTTTTTTAAATTTTGTCATTTCTTCACCTGTTATGTACGTATGGGGAAAATAACAAAATGTGTGATAACCATGAAAAAGCTGCTCCTGTGGAGAGGTTATCATATATTTATTTACTCGTATTGACCCTATGAACAATTTAATATAGGTATGGTTTTGCCCACTCTTTCGATAATGAAATCTTGTCTGGCTCATGGACTATACCAGTCCTACGGCTGATATCATTGTTTTTTGTTTTGTTTTTAGTTTTTTGATACCTAAGCATGTTGGTAGAAAAATTATAGTGTCACTCAAGCCTATGTAGCTACCTGATAAAACAGAAGTTCCCAGTCCCTTACAGACTTGGACATAGGCCCACACACTACAGGCATGAATTTGGCACAGTGGTGCTCAGCTTGTACTGGGGGGGGATTGAGAAACTGCTCCCACAGCCAGCAATGTAACAATCTCCTTCCCTCCAGTCTCGCAACACCATCTCCTGCCAAGAGCCTCCCACCATACAGCCACCTGGCCCACTGTTGCATGTCCCATCCGTCTCCCCAATCAGACTTCTATTAGGTTGATACTGTACTCCCACTGTTAGACCTTAGACTTGACCCTGACAGGAGCTCATATGGATAACCTCCCAGCAATGCCAAGTGTTTAGTTAATCTGCATTTTACAGGAGGGGCTAAATTACAGCAAAGGGCAGCAGATTAATTTAGTGTAGATTGTGCCTCCAACTCAACACTGAATGCCTATTTGACATAAATAGTATACTAGAAGTTTTTATATACAGTAGTCATAATTTAAACCATAATTCTAGGTTGCTGGCATCATTATGACATGATTATTATTTTATTTAAAAAATATATTATATTTTGTAACCCATTTTTTCACCCAGTGCCAATTGCCTAAACTGTAATCCTGGGTGCTACTCTCCCTCTTCCAGCCTGGGGAGAGCCCCGAACTGAGCTCCCTTCAATGCATGAGGAGTGAGCAGGCCGATCCTTATCACCTGACAGGGGGTAGTTTCCCCGTTTGGACGTAGCGCGTGGAAGGAACACGTTATTCCAACCAGTTCCTTTCCCCTCCATCAGGCGCCCCGACTGACCAGGGTGTGGCAGTATAGAGACCAGGATTACTGCATGCTTTTTGTGAGGGTACCTACCCTTAACCTGACTCCGCCACATGGAAGAAGCTTGCGTCACATTTGTTTCACAGGCTACTTCCATCTGGGACCTCGATAGCACAATCGATGAAGGGGTGGTCCCTTTTTTTTCCAAGCTACTTGGCAGCCGCTGATTGGTTCGCACAGGCAGCGGTGCGGGCAGCTCCACTCTCTGAGCGAGTCCAGATGGAGGCTGTATTGTGAAGTCAATACCGCCAACCCCACCTAGGGTATGATGACGCGGAGGAGAAAACACGCCCACAGCATCCCCGGCGGGAATCAAACCCAGGACCTTCTAGCTGTGAGGCGACAGCGCTACCGACTGCACCACTTTGCCCCCGACATGATTATTTTCTATTATTGTCTTTCAGGTGTTAGGGAAATCATATTCAAGCCAAGTCGATGTATTTGTACTGGAGGCCAGAGCAGCGGCAGTGGGACTTAGACATTTAGTTATTCACCAAGAGAGTTGAAGCTGACCTTTTTAAATGGATTTTTCCCTAAGAGCAGTCACATTCAAACACATTTAGGTCCTCAATCTTGTAGATGTAAACTCTGACATTCAGAGCCGTTATGTTTATCTCATTGATTGAGCAAACGTCAAGCACCGGGACCTAGTGAGCCGTTTCCCGGCTATCATCCAACTTTTGTTGCCTCTCTTTAGGGCTGTGCAGAAGCTGAATACAAATGATAGGTGATATTTAAACGGCCACAGCATTTGCCTAAATCAAACAGTCATTGTCCCAGTGCAGGTAGCCTGTCTTTCTCAGCAGCATGTTAAAAGCATGCAGTATTTTAGTGTTTGTAAATTGCCCTACTGTCTTGGGTGAACATTAGATAGGCTAGCCTGCTGTCACTGACCTTTACACAAACTACCCCAATCTTGTGGATTCTCAATGACCAACGTATGCATGGAGAGTCTCATTGAAACATAATTTACACAATCTTATTGCAAATATATTGCCACTGGCAAAAGACATACAGGTTTCAAAAATATATATCACTGGCAAGTTTTAAATCATCCATTTAGGTTGGCTATCTTCGCTCATTTGGTTCGATGATATTGTAAACAACATGCCCACATTCAGGAAACACACTTGGCTGTTTTTCCTTTTAATTAAATGTTAATTCCAGACTAGGTCCCTGTAGCAATATCCATTGCATATTTTCTCTGATTGTGGAGCGGCCATGTCAGGTCACCCAGTCTAGGCTACTCCATACGATAACGCTGCCAAGCTCCGTTAAGAGAAGGAAAGAATGGTGAGTCACACCACTTGCTTCTCATCTCAATCTGAGTGTGCATTATGTTTCAGGGAGTGGACCTGCAGATTCACCTAAAAAAAACAAAAACAAATCTGTGACACACTCAACTAATTTCTCTGGGCTCTGTGCCATTGGGGTCTGGCACGGCCTGGGGAGCACTGCTTTACTGCTTCACCGCACGCACGCACGCACGCGCGCGCGCGCGCCCGCACTCACACACAATCTGTCATGGAGATACCACTATCAGTTATCAGCCAGCCAGCTAGAAAACACACTCACCAGATTAATGGACCATTTGGGTGCCCAATGAAAGTGTTTAAAGTAACACATATTCTGAACAAATTGCAGAATGTGAAGATTGTACAACGCTAACATATTTCATGTGTTCTTTGTCACCTACATCCCAGTGATGGGTCACTCTTTTTGCAGTCATACTATTTACCTGCATTCTTTAAAAGGTTGAATAACCTCCTTCTTTTTTTTTCCAGCAAACACTTGAGTGACAAACATGATGAACTGTACGCTACATTTGAATTGCATTGTCATGGATATGAATCACTGATTTGATTCCTCCCTATGCCTCTGCCAGATGCACCAAATTCAAAGTGCATCTATCTAAGAACATCATTCCTCTGTGTGATATAATATAATATATTATTATGGTGTTAGAATCCAGGGTGTCTTGTTGAGTCACTGCGCCATTAATTTCACCGAACACTATCAGACATAAAGCAGCATGAAGGAACAAATGGTGAGGCAGCAGGATTTTTCCTTTGTTCACGTCTGAAGTCCAAACAGACACGGTACATAATGCTGCTGGTCCTCGGCTCAGCTCTCCTGCTATATTGCAGTGTGTGGACCCACTGCTGTAACATCAGTAATTACCTAGGCTGCTGTAGGTGGAATTATGATCAGGTTAAAAATAGCCCAGGTGGCAATGGGGAATAGAGGAGTAGATACTGTCAGACAAATCAAGCATTAGTGTTTACACTGGAGCAATGTCATTACCAGCACTGTAAGTGTGTGTGTGTGTGTGTGTGTGTGGGTGTGTGGGTGTTTGCATGCGTGTTTGTGCTGTGCGAGTGGGCGAGTGAACTGTAAGGTAGCAGGATTTCACTGACACTACACTTGATGCATTTTATATGCACTCGGTCGATTTGTGATGCTGCATTCTTATTTTCGTGATGGACTGTAATATCGTTGCGGTGGACACACGGCTGAAACCAGTCTGTACAGTCAATCTGTCTTCAAGTGTCACCAGTGTTTACAGAGGCCTTAGGCTTAAGAGGTACTTTCACTCAGTGACCTGTTCCATTACAGGGATAGTTCACCCAAAAAATACTTTTTTTCCTATCGATTACTCACCCCATGGAGACTTGAATTTCATGGATTTTTTTTTGTTTTTCGTCCCATTCCTGAGCCAATAATTTGATGCAGTTCCGTATGGACACACAAAGGAGACCCTTTGTGTCTCCATACAGAACCGCTGCCGGTCATCAAATTATTGGCTTAGGAATGCGACCAAAACAAAAGATATATAATTCAAGTCTCCATGGGGTGAGTAATCGATAGAAAATAAATCATTTTGGGGATGAACTATGCCTTTTAAGGTGCTTTTGTATATTTCAGTCAGGCTACACATGAAAGTACCTTATTGTCTCCGCCAGGCCGAAAGGCATGGCGAGAGAGTATGTTTTGCCCCCTGTCCGTCCGTCCGTCCGTGTGTGTGTGTGTCCGTCCGTGTGTCCGTCATTCTGTCTGTGGACAGCTAATCTCCGGCACCGTTGGCTTGCTCGCAGTGAAACTGTGCACACACACTCCCTGGATGCCACAGCAGAACCTCTGCCCCTCTGTCACATGGGCCTTTTATAGCGCCACCAGGAGGCCGATTTGTGCAAAACATATAAAATCCCGTAAATCGGTACACAGTATCTCTATAGTCATTAAACGAAACAGGTCTTTCAGATTTTTCATATACCATCCTGATTGGCAAAAAATGGCTTCCAAAGTTTGCAGGAGTGCTCCGTTTTGAACAAAATGCCTCAAATCATGAACACAGCATGCAATTTCCTTGAAATTTTGAATGCATATTCCCACTATGCCGAGGAAGAAATGCCACTTGAAAATGTTCAAATCAGCCTCATGGTGGCGCTATAACAGGCCCATTCGTGTTTTTACCTATAACTGCACCGATCTGTGTAAAACTTTGTAAGCGCACTCCCTAGAGGTCAAGGAAAAATCCGTGCCCTGCATTTTTCACATCTGCCTTTTAGAGCGCCACCAGGAGGCCGACTTATGTAAAACACATTTTTGCATATTACTCCTTCCGATGTGATCCAAATTTCACGCAAATCGGTACACATGATCTCTATAGTAATGTGATCAAGACGGATGTGTTTGATTTTTCACATTCCATCCTGATTGGCTAAGATTGACATCTAAAGTTTGCTGTAGTGGCTTGTTTTGAACAAAATGCCGCAAATCATGAATGCAGCATCCGATTGCGGTCAAACTTTGCACGCACATTCACACTATGTTGAGGCCACCCTTTTAACATTGGCCTGTTATAGCGCCACCAGCAGGTCTAATTTAGCACAAAAAAAAATTGAACAAAATGCCTCAAATCATGAATGCAGTGTCCGATTGCCGTGCAAGGCCTAAGAAGAAATGGCACCCTTTTCACATTGGCCTGTTATAGCGCCACCAGGAGGCCACAATAACCTACCTGACCTGGCGGAGACCTGTGCTCCGAGGAGCACTTTTTCTAGTTTCACATGAATCTCACTGTTTAGCACTTCTCTCAGTTGGTGGCAAGTCTCATCATGAGCAAGCATCAACATAACAGAGTAGAGTACAAGATGAGATCATGATGTGGTGATTGTACAACTAACTTCAAACTCAAACGTCAACTTTAATGTCACATCAGAAGTTATGTATGTTATATAATTGAAAATGCCAATAAATATATTGTTTAAAAAAAAGAAGTTTACGTATATATATTTTTTAACAATCAATGTTATGCAGTTTCAAGAAAACAGTTATACGGGTAAAGAGTAGAGAAAGAAACAAGGGATACAAAGCCAGATAAAAATAAGACATAATGTCAAATATACAATGTTAAATATAGACGCATGGGGAAAATAATTTAGAAATTAAATGAGGCAGAGATGCTTTTTTTGTGCGAGTAGAGAAACATTTGCAGCAGATATAAATAGCAGCAGTTACTTTTGTGCTGGTAAGAGACATCTCTTAGCAGAAGATATCAAACATATACAGAAGTGATAGTGCCTGCAGCAATGTAGTGTAATCATAGTCATATACGTAGATAGTGCCTGCAGCAATGTAGTGTAATCCTAGTCATATACCGTACGTACAATACATCAAGACATAAAGTGATAATGCCTGTGTGACGGCCTGTGTTGCCAAGACTGACATGGCGATAAGGCTCAGGGCTATTTGGCTTAAACACGGTGGATGTGTACACTCTGTGTACAATCACTACAATGTGGTGTGTGTGTGCCTTCACAATAACCACCAGCATGCTGTCAACAATTCACACAGAGAATTTAATGGAAGTTGAAAGTAATGTGCTCCTCAACTTGCTAAAAATGCACACAAGCCATCCATTTTGGGGAAAGAACTACAGACTTCTCGAGAGATATAGCCTCAATAACTTATTGTTTTTAGTCAAAGATTTGTGCTGGGGGATTAGAGCCGCTCTAATAGAGCATCACTGTGTAGCTTAACCCTGATTTTCAAATCAGGAGACCAGAGCCATCATCGTTTCTCTCTGCCTGACATTTCTTTATTTATTCTCTTTATTCATTGCATGCAGTTTGGCAGTCTACCTGGCATAAATAAATAAAATGTGTATCCTAGATTTGTTTGTGAAAGTACTGTAGACCATCATAAGAACTTGTGCAGTTGCTAGAAAAGGCTTGTGAGCCCTTTGAAATGGCTTGTCTTTCTGCATTAACTTCTGTGGAAATTTGGCCTCATCTACAGTAAGATTAACACAATCTTATTAAACAAAAACTGGAACAACGTTTTGGCAGCACACCCCCTTTATCCTCTGTAAAACTGTGTTTGGCACTTTGTGTTCACTCTCAAATGAATGAACACTACATCTACAGCAACAAGCATACTTAGTGAGTTGCATCATGTTGCAACTACAACATCTTACATTAACTTTTCCTCTGAAATCTACTTTACACTGTTTGTATATAAACATATTTTATTTAACTAAAAAACATAATTGCAACTCAAACTGTTTGTGTGACTTGTTAAAAAGTTGGCATTAGTAGAATTATCTCTTGACCAATGATAAGGAGCAGAGATCACGACTCATTTCTGCTTACTGGAGGCACCCCTTGTGCTAGTTTGTTCACTAATAAAAGTTGAATCCAATAGCATAAGGAAACTATTTCTGTCCTAAGATCAACTGGTATACCATTTAAGAGGCTTTTTTCGTAATAATTTACACATAAGAGACACAAAGTCCAATTTGGAAAGGCTCATTCTGCAATCTTATTTGAACATCCTCATTCCATAACCACAATTCATTATCTGTGACACCAAGTGACAGTGAGATAACGTTGATTACTTGTGTAATAATCATGGCACTCA
Source organism: Gymnoscopelus braueri (assembly GCF_963280865.1). Taxonomy (NCBI): domain Eukaryota; kingdom Metazoa; phylum Chordata; class Actinopteri; order Myctophiformes; family Myctophidae; genus Gymnoscopelus; species Gymnoscopelus braueri. The sequence goes on along the minus strand of NC_137611.1, from coordinate 25,412,950 downwards.
AAAATTACTATTTAAAAAATATTCAAGGGGCTAAATCAGATAAGCAGGCTTGCCAGCCAGCATGTGGCCCTGTTCACAAATTAATTTCAAAGGGTTATAGTAATAGTATCCAGATGTCAATGATGCTGTGTTTTTTAGTTTTATTGTAGTGGTTCAAAACACATGAGAAAATTGGGTTCTCTTCTGGAAACCAATTTTGTGGCCTCTTATGTATTTTCTCATTACTCCTCTCTAACTCTGACTTCTACTCTATGTCACAAAAGAGCTGAGGAGAGAGTCAGTTGGTTTCCTGTTTTACTACACATAAAGCAAATAACACGGGAGTGTGTCCCCGCAATGTACTAGACTCCTGGGAGACGGATTGATGAGGTGGATCGTCACACCTATACAATCAGCTCCCAGTACATCACACGACTTGCCACACCCAAGCTGTGCTACTCAAATGCTGAGTTGGCGGTGCCCGGGATCGAACCCATGACCTTGTGGTCCAAAGGCGAGAGCTCTACCGACTGAGCTACTACGAGGTCAAAAATAAAGGTTGACACTGCAACCTAATTCAATGCAAAGTCTTGATTCAGAAAACTCCTGTGAATTAAATGATCATTGTCATCAAAGACAAGGATATAGTATGCTTATTTATAGTCATAGTAATAGCCTCTACACACTGTACGATATTTGACCCGATATGGCTCTCGGGGATATTTTTTGGTGATCGCCGAGAAAACCACCGATCTCAGTCCAGATCGGGCGTTCCTCGGCGAGGTGTTGATCGCGCAGTGTGTAAGGTACTCCGAGAAGAAACACCCCGATAAATTGCGGTCGGCGAGCGGTTCCCGATAATTTTTACTTTACTAGCATGTTGGATATTTGGGTTTGTCGGACCCGATGAGAGCCGTGCTACAGTCAATGAGAGCACATTACAGCCACGCACCGGTCCGTGGCTAGTCCTCCCGCATAGAACCGCAATATTACCGTACAGACAGTCCAGTCCTGTATTAGATAAACATGATAAACAGATTGATAGAGTGAGCGAGCCTGCTCGACAATGGGGCTGTTTATTATTAGAGAGGAATTAGGGCTTAATTATTATTAGGGCTTGCAGACAGAGAGAGAGAGAGAGAGAGCTGTGTGTATGTGTGTGTGTGTGTGTGTGTGTGTGACGCAGGTATGTGTCTCTGAACAGTATTGCCAGATTTTGCGCGAGAAATAAGCAACCAGGTCTATGAAAACAAGCACAACAAAAGCGACTATAGGCTGCATGAGCACTTTAAACCTATATAGAAATAAAATAGCCGATCTACAAGCTCACAACGCGTCGCAACTATTTTCAAAGAAAAAAAGCAACATTAAGAAATAAAGCCAAATAAGCAACTACACTTTGGAAATAAGCTAAAAAGAAACGCAACCACCGATATCTTTTACAAGAAACTCGCTTATAATAAGCAGACACGGCAACGCTGCTTCTGATCTGAATTGGACTCTTGTTTTGATCTCCTTCCCACTTGCCCCCCACCCCCTCTTCTTCTCCCCCCCCCTCTTCTTTCTATGGAAACTAACGTTGCGATGGGAACGATGTACAAAAACGAATTTCACCCACTTTTTTACCTTGTAAACCTGTGATGTGACAATAAAACTGATTCTGATTCTGAATTGGACTCTGGTTGACTTTTGTTTTGAAACGTTTGTTTCAGAGAGTGAGAGAGAGAGAGAAATACAGAGAAATTGAGAATTATTTAATGTCAATCATTAGCGTCCTGTCTCGGTCTCGCGCATATATCACGGGAGCCTTTCACGTTTTCGTGAGACGTTTGGAATAAAAACAAATGTATGTATTGGGTCGGGATCACATCGTGGTGAAATATCTTGCAATCAGTGAACCCCTGTCGGCGACCAATCTATCGTGCGAGAATCACAACGATATATTTAGCTCGATTTGAAGAGAGAAACTCGTGCAATGTGAAATGCTTAACGATCTGTTCACTCGCCGACCATTTCAAATGTCGGGCAGTGTGTAGAGGCCTTAAAGAAGGGATAAAAATGCTCCAGTGATGTGTGTGTGTGCGTGTGTGCGTGCGTGCGTGTGTGTGTGTGTGTGTGTGTGTGTGCGCACGTGCGTGTGTGCATGCAAGACGGACAGGCCGTGATGGACTGCATGAGGGATTATTTCACATGCTGACAGCTGTTACCTGTACACAGAATTTAGAGTGGTAGCCCAGAGAAGATTTGCTGTAATTCCTTCTCTGTGGCTTGTTGCCAGAATGTCCTTGTGTACAAATTTGGTACAGCCTGGAGTGGCTTGAGCTGCATTCCGTAGCTAAAATGGGGCGATAAGTCAGCCGCAGCCATTCAGCTGGTTTAGATAAAACCAAGTGGAATATTGACTGAGGCTCTGAAAACAACAGTGGTATTATAACACTTTGGTCAAATCTTATGATGCCTCTTTTATCATGGTTAAATGCTTGTGTTCCTCCAGTACCTAAAAACACAACACCTGCGAGTGACGGGAGACGCAAAGTTGAAGTATAAATGGGGTTTTATTATTCTATTCTATTTTTAACTGTTTAGTTCTATTTAGTTGTCCATTTTCTTTTCTCTTTTTTTGCTTTAATAAAGTAATTAGGGCCCGAGGACTCGCAGTAGTGCGAAGCCCTATTGAAACTGCAATGATTATTATTATTATTATTATTCCCGATAATGAAACGGGAAAATGAAGGCTTACACGTACTCCAAAAGTTACGCTACTGTGCACACGCATCATTCATCAGTGGTGAAAATGTACGTATTAAAAATAAAAAAAAGTGGGCGTGGCCTAATGGCTCAATAGCGCCCCCTACAAAACTTTGTGCTTCAAGCCCGACAATACGGTTTCAACTACATCTATGAAAATCGGTACACACCTGTATCATGTCCCAACTTACGGAAAAAAAAAAGTAAAAAAAAAAAAAAAAAGTCTCAATGACCAAAACCAAACATTTTTATTGATAGTGGCGTTTTTGTGTATTTCACGCCATTTTCACGGGTTGTACTTTAACGAACTTCTCCCAGGCGGATTATCGGATCCGCCTCAAATTCGCTCAGAGTACACAAAAGACGTTAACGATGAAAAGTTAACAAAAGCTTGAGTTTTCGTGAAACGGCGTGACCGTGGCAAAGCGTCAAACTTCAGCGCAGGCTATTCTCACAGGAAGTGAGAATAGCCGATCTACAATTCCTATTGGCTGGGCTTTAAACAGCCATAACTTCGGTTCGCAGCATGCTACCGAGTACAAATTTGGTATGTGGACTAAGACCACCAATAGGGACGAGCTGTAAGTTCTGAAGCTCCGCCCCCTCTGTCTTCCTATTGGCCGGCCTTTACACAGCCATACCTTCGGTTTGCAGCATGCTACGGAGTCCAAATTTGGTATGTGGACTAAGACCACCAATAGGAACGAGCTGTAATTTCTGAAGCTCCGCCCCCTCTGTCTTCCTATTGGCCGGCCTTTAAATAGCCATAACTCGAGTTTGCAGCATGCTACCGAGTACAGATTTGGTATGTAGACTTAGACCACCAATAGGGACGATCTGTAATTTCTGAAGCTCCGCCCCCTCTGTCTTCCTATTGGCCGGCCTTTAAACAGCTATAACTCCAGATGGCAGCATGCTACAGAGTAGAGCTCGTCGGGTTAGGCATGTAACCCGAAATACCCGGGTTCCGACCCGTACCCGGCTCGGTCACGGGTCCATTCACAAGAAGTGACTCCAGGTCCGGGTCGGAGCCGGTACAGTCCGTCTCGGGTCTCGGTTCTCCGACTGTGAAATGGACGGTTCCACTAATACCCGAGTTGACCCGGCCAGCGGGTTTCTCGGGGCTCAGACTGTGAAATGCGCGGTTCCACTAATACCCGAGTGGACCCGGCGAGCGGGGGGTCTCGGGCTCAGACTGTGAAATGGACGGTTCCATTAATACCCGGGTGGAGGGAGGGAGGTCGGTCGCTCAGAAGACAGACTGGCAGTGACGCAGTCAATGACTGGCTGCTATTTATATTATCATATCACTACATAATGTTATATCATTGACCTAAATGGCGATATATTAACAAGGATAGGATGATTAAAACATATTTATGTCTGTATTAGCCTTGATGATCGTCTTTCTTGACTGAAGGCTCTGTCTGTATTAGGAACAATTTGGACAGGTGGAAAACTTTAGTTAAACTTGCAGAGTGGCGCATTACTTTACCTGAGTTACATCTTCTGATACTTGTACTTGAATGTTGACATGAAATAATAATCCTGTTTAGTGTTTCACTACCACGAGCAAAGACTACAGCGCATATTAACGGTGCTGATCAACACACACGTTGAAAGGCTAGGACAAAGATACCAAGGATTCGACAGTGATGTCACTATGCAACAAGGATTCGTCGGCGATGACATCACCGACGAATCCTTGGACATATTTACCCACTCATTTATATACACCAGTTATATCAAATATTGTCGATTAACGTAACGCTTTGGTTAATGGTTAAAAATTGTAAAATAATCGAGTTAATATCAACATGTTGTTACCGGTATACTCAAAGCACAATGGAAACTCCAAAGCCAATTATAATGTTAAACAACATTAAATGTGGTTTAACATTAGAAATTAACGTGGATTATAGTTGGCAATGAAGAAGGATTACAAACATCTATAGAACGTGGATTTATTTTTGTATAGCTGTCCAATGAGCATTGACTGGGATACATCATAATCATGGAGGCTATACATTTAGGTAAGAAAGTAGGAAACAAGTCTTATTTAACGCTGGACAACTTGTACTAATGATGACGTTGGCAAACAATTTTGCGTTTGGGTTTTTTGGAGGCTCGGGTTATGTACGGGTTCGGTTCTTGTATGTCACGGTTCTATACGGGTCGGTTTCCGACAGCTCTCGGTGCTGTTCGGGTCCGGTTCTCAATTTCTAATAATGGCCCGGGTCCATTTGGTCACGGGTATTTTTTTCGCGGGTCCATTCGGGTATGGGTCCTTCATATTGGACCATAGGCCGGGTCCATTCGGTTCCGAGTAAAAAAATCACGGGTCTATTTGGGTTCGGGTATTTTTATTTGACCCGTGAAGACCTCTACTACAGAGTCCAAAAATTAACACATTGACCGCCGGGCCCGTAGTTCTACGGGCCGTTAAATCCAACGCTTAACCGCCGATCCCGTAGCCTACGGGCTGTGGTGCTTTTTCCTTTTTTTCGAAAAATCTTTTTTTTTTCAATTTTCCGGTACGGCACATTTCATTGTAAAACCACCGGAAACAGAATTATTTGGGATCCGGTTTTGACGATCACGCCGGCTCCCATTCTAAAGTCTACACTGAAACGCCATTTTCTTCGATTGTAGTTTTTCTCCTCGCTGATCACTGTTTAACATAAACTCAACAATGGATGCCCCGTTTGACACGTGGTTTGGACTGGTAGACACAGGGAGATGTCCGCGATGTTTACAAACAGTGCACAGCTCAATCTTAAGGATTTTAACGATGTCTATGGCGACGTGAAAAAAACAAAAAACAACAATAAAACGTTGGCACTGGTGAGTACATTATGAGATTAACCTCTGGCGGTAAATGTGTTAAGGGTGGACTTTTTATTTTCCGAACTTTTTTTTCCAAATTATTGTTTTCCCCCATTTTTTTTTCCAACATTTTTTTTCCAAACTCCTTTTTTATTCAAACTTTGTCTGTTTTTTTATTTTATAGGTTTCGGTTCATTTGCTTAAGCTATGTAGCCTTAAAGGCTTGTATCTTGGACAGAACGTTGAGGGCCCGTTCATCGCTGCTTGCAGCTTTAATTACGGGGCCAGAGCTCAGCTCTGGACCTGTTTTAGTATTCCCTTTATTCTGTTTCTTCTGCCACTTTTCGCAGTTCTGGCTGAACCGTGCTGTCGCTTTTTACGAAACTCGGCCATATGGTAGATGGTCATGAAAAACTATCAAGAAATAAATCTCACAATCTTTCGTCAAAAGGTGGCGCTATAGCACTCAATTGAAAATGCCAACTTTGAACAGGTACAACTCATGCCCTGTTTGACCTACAGCCATAAAACTTCAATACACACATGCGTCTACTCATGATGAACAACTTTAACCCTCTGACTTTTGACCTCTGACCTTTAGATCTCCCACCATTTTGAATTATATGAAAAACAGTTAAAACCTATCTCCTCCTGGGATTTTTGAGTAATCTGCACGAAACGTTTTACACATGAACTTTGGACCTTTGCCGACAAACAAGCAGCGAGGATTTTCCATAAGTGAAAAAATGAAGCTTTAATGAGCCAATGAATATTGCAGTTTTATGACAATTATTCATCTGCCCCTAACACATACATGCAGACTCACATTTCTTTGAAACTTTGCGGTAATGTTGAGGGTCATTCCAAATATTACTGAAACCAATCTTACTCCAATTGGTCAAAGGGGGGCGCTATAGCGATTTTTTGAAAGTGCAAACTTTAAACAGGCAAAAGTCATGCCTCGTTTGGCCGACAGCCATTAAACCTTTACACATGTGCCTTGACTCATGAGGAACACATGTATCACGTTGACCAGTAAGCTCCCCCTTAGATTGTCCGCAATTTTGAGCAGTTTGAAAAACACTTAAACCCAGGATTTTTCAGCTATTTGCGTGAAACTGTATCATCTGTGTGATCTCCTTTTTCACAAGTTCTTGTCTGTTGGTCCAATGGCTTCTCCCTTAAACGTGTGCCTCACAACCTGAAGGTTGCCAGTTCAAGCCTCACTTGATGCGGACTTCATTAAAGTTGCATTGCACACAACATGATTGTGTCAATTAATACATGTGCAATTGTTAAACTTAACCTGAAATACTTATTTGAGAGGGTATGTTTTTGCAATGTATGACATACTTCATTCTGAAAATAGCCGATCTACAATCTCAAAACTTTTCAGATAGCAACGTGTTTCTGAGTTTGTAGATCGGCTGCTTTCACTGGTTCACTTTTATCTTCAACAGACAACCTCAGCCTGGACAAAGCTATAGCACTATAGGTAATGTTGCAGCACGTCAATCCGAAGGTTGAGGGTTAGATTCCTGTTAATGGCAATAGGTTGACACGTCCAATCAATCCATTCTGCTTCCATCCTTCTCTCTCTTCAATCTATTGTTTCCATGTCTCTCTCTCTTCAATCTATTCCGTTTCCATGTCTCTCTCTCCGCCCTTAGATTGTTCGCAATTTTGAGCAGTTTGAAAAACACTTAAACCCAGGATTTTTCAGTTATTTGCGTGAAATGGTATCATCTGTCTGACCTCCGTTTTCACTGTATCAGGTCTGTTGGTCCAATGGCTTCCCGCTTAAGTGAATGTTTCACAACATCAAGGTTGACGGTTCAAGCCTCACTTGGTGGAGACTTCATTTAAAGTGCATTGCAAACTACAAGACTGTATTAATGAATACATATGCAATTGATAAAAATAACATGAAATGCTTATCTGAGAAGGTCTGTTTTTGCAATGTATGACACTAGAGGTCAGGGCGCCCTACGGGCGCCCTTCCCCCTAGCCCCCTAGCCAACAAAATCGTGGGATACAAATGAAAACATGGCGAACCCCTTTCAAAGAGCCGTTGTAAAGACTGGCTCATTTATGGCTCATGTGGCTATTATATAAAATTAAAAAATATATTTAAATATGTATGTATTCATATGTCATAATAGTATGTATATTTGTATTGTAGATATAATGTATATGTTAAATATGTAGGTACTGTAATACAGCATATAACATTTTGATATAATAATGTATTATTATATGTAATAATATATAATAATATAATATATAACATCAGTAATATAATATTTGTTATAGCATAAGATATAATATACATAATAATACATATTATTGTAATGTCTAATATGATGATATCTAACAGTTTATTGAAATAATAATTGTAATATGTAATTTATTTATATATAATAAAATATATGGAATATATATAAATAGCCATATAATAGCCATTTTCATATGCATCTTATTTATATAGATCCACCGTCTTTCTCTTGTGTAATACTAAATAACATGTATATGTAGATGTATATAAATATCCATTTAATATCCATATGTATATTATTTATATAGATCCACCGTCTCTCTCCCTCTCTCTCCTTTTGTGCTTGAGAACTGGGTGGTACACATGTGCACAAAGGGGGGGGGGGGGGCAGAGTGCGTGTGAGGTGATGTGTGTGAAGTATGTTGGTGTAAATGTGTTGTGTAAATACATTCTGCAATGTGTGGTGATCAAACTGTACATGCAGGCATCTTCGAGTGTGAAACCGAGCATTGCCAGGATGTAAACAACGGGGAAAAGCTGAGTCGGTGACATGTCCAAGGATTCGTCAGTGAAGTCACATCAGCGACGAATCCTTGGGGTCTTTCTGCCGTGCTACTTCCGTGTCGCATAGTAGTGACATCACTGTCGAGTCCTTGGTGTCTTGATCCTTGATCCCTGCAACGTGTTTACCGTCACACGACTACACGCTGTATTTTGATTTTTGCTGGCCAGCGCTAATGAAAGACTAAACTGGATTATCATTTCATGTGAACATTGAAGTGCAACTGGCGGAAGATGTAACTCAGGTGAAGTAATGCGTGACGTTGCAATTATGTAGTGATTTCCTAACATATAAATAGCAGGCACCAGCCAGTCAATGAGTCTTGGTGGGTAGCGCCCCCCCCCCTATGAATAGAAAGGTTGGGACCCCCCTGGTCTACATGATGGGGCGATGCGGGGGCCGACTTGGGACTGACCTGAGTGGAGCGGGGATGCGAAAGACGTGGAGCTGGTACTGGAGTAACGTGTTGATACAACAGAAGATTGAATAAGATACGTTATGTATCTTTCAGGACCTTTCGCCCGCACGGAGCAACTCCTACCGTAAGTAGCCTACTTAATGCGCAGCAACATTCGATGGGGGGATCACTATACCGTGGGTTCGCTAGAGACGGTTCACGTTACTCCAGTGAGCTGGTCGTTGTTGAAGAAGTCTGTGTGGTGAGAAGCAACGTCGTCGCTGAGTAGTGTTGGCTCAATGGGAAAGTCTGACGTTATGGGGACTGGGGACCGTGATGCCGTGATGGTCGTTGTAGCAACAGGGCGGGGTGTGAGTGTGCGTAGTAGTGTTGCCACGTCCGGTTATTGTAAGCGTTGAAGTTATTAGAAGTGACGTTGGATTAGCAAGAGGTTAGCCTTTGTTAATAATATATAACATGTATATGTAGAATATATTGAAAGGTCCATAGGCATAGGTATGTTATTTATATAGATCCAGCGTGTCTGTCCCCATCTGTGGTGTTTTTGGCATGAACCTGGTGGCTTGTTGCTGGCCTTTTGTCGTCCGGAGGAAAATTGACGGAGCGGATTGCGTATTACTCTCGCGCAACCTGGCAACGTCTTTGAGGCTCCTAAAAGGTCTCACCTTCCGGTGTGTCGGTAATGTGTGGGGAATTTTTTGTTGGACGGATTTAATTATGGTGTGAGGGGGCAAATGTGTGTTGAGCAATGAGAAGTGGACGAATAACTGCGTGAATGAATTGCGCACGTTATGACTGGTGTTGTAGTGACATGTGAGATGTTATTGTCGTTATTTCGGCGAAACAAATGATTAAAAACGAAGTGCCTTCAGTCGCACCACCGGAAGGGCTGACTTTCCTCAAATGTAATAATAGATACTTCATTCTGAAAATAGCCGATCTACAATCTCAAAACTTTTCAGATAGCAACGTGTTTCTGAGCTTGTAGATCAGCTGCTTTCACTGGTTCAGTTTTATCTTCAACAGACAACCTCAGCCTGGTCAAAGCTATAGCACTATAGGTAGTGTTGCAGCCTGTCAATCCAAAGGTTGAGGGTTCGATTCCTGTTAATGGCAATAGGTTGACACGTCCAATCAATCCATTCTGCTTCCATCTTTCTCTCTCTTCAATCTATTGTTTCCATGTCTCTCTCTCTTCAATCTATTCCTTTTCCATGTCTCTCTCTCCGCCCTTAGATTGTCCGCAATTTTGAGCAGTTTGAAAAACACTTAAACCCAGGATTTTTCAGTTATTTGCGTGAAATGGTATCATCTGTCTGACCTCCGTTTTCACTGGATTAGGTCTGTTGGTCCAATGGCTTCCCGCTTAAGTGAATATTTCATAACATCAAGGTTGCCGGTTCAAGCCTCACTTGGTGGAGACTTCATTTAAAGTGCATTGCAAACAACAAGACTCTATTAATGAATACATATGCAATTGATAAAGATAACATTAAATGCTTATCTGAGAAGGTATGTTTTTGCAATGTATGACATACTTCATTCTGAAAATAGCCGATCTACAATCTCAAAACTTTTCAGATAGCAACGTGTTTCTGAGCTTGTAGATCGGCTGCTTTCACTGGTTCAGTTTTATCTTCAACAGACAACCTCAGCCTGGTCAAAGCTATAGCACTATAGGTAGTGTTGCAGCCTGTCAATCCGAAGGTTGAGGGTTCGATTCCTGTTAATGGCAATAGGTTGAGATGTCCAATCAATCCATTCTGCTTCCATCTCTCTCTCTCTTCAATCTATTATGTTTCCATGTCTCTCTCTCTCAATTAATGCATGTGCAACTGTTAAAGGTAACATGAAATGCTTCTTGGAGAGAGTATGTTTTTGCAATGTATGACAAACTTCATTGTGAAAATAGCCGATCTACAATCTCACAACTTTTCAGATAGCAACGTTTTGTGAGCTTGTAGATCGGCTACTTTCACTAGTTTTCGTTCCGAGGAGACACAAAAATGCCTTTATTGGTAAATGGTTTGTGATCCAGTGATCTAGAGTAGTTCGTGACACAGAGGCTTGGTTCATAATGGACGGAAATACTTATAAATATCAACAGATACTACCAGTAATTGTGTCAATTAATACATAATGCAATTGATAAAGATAACCTGAAATGCTTATTTGAGAGGGTATGAAGTATGTATGACATACTTCATTCTGAAAATAGACGATCTACAATCTCAAAACCTTTCAGATAGCAACGTTCTTTCTGAGCTTGTAGATCGGCTGCTTTCACTGGTTCACTTTTATCTTCAACAGACAACCTCAGCCTGGACAAAGCAATAGCACTATAGGTAGTGTTGCAGCCTGTCAATTCGAAGGTTGATGGTTCGATTCCTGTTAATGGCAATAGGTTGAGATGTCCAATCAATCCATTCTGCTTCCATCTCTCTCTCTCTCTTCAATCTATTATGTTTCCGTGTCTCTCTCTCTTCAATCTATTCCGTTTCCATGTCTCTCTCTCTATCTCTCTTCAATCTATTCCGTTTATCTCTCTCTCTCTCTCTCTCTCTCTCTCTCTCTCTCTCTCTCTCTCTCTTCAATCTATTCCGATTCTCTCTCTCTCTCTCTCTTTCTCTTCAATCTATTCCGTTTCTCTCTCTCTCTCTCTTTCTCTTCAATCTATTCCGTTTATCTCTCTCTCTCTTCAATCTATTCCGTCTCTCTCTCTCTCTCTTCAATCTATTCCGTTTCTCTCTCTCTCTTTCTCTTCAATCTATTCCGTTTATCTCTCTCTCTCTCTCTCTCTCTCTCTCTCTCTCTCTCTCTCTCTCTCTCTCTCTCTCTCTCTATTCCCTGGCCCCGCTTATCGCTGCTTGCAGCTATATTTTGTTTTGTTGTTGTAGTGTAGAGCAGTGTTTCAACCTTTTTTGTGCCAAGGCACACCTGGCTTAGCCAAAAGATCCCAGGGCACACCTAGATATACGGTATATATATATATATATATATATATATATATATATATATATATATATATATATATATATATATATATATATATATATATATATATATATATATATATATACACATATATATATACATATATATATATATATATACACACACACACACACACACACACACACACACACACACACACACACACACACACACACACACACACACACACACACACACACACACACACACACACACACACACACACACACACACACACACAGAGAGAGAGATTATTGGGCAGGTATAAAGAAACCTTGACCATTACAAATATATAAATCTTTGGCCTACAAATATATATAAGTTCTTCTTTGGTAAGTATATTTGGTACCCAATATACTTCTAATATCTGATAATAATATCTAATAATCTGATCCTGATAGCGTTATTGCGGACGCATGCGGTGTCGCCCACTACAGACGAACACAAAAACTCTCGCCCCAAAACAGTCACCCCCGGGGAAATCCGGTGATATTCACCTGGTATTCCTAAACGTAACCTCATTAAACTATGCCTAAACCTAACCTTATTCCTAAACGTAACCTCAGTAAAACTAATAATATGGCTAACCGTAAACTTATTTCTAACCTTATCCTCAGTAAAACAAATACAGGAATACAAGAACCGCTGGTCCGCGAAAAGAAATGGGGGCGAGCGTGTTTTGGGGCGAGTTTTCCGGTTATATCCACGGCACCACGGCTTGAGTTGCAAGAGATTCTCTCCGTGGCGTGGAGGAGTAATCAAACACTACAAACGTTGACACAAACACACTGGAGTGATTTAGAAGCACTTTATAAGAAAACTAACACTTATGTATTGTTTTATTGTTGGACATTCATCATGGCAGGTTATAACATGGGCTTTTGGGACAGGACAGCCCCTCTTAGCAGGTACGACGTCCAGGTCCGCCGTATCGACCCGTTCTGACCCACTTAGTAATACTGACTGAGTGCCAAAGCATGTACCCTGTGCCCTTATACAGTACCAGGTAGGACAACATATTTGCATTCGTATGGGTGATGGTCGCTACACTGAATGGACTCGGCCGTGGCTGTGTGTGAAACGGATGATGGCCGTATCGATTGACGGACGATCAGCACTATTGTTCTCGAGGGTCTGGGTTCACACTTTCTTCAAACGGCGCGGAACACCTCAGCAGTACTTGCGGACCAAAATTGGGACGTTTGCCAGGGTTGATAAACACTGGTGTAGAGCAACCTTTAGTGCCCAGAAAAGAGATGTACTGTATAAGTCTGCATAATAATAATAATTATTATTATTATTATTATTATTGTTGCTATTTTCAGTAATTTTGAACATTTAGAAAATCTTGTAATTTTAAACCATTTCAGAAAATTTCCCCCTATAATGGCATTTATGAAAGTGGTTAATGCATACAAGTTTTGCACGGGCTTCATTATGAGCATGGGTCAATCCTAATTGTAAACTTTACTGTACTTAAAGTGACAAAATACAAGTTAGGCTTCACAACCGCATTGAAATTACTGTATACAGAATGTCTAGTCGTTATGCCTCCTCCCCACACACATTTGTGTTGTCAATGCTGTTGTTTCCTACTGACTCACCTGTCAGTGAGGAGCCCCCACCGGGAGGACATAGAGCCTTCGTCCTACTCCTCCCGACCAACACTCCCGGCTGACAGGTGCCGCCCCAGCCCGTAGGATTACATGCAGTGACTCCCCGACAACGCGTTCTCACTCCCAAGACTGCAAACGGGTGACGGCTTGGGACGGATTCGACCAGGCGGCTAACCTTTGACGTGTCGGGGGTACGTCACATGTTGACTAGGGGGGGCGATGATTTGCGATTCTGTCCCTATCGGGACGTAACTCGAACGGCGCTGAGATGGCTGAAGCAGATTTCGCAACGTCGGTACGGTGACTCGCTCGCCTAACAGCTCACTTGACGGTGCCTCTCGTTGGCTCAAGTCTTGAGGTTGACAACGAGACGGCATCAAATGACGTGAAGGGGACCCCCGTCATGTCAAACGTTTGCCCTTTGATCAGATTTGTCCCATGAAGTCACTATAGTATGTTTTGGGAGTGAGAGTATGTTGCCCCCGAACATGGGCCAATTGTGTTCATGTACACGCTCGACAAAGCTGGATGTACCGTGGTGGATTTTAACCCACAACCTCCGCGGTGGTGGGCAGGCACTTTACCACTGCGCCACCCGAGCGCCTCGCGTCAGTATTTCTAATGCAAATTGAATAAATTGACTGAGCAGATCATGTTTTTGGCAATAACTTTTTATAGGAAAAGGAAACTTCCCAGATTTCATCTTATTCCGTTTACCTTTGTTATTGAGTTTGACACACGCACGCACGCACACACACACACAAACAAACACACACCAGCCACTCTCGCCCCCTACACACACACACACACACACACACACACACACACACACACACACACACACACACACACACACACACACACACACACACACGTATGCACAGCAGCAAACCCATCACGTCCTGAACCTCCATAGCGGAATCCAACTTGTCATTAAATCCTGGATCAGAGAGCCTTTTGAAGCTTCACTTTCTTCCTTTCTTCAAAGGAAGCTCTGCTGGTCTTTGCAAACTAAAAGTGAGACATTATTGAATTCTTTCTCCTTTATTTTCATTATGTTAAGTTTTATGTGTTTCTGTGTGTGTTTTTGAGGTTATGTTTGCGTGCGATTGCGTGTCTGGAAGAGGGTTACGGAGTGAAAGTCTTAATTATATTTTTTAGACATTTGTTCAATAGAGTTGTGGCTTACTTGTGCAGTTTGTGTCAAATAATTGTTTTGCCTGTAGGCCTGTAAAAAGATACATATTTTCTGCTGTTTACACTGTTTAAACAAATGATTTGTTTTGTATCTCACTTATATTGAAGCCCATTTCTGCCACTGAATACATTTAAAAGGAGGCAATTCACAGTTTTTGTCACAACTGTCACAGTTGTGACAAAAAGGCTCAGCATGCTGAGATATAAAGATTACAATTGCACGAGTAAATTATGTCACCTAAACAACATGGGCGCCAAGCTTTAAAAATGATGCTGTTCATACAGTACCTTGTGTGACACACAGATGAAGCTTTTGATGACATTGGTTCCAAAGAGGGTTAGTAGAGGGTTAGAGAGTCAGTGACATCATGTTTGAGATGTATTAGAATGCAATTTATTTGATTGACATTACAAAAGCTTTAGGATAATACGATAAGTAACTGCCAACAGCAATTTTCGCTCTGCATTTCCTGTGAGAAACCAAGGCCTCTTGGTCTGACTGGCAACGACTTATCATTAAGATGCAAGCCGGTTTGTCATTTGTATTCTGGTTGAAGAGTGCAGAGTTCAGAGGTTCAAGACTACCACTTACCATTTGCGAAAGTGGGCCTCACCCTACCCTCTACTGCTGCTGGAAGCGCAGGCAGCTCAATCTGCTATCTCTGTTTAGCAGAAACGTTTGCTAATCAGCCACTGTGTCACAGAGACAGGTCCCCATGAATCATCTTAATTCTACCTGTGGAACCAAACCGGCACTCCACTGTTTTACCACATCTATCTATCTATCCTACTTTACGCTGCCACCTACCCATGCAATCGATACTTCAAAACTGTTCACCTTGTTTCTTTTCTTCTCTCCATTAGAGAATCTTACAGTTGTGGGTTTAAGCTGGGAAAAGATGTGTGCCGCATGTTGCAGTACACATCCACCAGTCTCAGTGGGAAGTCCTTTGTTTCAGTATTTCTATATTACAAATCTGCTGGAGCCCGAGACTCATTTGTTGATGTTTTGTGGCTTTTTGCACTGTCTCCAGAGTTCTCCCCCAAGGGGCTGAAACTGTAGCATGGTGATTGATGGAGCCTCTCTCCGTCTGGGTGATGTGTTCACTGATGCTGATGCAGTGGTGATGGAGTGAGATACCCCTGCTGAAGCCGATCTAGTGAGCAGCTGGCCCTTGTTCTCTGCTCACACAGTGGCTTAGCGCTTATTTCTCGCCACATCTTGCCTCATTATTATGTGACGAGGTTTTCTTTGTTGGCCCAGGAGACTTTTTTTCCAACCCCATGCATCACCCCTCGTCATATTGTACGAGGATTCAGATGTGGATGTTGGAGAGAAATTCTACAATGCAAATTATAAAGAACTTTCTCTGCGAGTTTGGTCAGTGCATGTATTGTATTGTATTGTCGCTTTTAACCTTTTATATCCAAAACCGTTACTTTTCAGTAAATGCTATGGAGATTAAAGGTTTCTACCGAAAGTGACTGTTGATTGATGCATCTCGATGGGGTTAGACTGATTGACTCATTGGATAAAGGCGTTATGTAGGCTGCATGCAGAGGATTTACAGACAGACACTTGGATGCAAATGTACACTCCAAAAACAGTGGGAGCAAATGTACACTCCAAAAACAGTGGGAGTTTTGGGCTGTGAGCTGTGCGTGTGAGATGATGCAGAATAGCTGTATTGTTTCTTGGTGTCCTGTCCACTAACACCTGGGTGGATGTTTGTTGCTGCACTGAGGCATAGCAGGAACTTCTGTACACTGCTGTAGAGATGGCCCCATAGGGATTCAGGTCAGTTCCTTCCTGCCATTCACATGTCTGTCTGTCTGTCTGTCTAACTATAGCAAAACTATACAGAAGTGGTCGCCACCTGACCTGTCCTACATTCGATTGTACATCAGGGCTAGCTTTCTTTCAGAGAAAGGCCAGTGTGGAATTGATGTATTTTTTTATATGGGTTTTTAAGTCCAGCTCCAATCACTGACTCACCAATCACCAATGCAATATAAAACGTATAGGCTATCGGCCAATAACAATGATACTTCCTGAACCACACGTTCAGTATACTCTTGTATACAGAGGTGAACTTCAGACCTGTGTCAAGATAAATCTGGTTTGAGTCAGTGGAAAGCACAAGTTGAGTGGGAATTCTAATTCTTACAGTACGTTTGTGGATGACTATACAATGGTACTATCATAGAGTCCTGGGAAGACTGCCCAGTCAGTATTGTGGACATGAGCAGCTCTCAAAACACTTAAAGGCATTTTTGTGTTATTTGGACTGGAGTGTACAGAGTACAGAATGTGAGGGAAGAGGGGAGGAATGACATGAAACACATGGTCCTTGAGATAGAAACCAACCCAGGATGTTGCAGTTGTGTTATACCGAGGCATTCCCGGAAATTAAGTCTTATTGATTTTTTGGTTTGCACAACGGAAAACAATATTCAGTTACATAATCTTTCACTGTAAAGAAAAACGTGAGAAACCCATGGAGGTCTTATAATGGAACCTCACCATTAAATGTCATTACATTTCATTTCTAAAGGACGCATTCAGTGTGAAAAGGTATACCAAGCAACTTTGTCACAGTAACGGCACAAGACGGCACAAACGGACAACGCAATTATCATTGCCATCTTCCGACCAACCCGGTTGTCATTTTTTAAGCCTGGCGCCCACGTTGTTTTTAGGTAACAAATGATCTTGCGCCTATTTATCTATTTACTGTAGCTTAAAATGAGGTGTGGTCTGGTGCGCCCTTTTATCTTACACACAGACTGTGCTTTGCGTTAAGACCAGCTCTAAGGTGGTGTTATCAGCCAGCGCAGTGACAGCGTAAATATTCCTTACTATTTAGACAGCGCAACACTCAATGCATTAACAGGTCACCATCAAATTCGGGGCTTCCTGATGCGATGAGCGTGCAGCCGTCCATCATGCTTTAATAAGTGGTTTAAAAACAACCTAACTAAAAGTGAGTATATGATGTAAAGATTTCACATTTTGTCTCTTGGACATGAGGAGATATTAGGCTACAGGAGGAAGATGTGAATTTTGACCAGCGGCATGGCCCCATTTCAATCAAAATCCATCCGAATTGAGTGAACTTGAGTCCCCCCCCACCCTACCTACCTTCCCTTCCCCCTGTTCCTCCCCCCCTTCTCTCTCCTTTTTCTTCTTTTCCCCCTTTCTCTCTTTAACTTTCTTTCAATCTTTTTGCTAAATTTAACTTATTTCTATCAACAGTGTACACACTCCCCAGTAATTTTCATTGCTACTTTTTTTTACTTTTTTTTATTACATTTCAAGTCTGTGAGTACCTGTATGATTATATATATATATATTATTTTTCTTTTCATTTTTTTTTTGTTTCTCTTTTTTTTGTTTTTTTTTGTTATTTGTTATACAGAGACGATGCCGGGTAAAAATGCAACAAAAAAAAAGGGGATATAAATAAAACTGTACATGCATATATTATGCACCTGTCTGTGATACCTGAACTGAATTCCCTAATAAAAAATAATAAAAATAAAAATCCATCCGAATTCAACACAATAACACTCATGTTCAACATGGTAGATGACATTTCTGAGCTACTTTGCATTGAGGTTCAAAAAACAATTAATGATCTAGGTCAGATTATCAATAGATTGCATTGGGCAAGCTGTGCCTATTTTCTTTGCATGTAGACGAGCGGTAAGGAGAGAGGGACAGAGAGAGAAAGGGAGAGAAAAAATAGATGCACTTATTTCAATTAGTAGTAGCCTGCACTTTATTACTGATATCATTTCTTTCTTTATCTGTCTCTGTTCAATAGACACCAGTCAACAGTCGTAAATATCCATACAGCTGCGATGCGAGGATGAATGGCATGCACATACTGTATTGCAGTGTCTGTCATGCTTTAATTGGTGGATTAAATAAAGAAGAACATAACTATTAAGTTGATATGTCAAGATATCACGGATGTGTTTTGGACATGAGGAGATATTGCTAGAGGAAGGTGTGATTCTTTGCACGCCCAAAATGCCAGTTTCCCCCGTCTCCTGAAATCATTAGACTATATATTAATGATGCTTGATGGTCACACACTCACTTCTCCTCAGCAGAAAATAGTTTGCGTCTCTTCCAATCCGTCATTAAAATACCAATTTGCCAAGGTTCAAATGTACCCCAACGAGAAAACACTCTGGTTGGTCTGATTTGTGTTATGCCCAAAACGCAACCATGACTAATTCAGAGGCTTAATACCTACCGTTTGCGCCTAAAACCTAGCTATGGCTTAAGTCGTTACATTGACATTCTGGATTTTATTGTGTAGCTTCATTGTTGACATGGATGGGATTTTGAAATCAAAGCCTCCAACTGTGTGTGTAATGTCGATTTGCATCCATGTGAGCTTTAGACGGTAAATTGCCTGCATTTAGCCCACAGAACATAGCACCTTTATCCAAAATGCTTTACGATATTCCTTACATTCACCCCTTCACACACCGACAGTGGAGGCAACCATGCAAGACACCAAAACCTGCTATCGGGGGCTATTAGGGGTTCAGTGTCTTGCTCAAGGACACTTCGACACAAAGCCAGGAGGAGTCGAGATGGGATGGCCAATCTACCTCCTGATCCACTGCCATAACCTCACTCTGCATTGCTATGACATCTATCACAAACACGCATGATTGATCTCCCCTCTACCCATAAACAGGGGTGTAGCACAGAATTCAGGGCCCTATACACAAGCAGTCTCTGTGTGTCCACCTGATCTCTTGATCCATGACTCTCACACATATGAGGAGGGGTTACTTTTATTTGTTTTATGTTGATAGCTCCAGTACAATGTCATATGTCATTGTAGGGTTAGCTACCATTGCTATCATACTGATTAATTACACAATGGAAATACGCTATAAGCAGTGTTGCATTGCTGAATTGGAACGTGGTTGCACTCTGTTTTAATGACAATTAAACTCTGTCACAATGGACAATTGATATGCATCTAGGCTCATTCCTATGTTAATCCTCTGTTAATTCACCTGGTGTGAGTCGGGAGCCTTTGTAAACTTTGTTGAGGTGTGAATTTAAAGTTGTTTTAAATCTATGCATGTGCCTGCGTGTGCTCCTGTTCAAAAAGGTTGTTGCACGGCGTGTTAGGCCAACATTATTGGCTACTCTAAATTCAAAAAGAAAAGAAGAAAAAAAGGAATGTACCGCAGGGGTGTACTAAACCATTTTGTGCCTTTTGAGAGGAGCCTCAGAGAGCCTCCATTATTTATAAGTATGTTTTATACAATGTTCAGCCTCTCAACCGATTTATTCAGCTAATCTTTAGTTATGACACTAATTCGAAATAAACAATTGCAAACAAGAACATACTTTTAATCCCAGGGTTTTCGATGGCCCCCTCCCCCCATTGGGGACCTGGGTACTCAGTCCCACTTGTCCCCTCACTATGACACCCCTGCCCATCAATCCATTTTATATCAGCTCATAAGTCCATTACAGATCATGCACACACTGTTGTATAGTAACAAGGCCAAGCTAATGCTATCATTGGACATGACGATAAAGTGTGTGATTAATTAGCATTAATTCAAACTGCTTTTTTTACATGAGAATATCCACACAGAACGTGAATATAACGAGGCAATAAAGCGAACTAGTAATTTTTTTAACTAGTTCGATCTTTACTGTGAATAAACTTTGTTGAGGTGTGAATTTAAAGTTGTTTTAAATCTATGCATGTGCCTGCGTGTGCTCCTGTTCAAAAAGGTTGTTGCACGGCGTGTTAGGCCGTCCCATGAGCAATGCAACCCTGGCTATAAGCTAGAGTCCCACACATTTTGCATATTGATATCAGCCGCTGCTACAATAATGTATTACTTGCACAAGAGTCTGAGGTATGCTGTTTTATTTTTTTTATTACACAATTATATTTCACACTGTTCTGATGTTTGATTTTTTTCTCCATTTTTATTATTTATGTAACTGCAGTACGTGAGTAGCTTGTACAAAAACGTATTCCACCCACTCATTTACACCTGTAAATTATATTTGTCATGTGATGTGACAAATAAAGTGAAGTTGGAGTTTAATTTATTGGCTGTTTACCTTCTGTATAAACTGATCATATTAGCTTAAACCATTCTTAAACCTTACCGTATAAGCTCACTGCTTGTGCTTGCATTTCTTTTGAAAGAAATTAATGAACACTTGTTTTCTCTCAGTTTGCTTTCTTTCTCTTTCCTTTCTTTTATTTTTTTAAATCCTGATTTCTCTTTGTTGGGGAAATAAAGACATAACTATCACAGAGGAGGTGCTACAGCATCAGCAGTCACTTGACTTGGTTAGCTGCATTTAGAGATTAATCAAATAACCTTGTGATGTTACCTGGCTTTCCACATCACAGTGCCTATGAAAAGCCTGGTTTCCTGTTCAGTGTTCATATCCAGTCTAGAGCCCTGCTGCTGTATTACTTTCAGACAATTTCCACACATACATACTGACCCAGACCGTTTCCATATCCGCTCTAGACTGATGTGCAAACTGACCTGATGAAGCGAATTGATCCCTGTAGGAATTCACCGTAGGAGGCGCTCGGGTGGTGCTGGTAAAGTCCCTGCCCACCACCATAGAGGTTGTGGGTTTGAATCCACCGTGGTAAAACTGGCTTTGACGGGCGTCTATGCAAACACAATTGGCCCGTGTTAGGGGGAGGGAAGCCGGGCAGGGAGGGTGATTGCCTGTACTCCTACAGGCTGGGGGCGACACCTGTCAGCAGGGAGTGTTGGGCGGGAGGAGTAGGACGAAGGCTCTACGTCCTCCCGGTGGGGGCTCCTCACTGGCAGGTGAGTCGGTACGATAGAACAGCAGTGACGACACAGAAATGTGTCTGGAGAGGAACCAATTGGATAAAGACTAAATTGGGGGGGGGGGAACATTATTGGCTACTCTAAATTCAAAAAGAAAAGAAGAAAAAAAGGAATGTACCGCAGGGGTGGACTAAACCATTTTGTACCTTTTTTGAGAGGAGCCTCAGAGAGCCTCCATTATTTATAAGTATGTTTTATACAATGTTCAGCCTCTCAACCGATTTATTCAGCTAATCTTTAGTTATGACACTAATTCGAAATAAACAATTGCAAACAAGAACATACTTTTAATCCCAGGGTTTTCGATGGCCCCCTCCCCCCATTGGGGACCTGGGTTTTGTGCCTTTTGAGAGGAGCCTCAGATAGTTTGCATTTTTGCATCATTATTTCATCACACTCCCAGTGTGTAAGGACCTTAAGAGTTACCTACCAGAATGTTAACTAAAACAGGCTTGGCTAGGCAGTACTAAGGCTAAGGAAGAACACAACTCACAGTTAAATCCCATTTAAGAGACTTTGGCATTGTGATAGGCTACAGGCTGCAGCCCATCAAAACTGAAAGGATTCAAGTTAACTAAATCTATGGAAAAAGCCATTGTACTGTTTCTTCCCCCATCCTTTCTTTTCTATTTCATATCTGTTCCAAAGGGACGTCACGTCAGGGGATGGAAGTTGAGCTACTATACAGGATGTGTGTCAGCAGAGTGGGAAGATTATGTTTGCTCTCGGGAAAAACTAAAAAACAAACAGAAAAACAGAATGGAGATAAAACCCCCGATGGCGTCACAATGGATGCAATTTTACAGTTATACCAAATGTTCTTTTGCATGTCATGACCTGTATTTAGGCATTACATTCATTACACCGGAAAGGCGTTGAGTCATCCTCCTCCTCAGTGCATGTTTTTTTCTTGGTGTTTCAAACACCTGATCAACACACACTGCTTCTCTGTTCAGCAACTCTAGTAGACAGACTACCTGATACTCCTACTGTCTTGCATATGAATGAGGAGTCATCAGCCCACCACATATCAGATGGGATCACTGTCAGCTGGCTATTAGTTCAATGCGTGTGCCGTGTGGACTGCGTATTAATACAAAATACATCCATCAGCACAACACCACAGGTCAAGACTGACTGCCGATATTGAGGCTGTGTCTGATGATTTGTCATGGTTAACCTTTTATATGGACTTTATTTTGTCATCTGTGATGAGAATGGGATAATAAAAAAAAAAGGCCATAATCCATTAGTATTACATTCCAGATGTACATTGAGTCACTTGTTGGGAGCTTTGCATTTAAATTAGAGTGTGGGACTGTGGCAAATTCCATATGTTTATCTCTGCAGCGAGGATTGGAAGCAAAAGCACTTCCTGGATTAAGATTTGTGCTCCACTGAAGCAAAACCATTTTGCCTGGTTTATAGTTGGTTACGTGCTGTGTTGCACACCGAAAACACCTACAAGTTCACAACATGTCGCAGCGTGTTGTGATATTGTAGATCTGCTATTTTCATATCTAAATCACACTGTTCTCTTCGTAGACGCACCTCGCAGCCACACACGTTCCACTGCAGCCAATAGAACAACCGATTAAATATGTATCCTGTACGACTGTGAATGTCAAATTTCAACAATATTTAATTACTCCAGAAATGATTAAACCACTGCTCTCCCTCAATGTTGAGGAGTAAATGGAAGCACCACATGCTGTTGTATCAGAAAATGAGCTTCTATTCTTTCCCGAACCTTCAATCAGGAGCGCTGAAAGAACGAGATGGACGAGACCTGCTTTATAATTAGGAAGAGCTTGAGAAACAATTTCACTCACAGTGATGAAATAATGATTGTAATGAGGTCTATATAACGACAATGTCGCACATATTTCGTTGAATGCATACTGTAGGCATACATTTTGAGCGAGTTTAATGGCTTGTTCAAATACCAAGTCATTACAATTCATCCAAGATCAAAACTCGGGTCACTATGGCGGCTCTGCTGCTGAGTGACTATTAAGTGATTTTTCAATCTTGAAGGTGAAAAGGCATACATTCGACCCATTCTATGAGGAATGTGCATCCTAAATTATCCTTTGCTGCTTATTGGAGGGAGCAAACCAAATAAGGTTAGGTTTCGTTTTTTTTAGGATTAGGTTTTGTCGTTGAACATTTAACATATAGGACATTGTTCTACTACAAGTGGATTTGCATCATAGGTCACATGGTGTAGATTAAGCTGGTGCTTCCTAAATTAATTCATCCATTGCTACCATGGTAATGACCTTTTCCCTCTCCACAGCATTGACTGTGAATCCGTGGTATCAGAATGATCACAGTGAATACTGTGGCATACCATTACCATACCATACCATACCATACCATAATCTTTCTATAATTGATCATAATGATAATGATTTATTTCCCTTGCGGTTTATATTTAAGCCGTGGTCTTGAACCGCATTTATACTAGAAATACTGTAGCTTGGCCACAATAAAGCTGTAAGAGGTAATTCAGACCACTGCGATTTCTTTTTTACAATGTATAAATCGGGCTCAAAACTATTTTGTCTGTTTGGCTGTCATGAATCTTTGGTGTGAACTAGGCTTAATGATCATCTAATTAACCTGAGGCCGAAAAATGCCTTCTAAATCAGTAGTTCTCAAACCTTCTCATGCCAAGGACCCCCAAAATGATATGTATTTGGCCGCGGACCCCCCCCCCCCCCCCATCTGAAAATGTTTCGTGCCAAAGACCCCCAGAAGAGAAGATTTGTGTTAAAAAATACTTTTCCAAATTTCCAATTTTCCAATTATTCCAAAATGTTCAAAAATAGCAGATGTACAAGCTTGTAGATCTGCTATTTTTGAGAAGGCTGTTCTCAATCCTAAGCGTTTTCTGATAAACTTTTGTTGCTAAATCGCTAAAATCTAAAATGACACAGATGCTTTCCCGGTTTTAATGGGTTAATACAAAGATTGCCCACTCTCAAAGTGTAGACTTGAGTGCTGTCAAAGCAGAGTGTAAAGGCCACTGATAATTTCATGCATTCATGCCGCCCTCCAGGGAAGTACAGTATTCTTTGGTCTGGGAGACATGCATGGGGGTCATTAGTCAGACAGCCCATTATTCTGATGTCCCAATAGTCCGACAAATATTAGGTTAGTATGAGGTCAGGGTTGGGCTTAGTTATAATGCGCCCGCCGTAGGACCAAATAATGGTACTAATGGACCCAAAGGGACCCATACAGGTCCATTTGATTCCATTTGTACACTCCGGGAGAATGTTGCTGTGTATTTGAAGATGAGTGAATCTTGGTCTTATTACTGCAAGTTCCTGCAAGTTTAACACAGGTCTAACCAACATGTAAGAAGTTCGCTAAGACAAAGTGTTGTTTATAGTGATAGGTCAACAGTGTCAGACAGAAGGTAATAGTGACTCGTTATCTACAGTAGACACCTGGAGAATGAAAGGGCAATAGTTTAAACATGATAAGTCAATTATTAGAAAAGGTGGGAAGTTTATACTGTAATAACCGAGGTAACACAAGAAGAGGAGAAGAGTGAAAATTGTTGAGGTTCAATTTAATGAATCATGAGTTTTGCATAATTACTTTGCCTCAGAGGGGTTATCAGCTTGGGGGATATGTTCCTCTTCATGAATAACTAATTTAGCTTTTTGTTGTGAGTATTAATAGGTTATGTGCTGAATAATTGCTGAATAGGCTCTAAATTGAAACTAAAATGTATGGAGAAATAATATCACCCAATGCACAATATCTGTATATGTCTTTGAGAGTAACTAAGCTACAAACGTCTTATCTTAATCAACAGACATGTTTGAATGGAGTTTAAAAAAACATTGAGACTAGCGGCTATACAGTAGTTGAACAAGAACAAATTATGAAGTAATGGCTGGATTGTTGATGTGCAATTTATGGCATACAGTATATGAATCATGAACAACACTCGTTTCAGTGTTGTTCAGACAAATAATCCATTGCCTACATTCTATTGTTCTGTTGCTAGCTAAAAACCATTTCGCACATGCAGCTGGTTAAAAGTAATTCTCTTTTAGGCTTAATTGTGCCTTATTATAATTTGTGGCCCCTATCTGCATTTAAAAAGTGGCTGTATGAGCCAAAAGCATTAAAGATTATCACTCAGCCATACGTCTGTTCACTTTAGTACCTTATTTCCAGTCATCATATTTTCAATTTACATCTAATGTGACTGACACAGCAAAATCCTTCCCCTCCGGCTGTGCACAGAAAACCCTTTGGAAACAACCCCTAGTAAATCTGCTCCAAGGGTTTCTGCACTATGCTGTTTTAAATCACCAACCCGCCCATCACCATGTTTCTATAAATAGCCCACTGGGTTTTATAACCGAGGCTTTACATTGATGGCTGGACAGCAAGCCTGCATGACATGGGTGAATATCTCACTTTCACTTAACTAGTACATAGATCAGTGAACCACCTCGGCAGACCTTTTAAGAGGGTCATATTGATGAGTAGAGTCATACACAAATAATTGTTTGGTTGGAAAATTATTTGCAGTAAATTTTAACTATAATGTAAACCAATGACATTTTATAAAGCAAGCTGGACAGTTATTGGATGATTTAGCACACACACACACACACACACACACACACACACGCACACGCACACACACATTAGTCTGTCTTAATACAGTATACAACACCATACAGTATTAAATGTTTACCCTTTTCACATATAATACCTTTTTGTGATGGTCTTGGCTATAAAACAACCCTGGAGTGTAGTGCCCAGGATCACTTAGCAAATTGGCACCGGGTGAAAAAAGGGTTACAAAATCGAGGGATAAAAATTATAAGTAAAAAATAAAACAACCCTGGCTATGCTATGAATGTATTCTCCATCTCCAAGAGCTATCACTGTGAAGACTTGGATTCATTAAAATGAGCGGGGAGCCTTGGGCACTTGGTTGTGTTGTTTCCTCTCTATTGATTAGGGGGAAATCTAAAGTCATCCAATGAGCAGGCTTGAGGATAAAGAAGACTTCCATGGCATGGACTTGGAGCATTTACTTTCAAGGAAGCTAAAGGTAACACTTCCTTTTAACCCCTACTGTACTTCACTGCACAATACAGTGCTCCACAAAGCCCCACATATACAGTACACAGTACATCATCAGTGTTAATGTAACTCTGAGAGTGTGCAAATGTAACATTACATTTTTGGGGATAAACTGACACTCAGGATTTCACTGCAAGAGTGCAATTAGCAGAACTGTCACTGAGGAAGGGAGAGCAGTGGAGTGGACGCTAAAATCATATATAACTTATTGAAAATAAACAAACATTGCTCTAAAGTACTGTATCGAATGAGAATTGGCTTTGACTCATATTACTGTATATTCAAATGTTTAGAATAAACTCCATCGTCTGCTCAGCAACTAAACAAATACGTTGATAATGACAGTGACAAAGTATCACACGTAGAGAGTCACGTAACTTAAGTAATGCACAATTTATACGTGTGAATGTTTAATTGTGCCGCTTTGACGCGTCAAAATCAATTGTTCACACAGTGCATGTGTGTCTACTTTGCATAGTGACTGCGGCAGTAAGTGAGACCCCAGCTTGACACTTCATGCCCACACACCTTGCTGTGTGCGTGGGTGGAGGATCGGATGACAAGTCCAGTGTATCTCATTTTTGGGACTTTTATGTTCTCTAGCCCATTTGGTATTCCTCTGCATTTTGAAAGAACTCATTCACACAGGAAAAGTGTTCCTGGTAATAATCTAATTTCTGTGTTTGCATCAGTGTTAATTTCGTCGACTAAAACTATGACAAAAAATGTTCGTCGACTATACCTTTTTCACTGACGAAAACAAAATAAAAACTAAGCTATGGTGACTAAAACTAAGACTAAATATATTGACAATTTCGTAAACGAATAAAAACTAGACTAAAATGCTAAGGAGGGACTAGTGGAGAAGAGATCCAGTAGAAGACAAGACAAGTCATTTTATGTTTGGTTGCGCTCGGGTGTTGCGCTCTGAAAATAGCAGATCTACAAGTTCACAACGCGTCGCGCTATGACGCGTTGTGAGCTTGTAGATCGTCTATTTTCAGCATGCAACCAAGTGTTAAATCAGGCATTACGACGCCATCAAGGCCCACCAACATACATTTTAGTCGACAAAATCAACTGTAGATTTTGCCGACTAAAATCTTATAGTCTACTAAAACTAAACTAAAACTAAAACATTTCAGATGAAAAAAATATGCCTAAAACTAAATGAAATGTTATTCAAAAGACTGTGACTAAAACAATCAAAATGTGCTGTCAAAACCAACACTGGTTTGCATTGAACAGTAAATGCATGAGAAATGATGGCTCTGTTTTGTCATACCGCTGGCTGACTGGCTGGCTGGATGGATGAGGAGATTCCGCTTTGTGCTGCCTCTCTTCCATCCCCCGCCCCCACAGCCAAGGCGACAGCCATCTCCGACTAATGATCCTCCACAAATTAAAAAGCTGCAGCCCTGCGACCAAAGACATCCTCCTCCTATCCATCAGAGCCTGTCTATCACAGGTCCAGTCTGTATTGAAATAGGCCCCAATTCTGTCTCTCTCTCTGCCCTGACAAGGACAGCTCTGCCTGCAGCCCAGCCATGTCATTTGCGTGTGAAGACAAAGAGATCAGATAAGGCCAATGGGATCATTAATTTGAACAAGCTTACTATACGACGTGGCATGTTTGACATTCACTATGTGTATTGCCAGGGCTATTTATAGACGACACTCAGTAAAGTCATGACTGTATGGGTCCATGTTTACACTCTCAGAGAAAGATTAACAGTCAGGTGCAGACATGCCTGCAAACTGATATGACTGCTGCGGCATATTGGTGTTAGAAGTACCTTTAAATGGATGTACCTAAGATGCATGCCTTCAGAAGTCCCAGCAGCTATTCTGTGTTTACAGTTTCACACTTCAGGAGAAGTGAACATGCAGTAGTGTAAGAGAAAAAATGATAGACCCTTCAAATTGCAGACTGTGCTCATGTGGACAGGGGTCCTGTAAATGGCAGACTTTTCTGTCACCCACAGATTCCACCCAGAGCATTTATCAAGCGTGGACAGGCTCGTTTTCTTGCCTATATGCTATTGGTCACGGGGGCTTGAGAGGAACAGGCAGAAAGTCTAACCCTCTTCTACTCCCATGTACCAGCAAATCTCACAGGCGCATAGACCCCCCACTGTAATCTCCCAGATGAGTGAACTCAAATGAAACTGAAATTCCTCTGTGTCAGGAATCAATGCATGCGCTCCACAGCCACCAATCTAGCTACCTGCAGGCCCTTTTTCTCTATGTCAGGATTTACCTCGGTATAGCTACATGATTTTACATGCATCTGATGGTTTCATCACATCAGACCGTTTAGATTTCTTTGGCTTTAAAATGGTTCTCAAAAGACAGTTATAAGAAATTGTTTAGACAATGATTTGTTGTAAGGTCAGTAGTTGTAAGCTAATTTGTCAATTATATTGTTTGTCCAATTAGAAAATATGAAAAATGACAGACTACAATTTCACATTATTACTTATCTGTAATATCTGCTTTGATACACACAAAGCAAGCTTCAGTCTAATCTACACATTTGTATCTGCTGACATGAGCACATTCTGGGCAAGGATAGATAGCGTGTTCTAACAGAATGATTTGTTGCTCAATACTTGCTGTATGATTAATACAGTGTTATTGGTGTGTGTGCATGTGTGTATGCGCGTGCGTGCGCGTGGCGTATGTTTGTGCATTGCCATTAAGAATGAAATGCACCATGTTAATCACAGATATCGTAATCCTTTTCTAGAAGTATGTTCACCCATAAGCTGCTTATAGCCAGGTAACACCGCTGCTTTAGATGGGTTTCATTCTGTTTTCAAGATTGTAGATGTGACATGCTAATGAGTTATCTTAAATTCTGATTGAATGTTGTTTTGAAGGGGAAATGAAATGTAATGAATTATCCCAGAAACAAAAGAGGTCTTCAACAATTCTAGGTCTCTGATTAAATAAACATTGCCACCTGCTGCCAGGCAATATTAATTCAGGTAGAGCGAGATACAACATGATTTTTTTAAATAAGCTTTTGTTCAAAGTGTAAAGGTATTGATCGGCAATTCTCCTCTCTACCATTATGCTTGACTCAGCCTCATAGTGAGAGATGTGGCCAATTTACTTGTACCGAAAAAAATGCCAAGCACATACTTAGGGAATGCAACACCCTTCACTTCAAGTCTTAAGAAATAATGACACACATTTAGTAAAGCCACAACTTAGCTAAAACATCCTAATTCATATGCAGGCATACTGTATAATGGGAGTGCAGCTACTGTACTGTACACTATTTGATTGGTATAATTTCCCCCAGGTGATTGACTTTAGTGAATTATTGAGGATGGCAGAGACATAGTCTTTGGTAGATGCACAGTGAAGAAATTGAAAGCCTTTTACCTCAACAGTTGCTATCAGGTCTCTAGATAATTGTTCCATTATCAAACCCAACACAGTGGGCCCTGGCATGAAAGCCTTCATCATATATGGCAAACGTTATGTTTTCTCCTGAAAAGAGGGGTCACATCTGTAATCATAACTTGCTCTGGTTCACACATGGTGTTGTTGACTGTTATTGTACATGGCCACCATATGTCACCAAGAGTATTAAACACGAGTTGCGGCGTGGCTAAGGGCTACTACATGTACACTGCTGCAACAAGCACAGATGTGAGGGGAAAGGTCTGGTTCGATTGCTGATCCTTATCTGTAATATCTATTAAAACATTTTTACTCACAATAGAACATATGTTTAGAGCATATCGTTGCTGTCTGGCAGAAACCAGTAAACTCCATTTTTCCCCTTTTGCATTTTTTTCCCCATAAAATCAGTGCTATTGAACACCCTTCACGTCTGTGTGTTGATTAAAACAGTATTGAACCAATGAAAAGTTTTAAAAAGCGCTTACAAAACCAGCTAACTCCACCGGATCCTTAAACTTTCCACCACCAAAGCGGGGTAGAGTTTGCTGGTTTTGCTGACTCCAGGCTCCACCCCCTTTTGACCTCCAACCTCATTGTGAGTTTTCAGGTCCATTCAGCTGTTCTTATCAATGATGAACAAAACCTCTTAATTCCTTTTTGTTTTGTTTTTGTCATTTCCTGAAACATTTTGGAGTTAGCTGGTTTCTGCCGGACAGCAGAGATATGTCTCATACGAGTACTGAATGTCAGCTAGCTAAACCAAGAGAAAGATTGATTTCAGTAAATCCTGAGGGACTAAAGGAAGTGAGGCTCATCGGGGTGGTACCGTGGATTAATGTCACAGGTTGTAACTAAGAGGATGTTTACTTGCCCACTTTAATTGGATTTCTCATGCCTTTTACTCAGCCATTAAAGGCTGAGCATAGCCTAATTAGTTAGCTCAAGCCTTTAGCACCATGAAAGTTCTTTACTACACAAAAGGAAGTGGTGTCAAAAACAAAAATTACAAAAATGCAATTGGAGCCTCAGTTGGCTCATCAAGTAGATAGATCTTTAGGGTACTGTAAGAGTAGAGGGATACAACTAAGATAGAATTTAAAAAAGTTTATGCTAAGTTAGCATAATGAATAAACTATTAGCCTAATAAGTATTATATATTATAGGCGTCAGTATTATGTTCAAACTATCACCAGTAATATAAAAATACCTATTTTGTCAATGAAGACTGATACTGACTGGATATGAGGCTGATATGTGTACAGTGTCACCTAGCCTGCACAGAGTGTATGGATAATGTACTGTATGTACAGTATATGGATAATATTTGCAGTCAATTAACAGCAACAGTGTATAATGAGCAATTATTCCTGGCCACGCCAACCAGGTAGGGGTTTGGCGGGGTGTGAAGCCCAATAGACCATATTCACACGGCGGCCATGTTGCTATTAAGTCAATGAAGTGCCACCCCGGTTGCCACGGCAACGGGGTGGCACTTTCAATGTTAAATTCCAAAATGGCCGCCGTGTGAATATGGTCTATATCAAGTGGTTTCCTGTTTACTAGTATTGCCATGTCTGCTTATAATAAGCGACTTTGGGCTTGTTTTTAAAGTGTAGTTGTTTATTTGGGCTTGCTTCCTAATGTTTTTTAAACCAGTGGTTCCCACATTTTTTCATGTCAAGTTCCCCCAGATTAATATGTATTTGTCTGCGGACCCCCATCTGAAAATATTTTGTGCCAGGGACCCCCATAGAAGATTTGTGATGTTAAAATGTTTCAAAAAATATTCCCCAATATTTTTTTTAAATAGCAGATCTACAAGCTCACAACGTGTCGTGATGTGACACGTTGTGAGCTTGTAGATCTTCTACTACCATGGCCTGGCGGAGACCTGTGCTCCGAGGAGCAAATTCTTCTAGTTATTGTTGTTCTTATCATATTGTAGATTTTACTTACTTTTGCTCACAACCCAAATCAGATCCAAATCAGATTGTTCATTTGCACTGAATTCAGCACTGGCCTATCACTCCTTTTATTTCCTTAACCACTGTGTGAGGGACATTAGCCCAAAATAGACAAAAATAGACAAAATGTACCGACGCATTGCAACATGTTGTGAACTTGTAGATATGCAATTTTTTCTAAGAGATTTGGTGTTGACAGACAAAATTGGTCCAGGTACAGCGCCAACTTAGGTCCAGTTTACTAAGAGGGTTCAAGTTGTTAACTCCAACTCATTGGAATTTTACTTGACAGCAAGCAAACTGACCTTGATGATCACTAGCCCTACAGTCAAATGCAACTTTTATACCATTATTATTCTTGTTTTGTTATTGTACTGGGACCCCTACAGTATGATAACACAATTCAAATCCAGCAATGTGATCATTGCCTCTGGCAAAGTAATAGACTCACCCCTTTCTTCATCCTACACGGTTTTATCTTTGAAACTTCTTTTTCAAAGCTGTCAAAACAATCAAGCCAGTAGGCTGTTAATAATTATTGGCTGTGAAAATGAGGTAATGAGATGGAAATGAGATGAAGGAGAAGGATTTTTTTTATTTTTTGACTAAAAGTGTGCAGTTCCTCCTTTCACTTGTCACTACAAATCCAGTAAGGACCTTTTAGGATAGGACAGCAAAGTGAGTGCAAGCAGGTTTGACCAATGTTGTGGTCAGGGGTGGACAAAGTACTCAACCCAATACTTGAGTCAACATAGATACTCTTGGTCAAATATTAATCAACTACAAGTGAAAGCTGCTCTGTCAAATTTTCACTGGAAATAATGTACTGGAGTACTCATATTCAAGTACATGCTTTTGAAAATACTTAAGGCACAAATTACAAAGTACATTTTCTTTTTAAATATCAGTGCATTGCTGTATTGATTTGAAATTTTGACATTTTCCAAAGATTTTCCTGAAATTTCCAAAAAAAGTCAATGACAGTGAAAATAGCAGATCTTCAAGCTCAGTGCATGGCATTGTGACACATGGTGGGCTTGTACATATGCAATTTTCACTATATTTGAAACAGGGTTTAAGTGGTTCATTCATAATATACTTTTCCCTTCCTAGAAATGTAGAGAAGTCAAAAGTACAATATTTGTCTTTGAAATATAGTGGAGTGAAAGTCAAAAGCAGGGGCGTCGTTACGCGGGGGCTTCGGCTATAGCCACCAATGTTTTATCCAAAGCCACCAATATATATATTTATATATATATATATATATATATATATTTTTTATAATTGTCTTTTTCATTTTTTATTTTATTTTATTATATATCTATAACCCTAACCTAACCCTACCCCAACCCTAAAACCGAAATAAAGTAACAAAAAACAGGGGAAAAAGTACCCAAATCCGCCGAAATCCACACAAAAAATCGTGCGTGCAAGTGGTCGTTGCCTGGGGGGCTAAGCCCCCAACCTAGTAGAGACCTAGCAACGCGTCTGGTCAAAAGTATCCAAAAATACAAATACAAATACAAAAGTACAGATACAAAAATATTTACTCAAGTATAGTACTCAAGTAAATGTACTTTGTTACTGTCCGAGTTGTGAGCTTAGATCTGCTATTTTCACTAGTTTGGGTCCCGGGCAAACATGAGGTTTCTCTTTTGGGTCTTGAGCGAAAAGGTTTGGGAAGCTATGGTGTAAGGCGTGATCTTGAATTATTTAGTTAAAATTGTGGTAGGCCTACTGTATATGATTAATTCATCTTAACTACTTTCAACCTGGTATACCTATAAACGTTGTCAATATTTTCAATTTCAGGCAAACATTCAGTGGAGATTTGGTGTAGAGGGAAAAAGGAAGGCAGATCTACAAGCTGAGCCTGTAGATTGACTATTTTCGGTGGAAATTTGGTGTAGGGGGAAAAAAGGAAGGAAGGGACCAAGTATAGACCCCTGGGTCAAAGTATATGTATATAGGGTTTAGTACGTAATGGGAGTTCACCCGATGACAATGCAGATTGGAGGCTTGGCTCTGGTGTTGGTGTTTCGTGTCTTGGACACTTTCTGCTGTATGGAGATAGTGCTTCACAATTGATCCTTGGGACTAAGCCAAGCCAATAAAATCATCAGCTTTTCTGAATTTCTGAAAAGTTCATTCTTTGGAGAGTGTAGGTTTCTGCAGTCCACAGATCACATGGAAATTGTGTTTTTATGGGGGTTTGTTTTTTTGTTTTTCTCTCTCTCTCTCTCTTAGTATTGGAAAAAGTCACCTTTTTCGCCTTTGTGTGCTCAGTGCTCTCACCAAAGTGAATCTATATGCCACTTCTGTACATGCATGCAGTATACCATCCTCTGCATCAGCACTTAGCAGGCTTTTATAGTACCCTATTTATCGAGGATTCTCATGTCTCGAGTTAAACGCTAAAATATTGAGTGACTATTTGTTGGCCATTCCATACTACTTTGCTAGCTTCCATCTACCCTCACTGCATTCCCAGAGGCCTGACAAAGAGTTTGATGTAAAATAATCGGCCTTTCAACTTCTAGAATATCTGTATTTGTGAACAGAAAATGTAATTGTTAGTGAGGGTTAAAGTAAAGGACTGTATATGGACTGGTTTCTACTGGCTGGCTGGTCCGGCTTCCCCACTTCACCCAGGGGTGTCGATTAGAACACAGGACAGACAACTTCTCTCATTTATGGGTTTTTACTGAAGAGGTTAATGAGCACAGTACAGTACAACACTTGTGGGTGTGGGTGTGTGTGGTTTTCAGCAACCATACATAAAGTAAATAATTACAATTACAGCAGCCAATATCAAATCAATTTGACAACAGCATTATGCTGGCATCCTGGACATCATGAACTACTGTAGGCTACATACATTCATAATGACATGAACATATCACTCTGACAATGCTTGGCAAAAGCAGCATGAATACAACTTATCAGACTTAACTATGAATTAGGCCTAATGCCCATTGTTCAAATACACGTGATGTCATACAACACAAACAGTGGAACATAAACAATATAGGGCCTACATTATGGAATAAACATCAGCATTTCAGTCACTTGAAACTAATGTACTTATAATGAAATAACTTCCATTCTCTTGGTTACAATGAAATCAGCACTTGAATATTGATACCTTCAGACTGTCTGGCAACGGCATTTACCACGTGCACAAACATTTCAAACAGGACATCAAAGGGCACATTTCACACACAAATGAACAGCATTTAACTAGGAAACACAGGACTTACATTTGCATGAACGCACACAAACTTCCAGTGAATTCGAGTACAATGTCTTAATATGACAAACTGCAACACACTTCTGACCATCTGAACAGTCAGAGCAACTTGTCTGATGTGAACTGGACACTCTTCTGATCTGACTGATGAGAGAGGACATGAAGGGAAAAGTCTCATCTCTAAATTACCCGCAGGTGTGTTCATTAATTAAGCACAGGTGCGTGCATGCAGGATTAGGGTCATGATGACCTGTGCACACCCTTAACGAGCACACACACTTAACTCTCTCACTGGCAGCCTTTTGTACAGTAATAGTGAAATGACAGCAGTTATTATACTGGAATATGAAAAGTAACATTACGCTTCAGGAATGCTTGTAGAGAGCCTTAGGTGAAAATGTCACCAGCGGGCAGATAGGGGAGGGTACTCTCTAAGAGTACATAAGCTATGGAAGCCAATTTAAACCTATTGGAAACATTACAGAAGCCCTAAGCAAGGAGAAGTCACCACTGGAACACATCCAGAAATGTTGTGCTAGGAAAAGAAAAGCAATATATTTTGTCATTCATTGCCTTTATAGGTGGTCTAAAATAAGAGTTTCACATTTTAATAGGCAGGGAAAGTCCAGAGGTTTAAAACTTCTTGACATGAATTCCAGCATCCAGGGCGTCCGGGTAGCACAGGGGTAATCCTTAAAGCACTCCAACAAACACAATTGGCCATGTTTGAGGTTGGGAAGGGCAATCTCTGTCGCTGCACTAGCGACTCCTACAGGTTGGTCAGGCCACTTGTTCAGCAGGCTAGGTATAGACCACCGAAGTCTGACTAGTCTAATTTACACATCCTTTGTTTGTCTACCTGGTTCGCAGTTTTCCACCCCCATTCTGAATCCCATAGACGTATTTAATATCGCGTCAAATAAGAACTGTGTTCCAAAAATAAACGAATGATCCCGGCGGTTTTACTCTTATGGATACGAAGCATCAACTGACGGTGAGAAAACGCTAATGTTACTTCCGCCGAATTAGTTAAATTTTCGCCAGAAACAGACTGTATCAAATATAAGTGACTGACTATCATAAACTATACAGAACCTCCTCCCTGACAATTTCGCCGAGACAGTTTGTTTATTTTTGGACCACAATTCTTATATGAGACGATTCTAAGATGACCCAATGTTATTCTCCATAGCGAAATTACTTTACGAACCTGGGGATGAACGAGTGACGTCAGGACTTCGGTGGTCTATAGGGGGTAATCTCTAGTAGGAATAAACACAGAAGCACCTGGGAGGCTGGACTAAGAAATGGAAGGAGACAAACAGAGTTCCTGTTTTACACAAAAAAAGGAGGCAAAAACGAAGGAAAAAATTAAAATATGTATATATATTTTTTTTACCGAATGAGTTCCCAGATTGAATAAGGGGGTTACTCCACTGTGGGCCGCGAGGATATTGCAAGTGGGCCCCCAAATAACTGGCAAAACACAACGATTTTAATCATAATATAACATTAATATTAAAATATAACTATATATAATTTATGTATAAAATATTAAAAACCTTAAAGTGAGAAAAGTATACTACGTTAGCTCCATTGATCCAAGCCGGAACACAATCAATTGATTGATCATAACATTTTAAGTGGTCAGATGGGTGGGCCATGAACGCTTTTGAGATTTTCCAGTGGGCCCCCCTGATACAGAAAAAGGTTGAGAACCACTGTGTTACTCTACATGCATTACATCCTTCCGGTGAAAGTCATCAAAGCGGCTGGCATGTATAGGAGGAGACGTTTGCACCTTCCCATATGACCAACTCTACGGGTTTGCAGTGTCAGAGACTACTAACGTATGAAATTGGCATAATGACTAAAATTGGGGGAAAGACGATTGGTTTATGGCTTTTTATCTAAGTTATTTCTTATAGTCGTTGGTCATTTCCACAGTATAGCTGCTTGATGTGAAATGTGTATCAGCTCCCCACCCCAATAAGTTATGAAAAGGACTAATATACATTGCTAACTAATAACAGCTCTCACCTCTTTTGTAATTGTAGTATCTCATGTTAGGGTGGCTCTCCAGATGCAGCCACGCCTTCAGAAACATGAGAGGTCATTGAAATCCCCTTAACCCATTAAGACCGAGAACGCATGTGTCATTTTCCGATTTCTTTGGCTATTCAAAAATGGCAGATCTACAAGCTCCGCGGCACCGAGTGCCGCGCTATGAGCTTGTAGATCTGCTGTTTTTGAAAAATTGTAAAAATTTTAGCAAATCTTTGAATATATATATTTTTAAAGCAAACATTTTTAACTCAAATCTTTGCTTTTGGGGGATTCTACAAATGTCTTCTAAATCCTAGTTTAAAAAAAATGTTGCTATAATATCAGTGGTATCAACTTTTTCATGCCAAGGACCCCCAAAATTATATGAATTTTGGCCGCGGACCCCCATCTCAAAATATTTTGTTCCAGGGACCCCACCCACCAGAAGTTATAACAGAGTTAAAAATGTTCGCTATGGAATGATATATATTCAAAGATTTGCACACAATTTTCACGATTTTTCAAAACATAGCAGATCTACAAGCTCATAGCGCGGCACGCTATGAGCTTGTAGATCTGCTATTTTTGAATAGCCCAAAGAAATCTTAAAATTACACGGATGCGTTCTCGGTCTGAAAGGGTTAACTACCCACAACACATGTCATCACACCCAGCAGGATGGCTCTGACATTTCCCTCACATATACGCACCTGGGATACAGAGTGGTTGTTGAGAAGGTATACTTCTCAGAAGAGATCAGTAATCCTGACACGTGTGATTGCGTCTCCAAATGCTTCACACTGTAGAGGAAAAGAAAAGGTCTTTTCAGGCCAGAAGAAAAACAAACAAACAAACAGCAAATCCTGAAACGCTGATGCTTGCAGGCTGGGTATATTAACCACTGCACCTTACTTAAACCTTTTGGAAAAACTCCATGCCCTATTGACTGGGCATCCAAGGGACTTGTACTGCACTGCACCTATCGGAAATGCGTTTTCTCTACCAACCCATTAGTTTTAGGTGAGGGAGGAATACTGTACTGTATGTTTCCCATGGGTGACAGAGGTATTTGCCCATAATTGCACACATCATGTTTGAGAGATGAGACATGTCCCATCTGCTGTGAACTTGGTGTAGGCCTTTCATAGAGCGGCCATCTTGAAATTGGAAGGTTTCCAGTTTGATCCCAGGCTCCTCCTTGCTTCATGTCAAAGTACCCTTGAGCAAGACACTGAACACCCAACTGCTCCTGGTGAGCATGCAGGCAGGCACCTTATATGGCCTACTTCGCTGTCAGTACAATCAAACAATCAATCAATCAAATCTGTGTGTGTGTGTGTGTGTGTGTGTGTGTGTGTGTGTGTGTGTGTGTGTGTGTGTGTGTGTGTGTGTGTGTGTGTGTGTGTGTGTGTGTGTGTGTGTGTGTGTGTGTGTGACTGTGTGTGCGCAGTGCGCACGTGTGTGTGTGTGTGTGTATTTGTGTGTGGGGGGGGGGTGCATGCGTGTTTGTGTGTGTGTCAAATCGCAACATGCTGGATCAAGACACTTTACATGTCCTATAGAGCAGGTCAAGAACATACTCTACGTCAGTGTCTCTCAACCTTTTTTCGGCCAGTGCCCGATATCCAATATCCAGGTCCCTTATCACCCCCACACTCAACTAAAATGAAAGCTTTATTTTTTATTGTGTATTGTGTTGCTTAATAATTTAGAAAACGTCTCATCAATTTCCAAATTTTACATTAAACTGGACTGTTAGTATCATGTCAGTATCATGGTGCAATAATCACATACTGACATCATCAGTATCATGGTCTGTATCATATCAGTATCATGGCAGTATCGGTTAGTAACTTGTCAGTATCGTGGTCAGTATCATGGTCAGTATTAAACTGTCCCCTCCCCCAGCTCCCCCCTTTTAAAAAATATTGCTTCTAGCACCCCCACAAACTCCTCTGTACGCCCCCTGGGGGGCTGTAGCTGCCCTGTTTGAGAAACACTACTCTACACAGAGACCCAACAATTCCCCCATGAGCTAGCCTTGACCGGTTGGCAGAGAAGGAGAGAGGAGAAAGAATGAGAGGGGGAGAGAAGGAGACACAAAGATGCACAGCAACAACTACTGTATTACCATAATGGCTATAATAACAGTCCACAGCCATAATCCATGGAAACCCTTGATCCGTAGTCGGGGGGTCCTCGATCACGATCCATGTAAGCCTGCTTGATGAGAAAGCACTAGACTTTAAAAAGTACATTGTAAAGTGCATTGAATGGTCTACACTACAGTGGTTGACTATGTAAAGGCACTATACAAATGCAGTCCAATAGAGATTGCATTCTTTCTTCGTTTTCCCCCTTTTTTATTGGGGGGGGGGGGGGGGGGCAGAAATATAGAAATGTAATAAATCCCAGAGAGATCAATTATCAATTGAATGAAAGCCTATAAAATGGTGTCTTCAGAAGTGATTTAAGTGTAGTGCTTGCCAATTAAGTTTAAGACCTTTTGTGAATGCCCTGTCACCTTTAATCCAAACCACCTTCCCAGGCCTTATCGCACCCCCCCCTTCCTCTGGTCCCTTGGAGTCTATAGACCTTTCCTTGCTCATTCTTTGTTTGGGTGAATCCATCAATACTTATATGGTCACCACAGACTTCAGCAGCAAGAGGGTGCAGAGCTTAGATGTGGAGAGGAACAGCATTCAACTCCACAGTCTTCTGTGCCAACTGCACCTATGACCTGACACATAATGTATCTTCTAGCCTGGGATTCTAAAGTCTTCTCAAATTTAGCACCTCTAACTGTAACTGTAATTTTGTCTATATGTGTTAAAATTGGACAGAGCCAAGAAAAGAAAATCTTATTATTGTATTATCTCATAACTGTGGATGGAGATCGAAACCCGGTTCTATCACATAACCGGTTCAGAATTTATCGAGTTTAGCGGTCCGAGGTTACGTCATTATTTGCTCGTGCAGTTGATCACGGTTGAACGAGCAAATCCCTCAAAAAAAGTTTGACTGTATTTCTCTACATCACTTGCGCACCTCAGCATTGTGCATCAGTTCATACCGAATTGCACGTCAGTTTGTGAGTACCAAAAATACGACCTCCTTTACGAACTTTATTTACCCCATATTTACGACCCTCTTAGTGAATCGGGGCCACTGTTGTCGGTTACCGTTTTGGCACAAAAACAGCCGTCTCCACCTAAGGTGTGGTGCATGCAGCCCAACATTTGAGCAAGTTTCTGTTGACAATAATTGATAATAATCTGTATCAATAAGCAAGATCGATGAGGTGATTATTATCAATCAAAATGTACGATCTCCATCCCTACTCATAACTGGTTGAAACGTAAAAAAATAATAATTGAATACTGCATTAAAGTCTGCTTGATTTTTGATTTACAGAATTAGAGCACATTCAAATTGCTGTTCTGTTACCTGGGATGACACAATACAGAGGCATAAAACTAGTAATTGCATGCACAAATCAATGTCTTTTTGAGAACTCTGTTCATGAGGATGGCCTGACGTAACCTCAGTGCCTACATTCAGCAAATATCCCCAAAAGCTGCAATGAAGAAAACATATTAATAGTCCATGCTGTTGCCATATGGACGATAGAGGTGCTGCAGGAGAAGATATGATGGAATGCTGCTGACTTAAGATATGAGCTCCCTCTAGTTGACATATTTTCACAAATTCTTGTGATGCTGCGTTTTTTGGATGAATGGAAGGTGCTTGGAAGAAGCTTAGAGAATGTGCAGATATATTTGTGGGATATTTCCTCTTTACTATTAACTGCCATTTATAGTGTTTTATTGACAGTGTAGTATATTTTATGTAATAATCGCAAGGGAACAGGTGTACAGAAGTGGACTTACTGCAGGACTAGAAGGTCACCTTGAATCCCTGGCCCAGCTTTGATGACCTGGACTAGGACTTGTGAATGGGTAACCCTCCATGAATTCATCAGCTAGTTCTGGGCATGTGACACTGCAGCTGAATACAGTGTAGTCACCCATCAGCTACAGTATCCATTATAAATGTTTGCAACTCGAATGTGAAGCAGATATTGCACACAAAAAAAAGGATCTGTGCTCAACAGAGATGGATAGTGAAAATAGCAGATCTACAAGATCACAATGTGTTTTTGCAGAATGTCCGCTTGTTATGACATGCCCACGATAGGGACACTGAGGTTCATGTGATTAAGTGTACTTGAGTTCTGGAAATGAGGTATACAAATCAAATTCATTATTATTTTCATTCTAACATTTGTTGGGTGACATTTAACGAGTTACTTCTATTGAGGATGCTTCGGTGTGCACTGCATGAGAAGGGTATATACACCCTTCTGATCGAACCTTTCACTCATCCCTCTGTGGGACCAAGTCTCAGATCCCAATGAAACCCAATCTCTTGGCTTCAATGTGCCCTCTAAGAACTCAACGAGGATTGGCTGAGTTAACAGTCCATCTTCCCTGCTCCTATCCCACCTCTTCCTCCACCCTGGGTCTCTGGGAAACGACACTTTTCCTGGTTCATCCTATATCCGCCCCCATTAGGTTGGTCGAACCTCTCTGCGTCAGTGTTCATACGATCTCCACAGACAGCAGCAGGAGGGTATCTGGTGAACACAGAGTTTACTTGGAGCCTTTTCCCCTGCCTGTTTAGAAAATGGGTACCGCTGAAGAGGAAGCGCCACGTCCACCTTCGGACATCACAGTCTTCGGTGGCAGTTGCACACTCCATGGCCTAAGCCACATCTTCCTTCCCGGTGGTGTGACTTTCCGACGGCTGCTCTGGGCCATTGCGTTCAGCAGCTCCCTCTCTTGCTTTCTGTACCAAGTGGCCGGTATGATAATTACGTACTACCAGTACCCTCATGTCACCATTTTGGACGAGATGGACAGCCCTTCCATGCCTTTCCCAGCCATCACCATCTGCAACTACAACAGCTATCGAAAGTCCCGGATTCGTAGAAATGACCTCTTCTGGATGGCGTCGATGCTGGGGGTTGAGCAAGGGGACTTTGATGACTTCCTGGCAGCCATAGGACAGCCCACAGACAACACCAAGTTTTTCCCCAGCAAGACCTTCAACATGCTAGAACTTGTGCAAAGGGCAAGCCACGACATAGAGGAAATGCTGCTAGAATGCAAATATAGGGGCAAGGAGTGCGGTGCTGAGAATTTCACCACTGTAAGTATGGTTCCATAATGTGGCTCTGGTTTCTAGTGACAGCTGCTGCTGTGTAAAGTCACTGATCCCTGGCTGGTTAAGGCGTAGCCCCGTGGAATTACAGAGTGAACAAGTTCCACAATGTTAACCATTTAATAATATCATTTTGTTTTCAATTTAGTTTATTAACCATAAAATTGAGGACTGTTGTTGTGAATCATCAAATACGGAAATATATTGTATGATGAATTTCAAATAAAAAGTTAAAAATAATAATAATAATACATCAACATCACAAATACCATTGTTAGACAGTAAACATTACGTAATATTCCAAGGCTTGTTGTTGAGGATAAACCATGATTTACATTTAGGGAAAATGTGAAGGTTTTGAAGATGTGCCAAAAACACACTGAGGTTGAACCATCAAATGATTATTATAGGCTATAATTTGAGTGCTTCATTTGGTACGTATCATAACAATCATGATTCCAGTAATCATGAACCCTGGGAGACATTTGGATGCAGCTGTTTTGAAACTGACATGTCTCTTTGTAAAAATGTGCATTGTCATAATGAGGCACATTAAGAACTTAGTGGCCAATATTATACTGTTGCTAATTCCTGTCGGTTTTCGTTTTTTTCTCACATCAGTCCTTTCTTCTAGAGGGCAAAATCACAGCTATCTCCTCAAAATGTGCCTTGAGTGAAATGTACACTAGAAAGATGCCATCTGGTGCAAGCAAATCTCGACTGAGTGCATGCTTCATGCATTATGAAGCAAACATATGCTGGTTTCTAGACCAATAGAGATTCTAATTCATTACTGTTATTCTTTTAAAATACCAGAAACCCATCCTCATCCTCAACAAAGCGGCATTAGTCACAGCCAGGCACTCTAAATGTTTTTTTCTTGTCTCACAATGTGGGGGCATGGCTGTGCCATTGTTTATTTAGACAAAGCATAATATTGTCATTTTTGCAGAGGAAAGGTTATTTATCTCATCTATTGGGATGTCATTTATTTTGGTGTGGGTTTATTTTTTCCTTCACTCCCTGCCCCCTTACCGAAGAGATAGAAATCACGTCAGCAGAATTTGAATGGAACTTAATAGTCCTGCTGCAGAGACAGGGGAAGGATTGTATTTCGATGAAATGGGCCATTGATTTGAGTGATGAAAACCCAGCCCCAGGATGGGCTTGTCACACTGCATCTCTTTAAAAGCCAGTAGA
Source organism: Gymnoscopelus braueri (assembly GCF_963280865.1). Taxonomy (NCBI): domain Eukaryota; kingdom Metazoa; phylum Chordata; class Actinopteri; order Myctophiformes; family Myctophidae; genus Gymnoscopelus; species Gymnoscopelus braueri. The sequence continues at coordinate 25,369,229 of NC_137611.1, read as the reverse complement.
AAGGGAAATTGAGAGGCAAGTGACTTATAATATTTCACAGTAGTTACAAAATGGCCATTACAATTATTTTGTACGTAAGGTTTTAAATTGAAAAATAATGTTTAGTTATTCAAGCTCTGACAAAACGAATCCTGAGTGGTTCCCTATCCGTCTAATTTATGAAGACAAATTCTGTTAAGAAAGATGAGAATTGCTGAACATTGAAGATGGAACCGTCACAGTACTTGATACTGCCAAGGTGTTAACATTTTAGTATGAAATTCTAATAACGGCAAGCAGGCTGGATGCGGCTGTGTTCCCTTGGCTGACCTTGACTTATCACGTCCTCGTGGACAAAGGATAAATTTCAGCTAAATGTCAGAAATTGGAGAAGCTTGGAGGGCCTAAGTATAGAGGCGTCTAATTAAAGATTCATGGTGCTGCCTGAATTCCCCTCCTCGGCCTGTTATGACTGTGGGAGGCTTACAGCTATGTGGTCTGACTAGAGATGTGATAGAATTCAGATTACCACTATGTAGCCGCAACAACATCAGCATCAGTTTGGCTCATATGAGATATAGACATCCCTCTGATGTGTTGTTTTGTGCAGTTGGTAGAGCTGGGGGGAAACTATTCCAGAAAATACTTGAAATTTACGTTTTGCTACTACAGAATGATTCAACATAGCCTCAAACAATGAATTACTTTGTCCTACAATTTCTACACAAAAATGCAATCAATATTTTATGTGTAGTCCTTGTATATCACATCACATATTTGCTTATACTGTGCCTAACATTCATAAGTGTGTGTGTGTGTGTGTGTGTGTGTGTGTGTGTGTGTGTGTGTGTGTGTGTGTGTGTGTGTGTGTGTGTGTGTGTGTGTGTGTGTGTGTGTGTGTGTGTGTGTGTGGCTGTGTGTGTGTCTCTCGATATGCCCAAATATGGAGATGAATGATGACATAAATGGTGCATTGATACAGCGCCTTTATCCAAAGCGCTTTACAATGTGTATTACATTCACCCAGGCAGGCATTCATTTACACATTCACATTATGCATTATAAGGTTGCCCTCCGGGGGGGGGGGGGGGGTGTGTGTGTGTGTGTGTGTGTGTGTGTGTGTGTGTGTGTGTGTGTGTGTGTGTGTGTGTGTCACAGTTACACAAGTCAGTGATCGACAGATGTTTCAACTAATGAGATGGATCTGTATGCACTGAATGAGAACTCTGCCCTAATGACAATATTAGGGCACCAAGAACAATATTATCTATCTGTCTGTTGAACCTTGTTAGAATCTCTCCTCTGTGTGAAATGTTTAATCTTCCTCTCCAATGTCTGACACTCAAATGTAGACAGAAGAAAACAAAACGTGTCACCTGAGTCTTCAGACCTCATCAGAATCTGGAATTCTGATATATATATATATATATATATATATATATATATATATATATATATATATATACACATACACATACACATACACATGTGTATGTGTTAATGCTTCATTTCTTTAGGCTTTATTAGCACGACGCATGTCTTGTTACAGTTTTGTATGTTTAAAACAAAAGCAACTAGAAAAAGTGCTCCTCGGAGCACAGGTCTCCGCCAGGTAAGGTACGTTATTGTGGCCTCCTGGTGGCGCTATAATAGGCCAATGTGAAAAGGGTGCCATTTATTCTTAGGTCGTTCACGGCAATCGGACACTGCATTCATGATATGAGGCATTTTGAGGCATTTTGTAATTTTGTTTTGCTAAATTAGACCTGCTGGTGGCGCTATAACAGGCCAATGTGAAAAAGGGTGGCATTTCTTCCTTGGCCTAGTGGGAATGTGTTTGTGAAATTTCACGGAAATCGGCAGCTGCGTTCATGATTTGAGGCATTTTGTTCAAAACGGACCAATCCTGCAAATTTTGGAAGCCAACCTTAGCCAATGAGGATGGAATATGGGAAATCGGACAGATCCGTGTTGATCACATGACTATAGAGATACTGTGTACCGATTTGCATGACGTTTGGATAAAATCTGTAGGAGTAATGTAAAACAAAATGGGTTTCGCACAAATCGGCCTCCAGGTGGCGCTATAACAGGCCCATGTGAAGAATTTGAGGCAGAGGTTCTGAATTGGCATCCAGGGAGTGTGTGTGCACAGTTTCGCAGCGACCGGGCCAACGGTGCCGGAGATTAGCTGGTAACACACAGACAGGACACACACACGGACGGACGGACGGACGGACGGACGGAGGGTAAAACATACTCTCTCGCCAGCCATGCCTTTCGGCCTGGCGGAGACAATAAAAAACTTTTTGGAATTCTGGATTGGCTCAGCACATTTCTATGTGGAGGGTTCTGTTTGATTATCAAAGTGAATCTTCAGCTTCCCACCCGTTGTCATTACACAGCGTCTATTTGAGCTAGTGCATGATTGATAACCTCATTAATACACGAGGCGTAAGCGTCCAGCATAGCCTGACTCCCTGCTCTGGATTAAACCTCCAAGATTGGTCCCGGTCAAATAAATCACCTGTCACTGAATGCTACTGTATACGCAGGATGCATGCTGAAGTTGGCATAATATCATTGCTATCGATCAGCAAGTTAGCGTGTCAGTGTGCCAGCACCACAGTAGGTGGTTGATACTAACACGTTTATCCCTTCATGGTTGATATTGTGTGTCGTGATTAAGCTTCCTGTTGTGGGATCAGTGTTGTCCGATGGCTACGTGGAGGCCAAAGAGAGAGCTTTTGTAAATTTAATTAAGGTCTGTCTGTGGCAGAGAGTGGATTTGTTCCGTGTAACAAAGATTACTCTCTGTCGCCCCGGTTGAGGTCTGCCAAAATCAAATCAGGGTGTGCTGTCAGTTTCACCCATTGTGTGGTTGTCGTCTCCGTTGCCCTTTTTAGAGGCTTGTGCTGCCTTTTGGAAGCCCAGGGGCGGAGGAAGTGAGGAATGCGAGTTGGAAGAGAAAAGATGAGGTCAAGAATGACATGTCGGATCAGAGAAAGACTCTTGGGCTGCAGACTCAAGGCGGGGGATGGATGATGGTGTGGAGTAGGGCTGGACAGGGAGAAACAAAACAGAGTGGTATTAGAGAGATATAAAGACAGGGTGACAGGGAAGACTGTTGGAGTCATTAGAGCTTATGACTGGGATTTATACTGGGCTAGTGCACGATCTACAAGCTCACAACGCGTTTGCAATGTGACGTGCTATTTTCAGCGTGCAACACTGGCGCTCAAATCATGCTTTAGGGAGTGATGGAGACAGCCACAGAAAGAGATACAGAGATGGGGAAGAGTAGGAGGGGAAGCTTTATGAGCCGTAAGCCGATTTGTACGCCAATGTGTGATGGCCCGAAAATCGGTTGTCTGAAAATCTTTTATTTCAATTTGAACAACAACGTCATACGACGGAAGTATAAATGGGACTTAAGATAGAGGCAGGACTGGGACTTTTAGCTGAGGAGTGACACCATGGCTATGACTCATCCTGACTTGGAGCCCAGCCAACAGCCCGAACACACAGCTGGAAACGGGGCATTAGGAGAGCTGAAGGGAAGAGACGTGAGAAGGGGGCTTAGCAATTAGAATGCTGCCTGGAGCGTAACAAGGGGAGAGATGGAATAAATCTCTATAGGGCAAACAATGAAGTAGACAAATCCCACAGCAGAGAGAGTAGATGACAGTCCGGATAGCAAATACCTAATGTGTTTGCCCCATTCCTCAATGTCAGCAAGGTTCGGGCCACGGAGCCGCAGTTACAGTAAGTGCAATATTGGCAATTGAATCGATAGCGTTGAGGAGGAATAGTGAAGGAATCTGTGGCGGGGGGCCACCGCATACATAGGTGTATTTTTTTTATTTTTATTGCTGACTTTGCACGTTGGGGAGTAGACGACACTGGAGGTGACAGTTGACAGTACCTCTTAACCTAATTAGCTAGACGTTGAGCATACTGTGTAAGCTTGTGTGGCCAAAACCAACACATTACATTACAATACTTTACCTGTATTCTGCCATGGCCTGATAGGCAAAGTCTTGTTATACCTTATGAAATGCTGTATAATCTTTGTAATTGATATGCCCGATAGTCTTAGTTAATCGTAATGGTTTTATATCAAATATCCTCTGGTCTAGAGTTACATCCGATGCCGATACTTTGTTTTTCACTAATGGCTCCTGGAATCCATAGCATGCACTCTTAACCAATAAAAACGCTTTGCACCTTCCCTGGGTGTTGCGTATCCTTCTTCAAGTAAATTGAGATTCCCCTTGGCACCCTGACTCTTTTGAACTGGGGAAGATTATTAACCAGAAATTTGCTGGTAAGCTGAAATACATACACAATACAATCACAATTTGGCAGTGATTTATTACTTCATAGTGTGACACGTGAGCTTGTAGATCAGTTCTTGTTGGCAAGCAACACAGAGCAACAGCGTCGTACAAATTATAAAGTATAAATTTAACTTAAGTCATTAACATTTAGCAAATGGACAGCTGGGAGCTTAAGTAGCCTACCTTTTCCTGCTGGAAGACAAGCCAGTCTTTGGGTTTAAATACTGAATTACAATTGCGTCTCTCACGTAAAAAGAAATTGTAGCTCTTGCGCTCATGGTGGAGGAACTTTCACTGTCCATATACTAGGGCATTAACAGAATAATCGAATATTCGAATATTCGACTATCAAACCACTATTCGACCACTGTACATCAAAGTCGATTATTCTATTAAAAAAATAAAAATAAAAATTCAGTGGCTTTTCTACAGCAGACACGCAGCTGTGAGCTCTGGTGTGACATCAACTCGCATTCCTTGAGTCGAGTCGTCAATGTCATTATTATTTTTTAATAATCAAATCGATTAATCGAATATTCGAATACTTATAGGTCGAATAATTCGAATGCTAAAAATCACTATTCGTGAATGCCCTACCATATACAGTGAGAAGACAGTCCCTGTTCTACAAGCACTTGTTTACTGGTAAGCATGGAGTCACCAGCAGCTTCTTTTCATCTGACAGTGAGGAGCTTCACTTAACAGGACTTAACACATGCAGAGGAACATCCTATCCCTCCCAGTTCAACTCCCTGTTGAACAGGCACCCTGTCCTGACCAAGGAGGAGTCGCTAGGGGGCTTCTTACCCGTGAACATAGCCAATTGTGTCCGTTGGACCACCCGGCCAAGCCATATGCACCGTAGTAGAGGATTCAAACCCCTAGTCTGGAAGGCAAGTTTTTGAAGATCACGCAACACACCTGGTCACCCAACCAATTACTATTTTCTTTTTTTCAGAAGCCTGAAATGGAGAATGGCCAATCACAGCGCGTCATTTCCGGGACTTGGCAAAACACTGCCGTAGACTGTATATACGCATATGGCATATCTCAGATACTTTTCTTCTGGCTCTGGAGAAAGTTGAAGACTGTTAAACCTGCAGCATACCACATCATAGCATATGATAGTAGTAGTAGTATGATAGTAGCTAGCAGGTGTTTGGCTAGTTAGAAAATCTTTGAGGTACAAAGAACTGCCGAACTGAATGTTAGCAAGACACTGTCGAAGTTCTTATGGTGTCAATATTGTTCTTATTGACCTGCCAGAGCCGAAAAAAGTTATTTGTTAGGGTTGAAGTATGCTGAAGCTTTAAGTCTGCTCCTCTGAGCCCTTGAAGCACACAAATTAACCATTTATTGGCTTAACATAAGGAAACACAGAAGTCATAGATGTGTTGCTGCTGTGCTGTAATGTGTTCTGCAAGTATTCCGGGTTTTTAGGTGGCTTCCTCCACAGCCTCCTCATCTTCCTCGCTTTAATCACGGCAACATTTCCTCATTGTCCAGCCAGGATAAACAAGACTATGAGTGTCACACGGCATCATGGGTAACATATCAGTCCGCTCATCAACATGAACTGAGGAGGTGGTCTCTTCTCTCTGCTTTGGGGCACAAGAGTATGCATCCCTGCTGACTAAGCCAGTGACTTGTAAAGCTTGCTGGCCTCCAGAGATGACTGCTGGTGCTCTCACCCTCACACTTACGTATCTCCGTGAATGAAAGAGAACATCCTTTCACTCATTTCAACCTCAGGCATTTTCCCCTGAATGATTACAGGACCAAAGACCAGGACCCGCTGCAGTGTTGTCCGATCAGAACTGAAACTGAGATATCTAACCCGTATGGTTCGGAGGGTGGCTATTAGAAGAAATTAAAGAAGTATTTACCTAGATCCTGGGTAGTGTTGACATAGTGCAGTTTGAATCCTGATAATTAGTGTGGTTGCCCTAACAGGGCAACCAGACTATTGTTATAGATAAACTGAAAAACACTTTATTTTGCCGTGCTACTCCTCCCACAGTTTTTTTCCCCCAATTTCGTGCCATATGTCAAATTGACCGGCTTCATTGGGAATCCCAAGCTTGTACTTTGCTAAGAGATACGTTGTACAGTTTAGTTGATATTGATTTATTAGTGCATTAAATTTCCCCATCCACTTTAATGGGAAAATGAAAAAACTCCCATTCAAGTATTTATTTCTCAGAAACCGTAAGGGCTAGAGTTTCAAGACTTGGAGGGGTGGTTCATGATTTAGTCCAAAATTATTTAAAAAATAATTACACCAGTCGGCCACATGGTGGCACTATAATAGCCCACTTCACGTTTTGGCCTATAACTCTTGAGCCGTAGGTCGTAAAATAAAAAATTCCCTAGATTCATTGGGTCATGACGCATTTGTGTCAGGATAGATTTTCCGCCATCTTGAATTTTCTTCAAAACACACTTTTAGCTCCTCCTCCCACATATTTTGTCCAAATTTCCTATGTCAAAAATCGGTACACATGATCTCTGGGTCCATGCGATAAACATATCCAAACGGCATTTTGATAGTCCTTACCGTTCGTCCGTAAATGGCTTCCAAAGTTAGTGGGAGGGGCCCGTTTTACCAAAAATGCCAGAAATCACTAAGTTTTTTTTTATCGGAAACCGTAAGTGCTAGAGTTAAAAGACTTTGAAGGGAGGTTCATAGTTTATTGCCAAATTATTAATAAAATAGTCCTTACCGTTCGTCCGTAATTGGCTTCCAAAGTTAGTCAACGAATCCCCAAAAGCATTTCCACTTTGATCCATAGGGGACGCCACAAATGCGCAAAACGTAACGTAACTGAAATAGCATATTGCTACAAAATACCTTTAAGACCCCCCCCAAAAAAACTCACATCAAACTGCCCATCCACATCGAATTCTTACAGATTTCACCAGACATGAGGCAGTCTATCGATCGAATACACCTGATTTATAAATTACTTTGTCAATAAACCGTGTCACTCACTGGAAATAATTGTTTTTTTTTAGTTTTTCTTATTATAGATTATTTTTAAATCGGTTATTTTCGGTGAGCATACATTTGTCATTACTGCAGGGCATTCTCTGCTTCATTTCAGTCAAATAGGAAATTGTTTTCAACAATGGATACAAATTCCCTAACATTTTCAGCTGAATGAATGAGGGCATATAGCGGGATAAGAAATGGACATTTTATCCCAGGAAATGGAGGTATTAGGGTGGAATGTAAGGATCTGGTATATCAAAGTGCAAGAGCAGGCGGCTCCACAACAAATACTTGAATGACAGCACACTTATGTTTTCTCAGATGGGATTCTGTCTGCTCTGGAAACCGGGGAGAAGAGGGTGTGTGTTGGCGACACCATCTGTTATTTATTGATACAGAGTGCCTCTGCTCACCATTGAATCTGGCAGGGAAATACACCGTTTGATTCCAGATTATAAGTCCTTTTGTTTTCATCATAATATGAATATGTCCATTGACCACTTAAGACTTAAATACTTCGTTGTACGGTGAATAGTGAAAAGAGTCTATGTAAAATAGCCGATATACAAGCTCACAATGATTACCTTTTGCTGTTAAATCAAACAATTCAGCAAATTGAGAACCCAAAGCAATGTTTTTTGTCCATTCTAGCATTGTGTAATATTCCAATACATTATTCCATCGAATGCATTCCACTAATGCACCTCCTTTGACATCGCTGTTTGCTTTTTTTTCCTTTTCTTAATGAAGTATAGAGGGCAGTATTGCCTCTTTTTGATGCATTTTATATGACTAATATCACAGCATGAACCCTCTTAGCAGAAAATCTATTCTTGCTTTGCTTGCATTATGTAGCATACTGAGTGCAGTGAGATAATTCTCTCATTTTTAAACAAGCCACCAGATGTCTCCCTCCGCCAAGGAAGAGAGGTAGCCTTGGGAACCAATGGTTCCAGACTCCCGAGCCATGTGGCCCATAGGTCAGGAGCCTATCTCCTGGCAGCTCGATGTACAAGTACACCCCCTGGACATGACACTAGTGTGTCACAGGGACTTACCCCAAACCAGCCCTTGATGCAGAGTGCATGTGCATGTGCATGTGCATGTGCATGTGCATGTGCATGTGCATGTGCATGTGCATGTGCATGTGCATGTGCATGTGCATGTGCATGTGCATGTGCATGTGCATGTGCATGTGCATGTGCGTACGCATGCGTGTTTCTGAGGTGTGTCTAATTGTTGCCAGAGATATATATTGGGTGTGTGGTGTGCTCACTGGTCCTTGAAAGAGCTCTCTCCACTCAGTCAAAACCTCTAATGAGACCGCTGGGGTTCAACAGAGATTTGATATGAAAGAGGAAGGGTTTTGTCTCTCTCTGATGTTCTTCAGAACTACTAGTCCAGTCTTGAAACACTGGATAGAAATTAAAAAAATTAGGCACATTTGCAACATTTCAAATGTTTCTACTCTTTCTTTCTCTTTGTCTATTAGTCAACAACAGCTATGTGTTCGTTTCATAATTGTATTACCCTCTAACCTTCTAATTAGATGCTTGAATAATTAGATGAAGCCGAGATTGCTGTCTTCCTGAGGAAGAATAACAGTGGAAATGTGTTGGCAAGAAAAATGCTTAATAAGCACAGCAGCGATTTTATAGACCAGAAAAGTCATTAACTGTTACCCAGAGCTGTTAATATTCCTGTGTACATCCAACACTGCCTTTGACTGTTCAAGGCGATAAATGGGTTATCAATGAAATCATCTCACAAACAAATGCAGTGCATAACCCTCCCTAAAGTGTCCTTAAGACCATGGAAACAGGTCTTCCTAAAGCTCTCATCTTTTGTCCTCTGCTTTCATAATGTTTGTGTATGGAGGGATGCGAAAACTTGCATGCCTTTCTCTCTCACAAATACAATATTTTCTAGTTCTCATCATCTCCTACCAAGAGCAAGGTATCAAAAATGATATACAGTAAACTGACGTGCTGCAAGATGAAGAAATTATCTGCATCTATATGAATTAACGTCATTTGATAAAAGCTGAAAATGCTGCTGTAGTAAACGTACAACTTAAGCCTGATTTATACTTCAGTGTACAACATTAGGCACCAGTCATTTTATATGGCTGGGATGTTGTTCTTTATCTTAATTGCACAATAAAATGACCAAAACTGTTAATTTAACTCAGAGGGTCCATTATTACACCCTCAGAGTTCAATTAATGCATTCTAGATTTTGTGTTTTGTGTACCTGAAAGACGAAAGGGAAATGGAGACGGGCAAATGTCTAATTTCTCTTTTGGGTCTTGAGCTAAAATGTTTGGGAATCACTGATCTATACAATTTATGAATAAAGACCAATGTCTGGCTCATTACAGGTCCATTTGTTTACATTTGTACATTCTCAGAGTTACATGAGCACTGAGGAACTTTACTGTGTGGATGGATAGCCTCTGTCAAGAAGAGCGTCATATAAGGCCATATAAGATTCGAGAGGATTTTATTTATCTCATACAGGTACAAGCAGTGAAATGTTAATATTATTATCTTGTAAATATTACAAGATAATAATAATGGTAGTAGTGGATGTAATAAGAATAAGACAAATAAAAAGGCAAGAATAAAGTTGACAATAGGCCTGGTAAAACCACTTTAGCAGCAATGGCAAATGTGTAGAATATGGGGGGAGGGTTAATATCCAGATTTACAGAAGGCAGTAGAGTACACATATGGTGGTGGGAATGATAGAAACTGAGATTAGCTATTTGACTCTAGCTGCTGACTAGAGACATTTCTGAGACCAGAGCTATGGGCCCCTGACCCTGCAAATGAGCTTTAGCAATTAACATACCAGTTAAGTGTGCCTCCTCCCATGCTGCATATTGACATTTTTCCAAAGAAATTGAGAACTGAGGAAATCGAAGCAGGTAATCAATAAAGACCCAGGCAATAAGCTTTTCACTCCTTTGAGATGGTATTGCTGAAGTAATTTACTTGCCTGCATGGTACTCGTTCTGAATTGGTTATTTTGCTTTTCATTATTATTGAGTTTGAAATGAACATCCCAGGAGTAGTTGCAGTTTCCAGTGATGACTAATTGGAAAGCACTGTTCAATTTGAACCTGACAATGATTTGATTCTAAACAGTCTTACTGTCAAAGCTGTGGCTGTCAAATAGTATGAGTCTCTTTTACATACAGTTTGTGGATTTATTTTGAATTGAATTTATTTGCACCAATTAAATGGTTTGAATGCCAGCCTCTCAAGGAAAAGCGGAACCAGACTCCTTTTCCTAGAAATGACACGATGACATAGTAGTGACACTGTAATGAGTCAGGGGGACGTGATTAGTGGTCATCATGTTGTTCTTACCGTGAACTAGGGAACTACTATACCACAATAGTATTACTCTACTCTATAGGAGCTGTTATTATGTGCTCTCTTATTGTTAAGACTCTGTTAAAATCAACCATGATAATGAACATTTTAATAAGAAAACAGTTAAGACATTTGGACATTTAGATTACAGTAAGTAAACAATGGCAATAATAATAATAATGTATTGATACAGTTACAAACCATGGTTTGTACCATGGTTACAAAGTGTTTTATGAAGAAATGTAATCAAAATAATTGAAACAAACAGTAAAGAGAGAAAAAAAATTAAAACACCAAAATAAATTATAAGAGAAAATCAGAGGTAAATACCAGCAATAAAAGCATAATAAAACGTTACATAGATGATAAACAGAAGGTCTCTGTACTTCTCTGTACTCTCTTGGCAATAATAAGCTATTATTGTGTTTTAGTTAATAAATAATAATAATATCACAGATTTGATATGGCACTTTTCTAAGTACTTGCTTAAGGCCTATTAGGAAAATAAATAGATTGAAGAATCAGTCCAGCTTCTTACAAATATCAACAAGAATTAAAGAGAGGGGTTGACATTCCTGGATCACTTACTGTAGTTTCTCCATTAAATTGGCCCCTTAAATTGTTGCATTTGTTTGGCAAAAAGTACCATAGACATGGTCAAGAAGATTCCAATTAAAGATTTTCTTATTAAAAACAATCCATAGACATAAAAATAATCAAGTACACTAGATGTGTGTGGTGGCTTTGACTTTGTTCGGGACGTTTCTGGCCATCAGCCTTTGGGCATTAGCTGTGCACTACAGTATACTGTACTCTACTGGTGTTGCTGAGAGGGGAAGGAGGGGCCAACTTATAATGCTGTGTTTACAAACCACAAGACACAAAGCCTACTCCTTGGTGAAATAAGGCAATAATGGCATGAAGTTTGTCTCAAAGTCTCCACTGACTTTTTCTGTCTCAAGCATAGTACTCAGAAACAATAGCATGACATAGCAACTACTTACATGTTCAAGTAGGAAATCTTGTTGTTGCACTGGGTTTGTGAAATTAAAATTGAATTTGAGTTCACAAAAACTAGTAAATTACATTTGATCCACTTTTTTTTCCTCCCTTTTTTTGGGTCATTTGCTGTATTCTATTGTAAGTTGCAAGTTCACTCCCATCAATCCCTGGGGAAACAGCATATTTTTCAGTAGTGGCTGTCTGAATTTATGGAGATTGTTTCCATTTTGTTTCATGTTTTGACACATAAGTTGGGAATCTTTCCCTGCCGCTCATCTATCCTGTACCACAGGAGGTCTACTCCATCACTGGAGGAAAACAATTTCAATTCCACTGGCTCCACCTCATTCTCCATTCGACTGTAGAGAGAGTGTGAGGGGGGCAACTAGCTCCATATTCCTCTCTGCAACCTGCAAGTCTACGGACTAAACAGCTGAGAAAAAGGAGTTGGGTTCTGGGCAAGCTACAGCAAAGAACGAAACCCAGCCGAAATCTGCAAGCATTGTCTGTCAGTTGAACTGGACATGGAGGACTGAAAGATCTGAGCAACAGGGGCAGGTCTCCGGATTTTCAAAGTACGTGTTGCCTGTGGAACTGAAGCAGTCGCTCACATCTGCAATTACCACATCCATTTATCTATTGATGGAGGACTGACGGTAGTTACGCTTGATGATTTTTGTTAGTGGAGTGATTCAGGGTTTTTTTTTTCTTCTTAAAGGAATCATTATGTAAATCACTTTTACATCCCCGAAGGAGCACAAATCCTTTGTTATGATCTTCACGGCATTTTACCGAGCCTGAGCAGAGGGATAGCGGCGCATCTGGCACGTTTGCTTGCTGTTGCATAGGATATGTAGTGTTGAATGATCCTGAAAACATGATTCCAGTGCGTAAAATAAATAAGCCAAAGGTAGACTCTTAGAAGAGACTGTATTGGGTAAGAAGCACCTGCCAGGGGGTAAGTAATAATGGTAACAGCAGGTCCCATATCAGAATCAATCACCCTCGGGTCATGCCAGTCAAATGGTGCCCAGGAGAGCACTGTCCAGAACGCAGAGACCTGCATGGCCCAGCCATCATGGAAAGAGATTACAGTCGCTTTCATGAGAAAGACGAAGATCCATGGCCTGAAGTTTGTGTTTTCTCCGGACAAGTCCAGACCCCAGAGGGTCCTTTGGATTCTGGCCTTCTTTGTATGTTTTGGGCTAATGGTCACCTGGTCTCTGAACCGCATTCTCTACCTTATGTCCTACCCGGCTGTCACCAAGATCTACATGGTCTGGGGTCAAAACATGTCATTCCCAGCTGTTACTTTATGCAACCAAAACCTGTTCCGCATTTCAACTCTCACCAAGGCCGACCTTTACTCCAGTGGCTATTGGATGGACCTGATGTATCCTAACCACACAGTGATCGAGCAGAGCCTGGCTATCCTAAAGGACGGCCACAAACAGGGTCTCCTGAATCTCCTGGACTTCCACGACTACTCTCCGCCCCCTGGTTACGGCGTAAACACCACCGAGATGATTGGCAGACTGGGCCACCAACTGGAGGACATGCTGTTGCAATGCAAGTTCCGTGGGGAAAGCTGCACCTACAAGAACTTCAGCACAGTATGTAAAGAGAGAGATGTCTGTGAGGAGTTGGTGGAAATGTTATATGTTGTTTACAAGGCATGTTAACAGTGTAAGGCTTTTAATGATCCTCTGTGTAGCAGGCTCTGAACAGGTTTATAGAGTTGTACGCTGCAGTTTTAATTTAACTCAGAGAGTGTAAAAATTGATCTCATGACCCCACATGACTTGTTTTTATTGCTAAAGGGTCATTCTCACGATTGTATTGTACATTTTGATTGTTAAACAAGACATTCAAAACAACAAATAATGTTCACTCTTGTGATGTTTTACATAATGAGCACGTTTGGAGAAGGCCTTTCTCTTTCACCTTTTTTGTCTCTATCCTTTAACATCCAAAGCAGCCAGTTGGTTGTCTTGAGTTCATTTTGTCTCTGTGATAACAACTCCAGTGAAGACAGATGAGGACATTAATAATTCAGACATCGTAAATCACTGCAAATTAAAATTTCAGCATCCCTAATTAAACATCTAGAGGCTCTTATAGGCTGTATACTTCACTTCCATTTATGTTCACTCTCCCTAAACGTGGATGACTTTTCTGTTTAAACACAGTACATTCATCTGTTCTGCACTTATCACACCTGTTATTGCCTACTAACCATTGCATGGAAAGAAAATGGTTGGCATTGTTTGCATCAATGAGATCAAAAGTCAACATAATCAGTTCACAATGCAATGTGATGCATCTACATACAGCACAGGTTCGAGATAAAACAGATGGAAAAAGCATAGCTGTTAATACTGTGCCATTTCCAGTAAAAGGAGATTGAAAATATTTTCCGTCCTAACAAGCAATGTTGTGAATGTGAAAACACTTGATTCTATGGCATAATTCAAAACAATGCGTTGTGCGGCTTTACAAGAGAATACATTAAACTTGCATATTTTCTGTGCTCAAATTGAAATCTTTGAAGAAGCGGCTGCCACATAGGTGCTGTCATGAGCCAGTTGCTTGAAGGGTCTCATTACGGGTGGCAAGAGAGAGGAGCTGACACTCTGTCATGTCTGTCTGTCTGTGCTGCATGAGGGTCTGTCTGAGTCTGGATATGGAACACTGGCTCTGATCTTTAGAGAGCAGCCTTTCCACACTGTCTGACTCTGAAGCATCTGCCTTCTTGTCCAAACTACCACCAAATAAGATATTGAAAATGATGTATGTGAAATACATACTTGAGTTGCCCATGGGCCATGTATTGAATCAGTGTGTGTTGAATCTATTTACAAGTGTGTCTGATGACGGTTGCAAAATGCTTATTGCAACATCATCTGATTTGAAATGTACTAGACATTTATTCATTGTTTTGCTTATTATTAATATTGGGTCACTCACAGGTACACAATCAGCATTACAGTATCTGCGCTGTTGTCATGCAGACTGGTGACGTTGTTAGTAATCTCTTCAGATAATCAGAGTTCTCTGCCTACTTATACGTCTGGGGGCATCTAAATTCACTGTGGGTGGAATCAATTATGAAATGTAAAAAGTAACTGCATTGCAGAACCAATGCAAAGACTTTAGGGTGGTCCTTCATATTAGGACCATATCAGTCTTGGTTTTCAAAGCAGTGGGCATAGGTTTGTCAGTGGCTGTTTTTGCCACCATTCTAGCCTATACATTGAATTTAGATTTCCCCAGACTTATCAGAGAGCTCTAATCGTCTGGGTACGTGAGACTATGTTGTTATGCTTAGTATTCTTTAATGGTTTATAAAATCAAATATTTGTGCGTGTGTGCGTGCATGTGCGCATGCGTGCATGTTTGCACATTTTACTGTTACCAACGCAGCTTTTTGTGTTCTGGTGAAATGCTGCATACTACTTGCCCAGCATATTATCCAACCAATCAATTCCACAATCACATCGTGCTTGAGACTTATCTCAAATTGACTTCAAGCTTCAAAGCGGTTAACTGAATTGCTCTTATTAGCCTTTATCCAAACTTCTTGCCTGAGTTTGAGCTTAAAACATTGACTGTTCTAATCAGATAATACACTGTGTGAAACATCCAAGATTATATATTTTTTCTGCTTTGGCAACAATGTTGGAAGATATTCCAGTCATAAAGAAAATCCATCAAATTGAAAAAGGCAAGAAGCATCAATATGTAACCTGAGAACTGAACCAAGAGTTGAACATAAATAACTCTAGAGAGATGCATTAGCAAAAACCAGCTGAACATCTCTGGCTGGAAAATCGTAGAGTAGCTATTGCACATCGATAGTTTAATACCACTGAGCTTTATTAGTATAGCCACCCCGTAAGCTAATTTAATGTTAGTTCTAGGTCATTTATAATGATGACAACATTGTACATATTGTACAGTATGCTCCAAAGTTTCTCAGGGGAAATTCTGAGTGGAATAGGATAAAGATTGTTAGTTGCGGCTAAGGAAAAGGTCATTAATTTGATGGGATCAACGTTATGTTTAAGTTTGTGTTCTGTTTCTCAAATAGTCACAAGACTACAGTAATTACCTGTCCAGGACTGTACTAACTGTCAAGCAATACATCATATGGCTGTACATAATTGATGACCCTTTGCAAATGACACATTTATTTTTACGACATGGTTCTGCAAGAGGTTAGCCGTCTATGAGAGGGTCTGTGAGTGTGTCTGTGTGCCCCAAGCTAATCTCGCAAACTGCCGGAACAATCAGCGTCAAACTTTGAATGCTCACTGCCAGTAGGCCACAGACGTACCTGGAATATTTTTTCACACATGTTTTATACTTTTTGAAATATATAACTTTGATTTATAATGGACATCAATGACTGGGCTAAAAACGTGCCCAAGTTTTAAGTCATACGAGATTTTGTATTCCCCCCACACATCACAAATGTATTGTGTTCTTTTGCAGATCTACACTCGCTATGGAAAATGCTACACCTTTAACTCGGGATTGGATGGCAACCCAATTCTAACCACATTAAAGGGTGGCACAGGGAATGGCTTGGAGATCATGATGGACATTCAGCAGGATGAATACTTGCCAGTGTGGGGAGAGACAGGTCGGTGCAAATTGATTTTATATGGGCTGGGCGATATGGACAAAATCAAATATCACGACATTGTTGACCAAATACCTCTATATCGATATTGTGATGATGATAATACCGTATTTTGACATATAAAATGTTTTAAACCTATCAATATATATATTGCCCTGCCATAATACCTAATGTATTCTTTGTCATATGAGTGTCCCATGCCTATGATCTATGGCAGATCTACATCTACAGTACAAACTCACAATGCATCACGGTGATGCATTGATCAGCTATTTAGATCAACTATTTTAGCACAGGACACCTTCGTAAGACAAAGTATTTGGCAGGTTTTATTCCCATGCCCTCAGTATCTTATCAACTCTGTTGACCATAATTCATAGCTGAACATGATGTAGAGCAAAATGGCCGCCGTATGAATATGGTCAATTGGGGGAAATGCCTACATAATTTTAAGGATCCTCTGAATAGTTTTTCTTGGCCAAGAGCGGCATCAATGTTGATGTACTGTCCTGTAGTGCATGCTTAGAGTGATAATAACAGATCTATTGGGCCTTTTCCAGACTTGAGGTAGATCTCATCATTCACTGTAATGTTGCACCTCTGCAGAAAAGTGATGACTTAATACAGCAAGGCTAGCAGTAATGTTTTATTGGTGATTGCATTGTTGATGTACCGCCCCCCCATTTACATTACAGCACTAAAACAGTTCTACTATGCATCTTTGTGTGTAATAACACTTATAAATCTATTTAATGTACCTGTAGGTCCAAGACTCTTTATCTTCAGTACCTATCATACTGTGGAGGTACTGTACTGTCAGTGTGCTTCACAAGTACGCAACCTTGGGGTGGAAAGTGACTAATTACTCTTGTTACTGTAATTGTGTAGCGTTTTCATGTACTTGTGTGTAAAATTGTACTTTTATTTTTAACAACAACAACAAAACGACTGAGCTGCATTTGGAAAGGCAATAATTACAGAGTAGCTTACAGTTGTGCTGTTATGGCACAGCCAGGTGGATATCCAATTTAAGTTAGCTTTGAACCTCTTTAAATCTTTCGTATAAAGATTATTATATTGGGCATCTCATGGACCATATCATCGTTGTCAGGCAGAAACCTTGTATGTCAGGACATGGAAAAACCTGTGTTCCAATGGTTCCAATGGATCAAATGAAAAATGTAGAAATTAATAACTGATTTAGATCAGCTATATTTGCTACTTTTGCACAACTCTGTCATGCACGCCAATTGCCCGGAAGTATAAAATAGGGCATTCATTTGTGAAGAAAATAATCATTAAAAGATTAAATATGGAGATACAAGGGTTGTGCCCAGCGACGATATGTAATTAATAAACTGCTACTCAGAGTACTTGAGTAGTTTAAGTATAATAAACGGCTACACAGAGTACTTAACTCAATATGCTACTCCTCGACTTGAGTATTCTAGTACTTTCCACTCCTGACACTACCCCAGTCCCAGCAGTGCTGACCCCTGCAGGGGCACCTGGGTAGTGCAGGGGAAAAGTTCCTGTTCACCACCACAGAAACTAGGGGTTTGAATCCGATTCCTCGGCGGTGCCCAACGGACACAATTGGCCGCGATCGAGGGTGTGAAGCCAGGCAGGGAGGGCGATCTCAATTGCAGCACTAATGACTCTTACAGGTTGGTCAGGGCACCTGTTCAGCATGGGCTGGAACTGGGGAAGATGGCATGTTCCTCAACACGTGTTACGTCCTCCCGGTGAAACTCCTCACTGCACGGTGAAAAGAAGCAACTGGCGACTTCATGTGTTATCAGAGGAGACGAGTGCTCACGTACACACACACCCTCCCACATGACCAACTGTTAGCAGTGATGACTATAGGCTACTATGTGTGTGTGGAAAATTGGGGAATTGGCATAATGGCTAAATGGGGAGAAAGGGGGAAACTGGGGGAAATAAATAAGAAGGGCAGAGCTGACCCTGGAGTGGATAAAGATAAAAAATGGCGGTTCCTGTAAGTGACAATGTCTGGTTCTTTTGTATCCACAATTCTGGTTTACTGTATCCACAATGTCTGGCCTATTTTATCCACAGATGAGACATCATATGAAGCAGGCATCAAGGTTCAGATACACAGCCAAGACGAGCCGCCCTTCATTGACCAACTGGGATTTGGTGTGGCCCCTGGTTTTCAAACTTTTGTGTCATGTCAGCAGCAACTGGTACCTAATGTTTAGCCTCTCGCACCGACGCCAGCTCCCTTCAACTTCAACCTTTCACTCTGCATCATCCTGTGTTTACCCCTCCAAACCCCATTGCCTATGTGTCTCATATCCTGGAGCAAAATCTGTTCTTTTGATTTACCTGTGCATGAAATGTGAAAATAAAGGTGTTAGATCTTAGTGGATGATCTCATTGGATGATTATCCAATGATTCTGGGTACATAGCGTCAAATAATGGATCAATGAGAGCCTGATTATATTGACAGAGGTGGGAACAATGATTGGATGTAGCATTCTCATCTATGAGTGTATGTAGTGGAGTTAAAGAAACCTACAGTATGGCTAGACAGGATGCATAAATATCTGACAGTTTGTTATTCACAGTTTGAGCCATCACTACTTTTAGCTTTGGTAATGTTGTGAAAATTGTCTGCAGTGGTGCATAGTAACAGGCAGAGTAATAATACCCTTAGGAACATTCAAATGGCCATTAAGGCTTGTGAATTATTTTCCTCACAGAGGTATAGCTAAAAGGATTTACTGGTAGCAGTATTTAGCCTACATTACACATCACCAAAGCTTTTCCCCCCAATATAAATACAGACTATTGATGACTGAGCACATTTGTAGATTGAATCAAAGAGTTCCCCAGGCCTTAACTAGCACTGCGGAAAGTGTTTAAAAAAGAATCAGTTCAAGGATCCTCTCACTGTGAATAATATCTGTAGCATAATCATGAGATGAACTGCAGGATCCACAACCATTATTTAAAAACCAGTAACAACTCCCATAGTTTGTTATGGAATAATATACCACTGATTGATTTCAGGGAAGGCAAGAGGTTTCTATTTACTCCCATTTTATTTTCCAAGAAGGAAATAATTAGACCTCTTAGATGGGGCTATTGTTTTATTGTAATCACCGGAGGAAGGAGAATTAATAAATACTGCAGGCTTTAATTATGGCTGAATTCATTCACAGTGTTGTGTGCAGGCCTGTAACACTGATTTCTCATCTAGTTTGGACACTGCCCTGACAGCATATTCTTCAAATAATATGCATCTATAATAATAATATAATACATGTTTTTAGTATAGTATAGTACACTGCACATAATGTTATACAGATATGCCATAATTATGTAGCTTAAGGGAAACCAAAGAGGAGGGTAATATTCTTACAGTCTCATTTTAAATCACTAGGATACATTCCTTGCTGGTGGGACAGAGTTTTCACCTTTCATATATTGCTGCTGTGTGTTGCCAGGCTACACGCTCCTCATTAGCATTTCCACTAGTACACAGTATCTGACTGTAATAATCGTTCAGTTTTATACCTACTACTACTTCTACTTACTTATACCTTGGTATAATTATTGTCTGAACTGGTAAAAAAAAGAAAAGAAAAGATTTTGCTCCCAAATAGAACGATCTTGGTCCACTGACATTTTTCATTTTTGATTCAACAGACTAACATGGGATGATGGAGGCAGAGCAATGACCTTATAAATCAACGTATTGGACACCACAAATCCCACAAATGTTTCAATTTTGTAAACTTTTGAACATAGTGAAATGCTCTCACTGTAGTATTAGCCTAGTTCAGCTATTATGAAGACACGTGATGTAGGTCTATTAATCATTATAATTAAGTTACCGTTGATAGGGAGCAAGCCATTCATAGTTCTCTGTAATCCTGACATGAGGACCCATGTACGTGACAGTGATGACAAAGTGTTTACAACCCGAAGGTTTTACTGAATCAATTTGGCTGGCATTTGATTCTAAAGGTAATTGTTAACCACTTAAAGCCCATATCAAAAATAGCGATACTTTGTGAGCTTGTAGCTCAGCTATCTTTGCTATTTTTGAAAATTGTGAAAATTTTGTTTTACAATTTCCGAAAAATGTAATATATAATGACATGCCCATAATAGGGATGCCAGGGTTAACCACTTGTAATAATTCATAAATTATATTTATATGGTTTATGGAATATTACGTCCTGTACCATGCTGAAGTTACGACCGGCATAGTCGCTATACACTTGAACCAGCATCTGTATTGTGGGGGAAAACTTTGCATAAAATTGCAGATCTACGCAATGCGTTGTGAGCTTGTAGATCTGCTATTTTCAGCGAAGATATTTAGTGTTGAGCGATAACAGAAAAGCCCTGAGGGACTCTGGTCAACCAAGTAAAGGGTTAAAGTGGTTAATGAGGCAATCTCAAATGGCATACATTTATACATTTCTATGCTTGAAATCACACTGAAAACACCACTGGATCATTTGTCTTGAGTTGATGACCTGTCATTCCTACAGAGATGCTCGGAGGGATTAAATGTTCATATGGACAGTTGTGGCCTGCAGGGATGGCAGCAGGACCACAAAATCAAACTCTGGACTAGAACTACAGTACTGTATGCCTTGGATTGAAACATCCATTATATCATTAGCATTCTACTCAAGCTCGAGTGGAGAGCGACAGTATATCAATAAGCCTTTTGCTCAAGTTTGCATGAGTTGTCAAATCCTGGCTGCCACTGGGATTTCTAGTTGTGGGCTTCTGTTTGAAAGACAACATGTGGGACGGTTGCATAAAGGGTTTTGACAGATGTCTCCCTTGCACTGCTTGTTGCTACTCTGAAGCCTGGGTTATACTTCGTTGTACGACGGTGTATACATTGATCATGGTAATGATCCCTCATGTTCCCTCATCCCCCGCCTAGATGAGATGTCCTATGAGGCCGGGATAAAGGTACAACTTCACACTCTGACAGAGCCTCCATTCCTCCATGAGCTGGGCTTCGGGGTCTCCCCCGGTTTCCAAACGTTCGTTTCCGTCCAAGAGCAGAGGGTAGCGTATCATGTCTGTCCGAGTTTGCTGCCTGCATGTCCCAAGACACAAATAGCCACTCACATACACCCTCCTTCCAATCCCACGTTTCCATCCGTGGTCCCCTAGGAATGAATCCATCTGTCCATTAGGCTTCATTTAAGCCTGATTTAGACACATATTTGTGTATTTGGAAGCGTGTCCGAGTCCGCCATTGGTTTGGAGGTGCAAACAACACAGGTATCAGCGTTGAGTTAAAGTTAAAGTGATGCATTTTTCTGTCCTAGCGCAAAACTATGGTTAAACCTGCTGTAAGTGATATTTTTTGGTTAAAACAAAACGTTTTTTTGTAAAAGAAAATGAAGCCTTGAATTCATGGATATTTTTAGTGTTTTGTCGCATTCCTAAGCCAATAATTTGATGACCGGCTGCGTTTCTGCGTTACCGGAGACATTAGCATATTTCTGCCGGTCATCAAATTATTTGCTTAGGAATGCGACAAAAACTAAAACAAATCCATAAATTCAAGGCTTCATGGGGTGTGTAATTGATATAAAATAACGAAATAAGTCGTTTTTTGGGTGAACTACTCCTTTAAGTATCATAGTGCAGGGACATGCAACATGAAAAATGAAGACGGAAGTCCAAATATTCATTTTTCGAGCTCCCGAGCAACAAAAAGTACCCAAGTCCTTGCAAGAAATACCTTTGTTTGCACCTCTAATACACTCATGTGACGGCGATTCATTTACCATATTCGCACGTACTAGGGCGTGACATCTCTGTAGCTAAGGTAATACAGTACTTAGTTGCATGGCACGCAACCAAGTATAAGTCATGCATTATACTTTTATACTTCGCCATACGACCATGTCGCTCGCTGCAGATACTCAAAAGTCAGTTTCTTCAGGCGAACAACGTGGCCATAAGACAAAGTATAAAGTATTACATTGTTACATGTTGCTTTGCTACATTGTCAACAGATATCCCTTCCTAGTCATCATTGTCCTTTATGTGGTATAGTTATCCTGGAACTAGGCTAACACATTCCATTTCAGTTAACACATCCAGCCAGACCTTTAGCATCAGTGCTGTTGTATGGCTTCATGCTTTCAGCAACATGCAGTTGAACATGTTTGTTTTGCAATTAACCGTTAAGTGCTGTGAAGATGACCAGCTGTATTTCTGGTTAATGTCATCTTGTGGGATAAGGCAATTTTATATTAACATGTATTACCCACTAAGGATGAGGCTGATCCCGCCATCGGCATGAGGCATGGAATTTAATCTCCAGTATGACTGGTTATGAAAGTTTATGGGCAGCTACTTCAGTTCAATAATGGCTTAATCAAGTTTGGTATTAGTGCACAGCTTCAGCGGCTTACATTCTATCTCTGTCACTTGATATTGAGTAAATGTCCATTAGCTTATTAGAGCTGGCAAGGCCACATTTGTTGGAGATGACTGAGAATTACAATACAAGAAACCTCAATGTGGTTCTCAGCACCATTTGTTAGTGATGTCTGCACAGGTCTGTCACTAATTATAGGCTAGCTCCACTAAGAATTGCTTGCTTGTGCTAAATGCTCAAAAGCCCTGGTGATAGCAGTCTTTATAAATAATTGGTTTGGCGGTTTTGTCCTGTCGCCTGTTATTTCAAAAGATTGTTGTAACAACGCTTTCAGGCAGCAACTGAAAGTTTTGTTGGTGGTTAGCATTGTGACCAAGACATACCTTTGGTCTTAAAGACAACTCTAAACTGAATTTATTGGCAGTTCTTTGAGAACCATACCAGTGCCAATACATGCCATTATCTATTCACAGCTTATAATTAGAGACCATTTTCCGTTAATTACTTAGATTTAGCTAATGCTTAGTTACTCCGTCCAAAGCCATTACATTGTTACCAAACTTACCTGAATTACTGAGTCAATGTTGGCCAAACGCCATTGCACAGTCAACCAAGTCATGGGTGTTTGTAAATAATTTCTCCAGGGATTAATTTGCCTTATTGCCTACACTTTTCAAATTACCTAACTCAAGAAAGTTTTAAGTCTCTGGATGTTTGTTTACATACTGTGCTGAAATTAATTAAATCCAATGGGTTCCTTGAAAAGCCACGGAATGCTTTGGCAATAATGTCAAGTATACAGTGAATCATGGGCCTGTAAGTGTAACTCAAGTGCTGTGGGTTCATGAGAAAACGTATTAAGTATATTTTAAGATTCAGTTAGATGATGCTCTTATAATTCCCTGAGGTACTCATGAATGCATTGACCCGCACTTCACCTTTTAATGAAACCTCTAATGAGACTGAAAATTGAGACAATCTCTTCCATTTATTCTGCTGAATTGCTCGGCTTCGGACAATCAGGTTTTTTTAAAGTGTTGTTAATCAACAAATCTGTCAAAGTAAGCTTAGATAGGTTTTTATATATATTATACGTTTTGTAGACAACTTTAATTTATTTTCTCGCCTTAAATTCTTGTATAAAATCTGTTAGGAAAAACAATCTTCCATTCTCAAGGATTCTCAACAATTTGTCCATTGATTGTGGTGTCCTGTCTGAAACTACACATTTTATAGACTATATTAAGTCTGTCTCCATTTCCCATGGTACTCTGCTTCCTCCCCAGGACTAGAGCTGCATCAGTAATTTTATGCATGATGTTTGCTTGCTGCTATTCGTGAGCCATTTTATTACCTGCAATATTGTGATGTGTATTGTCTGATTTGAGATTGCAGTAGCACCCAGATCCACATTCTCATTTGATTAAGTTTTCGGTATTTCATTGTGGATGACATATTTGTGTTGGATTCTATCTGCTTGTGTTTCGTTGGTTTTCCGCTGGGCTGGGCTTGAGTGACGTGTGATTGACTGCGACCCCATGAGAGGAAACATGCACTCTTGTTCTCTTTCAGCTTCAGTACCTCCCTCCTCCTTGGGGAGATTGCAAGTCCACTCCCATAGACTCGGAATTCTTCTCCACGTACAGCATCACTGCCTGTCGCATTGACTGTGAGACGCGCTACCTGGTGGAGAACTGCAACTGCAGGATGGTTCATATGCCCGGTACACACGCAGACTGCCTTCAGCAAGCATGATTCCTCCTGATTGGATAAAGCAGGGATAAAATCAAGTTTTCTGTAGGGCTGTCCTCAACTAAAGAAAGTGTTAGTCGACTAATAGTCATTGGAATTGAGTTACTGTAACTTACTGTAGCCCTATAAACATCGTCCTAGGAAGAATAGCAAGAACAGCTGATTTGGCCCAGATCACTGGCCTAGCGGTCCGGGCACCTAGGCTCATAAGTAGCGTGACAGCGCACCGCGGATTCGAGTCCCGTTCCTGACGGCCTTTGCTGCATGTCTCTCTCCATCTCTATCCCCCTGTTTCCTGTCCATCTCTACTATAAAATTATAAGTAGTGGGTCGCAATGCTCTGCTATTTTAAATGTTGGGAATTTGGGGGAATTTGTTTGGAAAAAAATTTAAAATGTTTTCGCCTATACTCAATGTAGGGATGCTGGGTTTAAAGTTGTTCATCAACTAATCTGCAAAATAGTGTCATGCAGAGACCAGCCTTTTCAGGTTGGTGAGGTTGAGAACTGAATATTCTAATTTATTTAACAGTGTTCACTGGCTATTGACCTAGTGTATAGACTGGTAGAATTAACGGGTTATATAGAGTATCTATTTACAAGAGATGTGCTCATCAATTAGAAATAAATAAATTCTGAATGGAAAAAAAGACGACTATAATCAACTAACACAACCGTAGTTAAGATCAAACCCACTGATTAATCTATTATTCGACTAGGATGGGACATCCCTAGTTTTCTGTCATGAGCAAACTATCGGAAAACAAGATGATGCCATGGAAAAAAGACTGTGCTTTTTGATGTGGCTGGTATATAACATGATTATGATCTATTTTGTGTTCTATGGAACAGGGTCCTCTACGGTCTGTACACCGGAGCAGTACAAAGAGTGTGCTGACCCAGCTTTAGGTGAGGCAACAAACAATACAGCACTCTCTGCATTTGATAAAGTGTCACAGATGAACATCACATGTCACTGCACTACACTATATGGACTTGAATGCACATTGCACTGACATAATTGTTCCTTAATGGAAGTGCTGTAATGCTTATTGTTTGCATAAATTGCTGAGTTGCAGTCAACCAAGTCAGTTCTGCGCATAGTAGTGCCATAACAGTAATGAGTCTCATCCTTTTTATAGAACTCATGCACAAACTTGGGGTAAGCTCATTCATGAGCTGTCTATGCTTTTGATTCATGTCAAATTAATAATACAGGGCTGTTTCTTTTTCCTCAATCCCAATTTCAGTCATTATTTGCTTTCATGGAAAGTGAACGATGGCAGCAAATAGTTTTCTGTTGTGTGCGTGGTCTAGATTTGTAGCTTTTATTTATAAAAAAAAAAAATTGTGCCAAATACAAGACCGTCTGTGTGCAGCCTTGTGTTTCAGTGGTCACAACATTTCAATGACTTTAATCATCCACAGACTTTTTGGTAGAGAAAGACAACGATTACTGTGTGTGTGAGACCCCGTGCAGCATGACTCGCTATGGCAAGGAGCTGTCCATGGTTAGGATCCCCAGTAAGGCCTCTGCCAAATATCTGGCTAAGAAATTCAACAAAACTGAGCAATATATCGGGTAAGTATTAAATGGTAGTAGTTAGGTAATTGTATATGAATTAATCTTCTTTTTCTTCTCTTTTTTTTAAATGAAAAGATGTACAGTAGCATACAGTAGCATGACTTTGGTCTCCATCGTTCACCTTCAATGTAACAATAATGAAAGACGATATACATCCAGAGGGTTCATTTAACAGTAAATGAGTTAAAAGCTGTTTATGCTTTTATACTCGTTCGTTGTACGACAAATGGTAAACACAGCCTATTTACAAACTCAAAAGGCCTCGTGAAGCGATGCGTTGTGAGCTTGTAGATTGGCTAGTTTAACTAGTTTTAGAAAATTAATGCAATTTAAAAAAACATTTGGCATATAATGACATGCCCAAGATGGAGACATTAGGTTGCGGTTAAATGACCACTCTGGATTTAGCTGTGCAGGGAATGTTCATGGTGTCATTTGGCATTATGTTATATCATCAGAAGTAACAAACCTGCTGTCTGTCTTCTCTCCAGAGAAAATTTATTGGTTTTGGACATCTTCTTTGAAGCACTGAATTATGAGAAGATTGAGCAGAAGAAGGCCTATGAAATTGCAGGGCTCCTTGGTGAGATTCACGCTGCATGAGCTTAATTTATACTCCGTAGTATGACGGTGCCGCTTGCCGCTGCACCTTGGTTGTTAATTTGAAAATCTATTCTCGTCGGCAAGCAACACCATCGTGCGATGGAGTAAGAATTAAGCATTAGGCCTACTGTTGCTGAAAAGATTAAAGCCGGGCCAGGGGGCAGAGCGCATGATCGATCGGCCAGGGGGCAGAGTGCATGATCGAGCACCGCCAACCACTATGCTGTCTTATGCAGTCCCAGTGCACGGTGGACAAGCCAGGTTCAGAAAAGCACTATACAGTTGCATTATGGTGCTAAATAATACTGTAATAACCCATTAAAGCTTGACGTTGCATTGCTTTACAACAAACACATGCCTGCAGCTGCAGAGCTTACAAGCCTTACTACATTTTTTTCTCACACAAGTTCAAAGCATGTGAGAGTTAAGGTCCTTACACACCGGGGCGATTTTTTTCGGGCGAATAATACGCTTTTTTTAAAAACCTTATAAAGTCAATGCAAGCGTACATGGCGCGAAAAAGCGGAAAAGCGAAGCGAAAAAGCGTCTTTTAATTATTCGGAACGAGTCCGAATTTTGCGTATATTCGCACATTCGCCGGTGTGTAAGGACCTTAAGAGTTCAGCACCACGGACAGTGATCATTTTGGAACCCACTTCAACTAATGAGCAATACTGTCAGTTGTCAAAAGCTAGAGCCCGCACAGTCCATACATACTATAATGGTTAGTGTGGCTGGGGCAGCCGCCCTCCAGTCCTCCCTGAAGTTCCGCCCCTGTTTCGTATATTCATATATTGTACTGCAGTGGTTTTCAAACCTTTTGTGCCCATCAATTGAAAACACAAAGTGTGAATAGGCATTAACTCGTGCCCCGTTTGTCATAAATTCACAAAATGTTTTACACATAATGCCTCTCCCCATGAGGAACAAATTTGCCTGAGTTATGCCTGTTCTAATTTGCATTTTCAATTGAGTGCTATAGCGCCCCCCTTTGGCCAATGGGAGAAAGATTTGTTTCTTGCCCATTTGGCAACACTACCATTCTGCAAAGTTTTTCAAAAAGTCGGGTATGCCAGAACTAACAAAAAGTGTTACTATAATAGTATATAGATATTATAGGGTGCCTGCGCCTATTGTGCTTGGCCTCCTGATAAAATGAAATAAATTTGAAAATGTTCACCTATGCTTTTTGTATAGTTGTATAGTTTATATTGCAATAATAATGAGTTGTTGACACAAAATCCCAAGGTACACCTGGACTTGTCTCACGGCACAACGGAGTGCCTCGGCACATCATTTGAGAACCACTGTCGTACTGTTATTACCTACTGTCAGCTCTTTTTGTGTCCATCCATTTGAAACTGTGAAACTCAAACATAATGCATTATGGTAATTTCATACCGTGGCAATGTGTAGTTGAGCTGGTGAGAAGTTGTCTGCATGGAACAAATTAATTCATCACTGTTAAAGGAGCACTTCACCCATTTTCAATATTATCTTCATCTAATTGGTCCTCACCTAATGCTCATTTAAAGATGGCACCATTAATGTCTACTCCTCCTGCGTCTCATAATAGAAACTTCAGCCTAACTTTTACTGGAAAGTTAGCATGCTGAAATAGAAGCCATTGTTCTTGCATTAATAAAATAAATAAATGATCTTGTTGGAAATAATTAAACCTGCCTACCTGAACTGTGCACAGCCACCGAGCAAGAGACAGAATATCTTGTAATGAGCTCTAGTGAGGACCAATTATACGAAGATAGGTTGAAAATGGGTGAAGTGGTCCTTTAAATGACTTGTCCATATTTGTCCATCTGTCTTTGGCTAGGTGACATTGGAGGTCAGATGGGGCTGTTTATTGGAGCCAGTGTTCTAACAATACTGGAAATATTTGACTATCTATACGAGGTAAAGTGTTGGCTCTCAATTAAGTACATTTGTATCAATTAGATTACATTTTTTTCCCTTGATATGGATAAGATACATAAGTGAATTGCTCACACTTGAATAACTCATTACTACATTTGTCTGTAGTGCTAATCTAATGTTTTTGTATTTAGGTGTTTAAGGATAAAGTTTTGGGTTACTTCATACGCAAGAAACGGCCACGGCGTAGTCAGAGCGACAATCTGGTAATTTTTGTCTCAATGCATTGGATTATAGAAACAAAAAAATATATACAAAAAAAGAAAAATGTTTGCTCTCACAGTGAATTTGAAGGGCTTTTAAAGTAAAGCCCTCGACATAAGTAAACAAATATGTATCAGCGCTGCAGTGCAAATGTATTACTTTTCATCCGCCAGAGCAAAGAGGACCCATATTTTGAGACAGCATAATTTATCATTTATAGTCAGTAACCTGCACCTGTAACCTGTCTTGTTACACTACACAATTACTCAAATCAATACATCTAATAATATCCACATACATGTAAATACAAATTATTATAATATTATACAAAGAATGCTATATTTTCATATGATTACAACAATCCACAATAGTTTGGAAAGATGACTACTTACCTGTACCAGCTTAGCATGTCTTCAACCAAGACTTGGAAACCATGCTTGCAAACATGCATTCAAGTGTCTCCTTAACCACTTATGCCCTATATACTTCATGCATTGTATGATAAATAGCCGGTCTACAAACTGCAATGCATTAAGAGCTCGTAGAGAGAGTAGATTTTTTTTTATTTTTTATAATAATAATAATTGAAAACATTAGAACATTTGTGAATGCATTTATGCATGTATTTAATTTGTCCACAATAGGGGGCCAGGGTTAATGTGGTTAAGGCCAAGCAGTCCCTGTGCTCATCCTATTTCATGGGGATTTACTGCCTGAGTGCCCTGAAACCTCAGTCTAACAGACCATTAGGATTAAAAGCTTGATCCCTCAGGACTTTTCATTATGATTCCATGTAGTATTTCTATGTTCAGAGAATATGAAATTGATTCCCCCCTTTGTTTCCATCACACAATAAAACACACATGAGAATTTTAATAGATAAATAACATATGTTAAATAAATATTTTACCATATTTGTGCATGAAAAACAACTCTTTGCCATATTACAGTTGATACCATTATTACGGTACATGGGAAGCTGCCCAGGAAGTACAGATTGTTGGTAATGACCGCTTGAACCAGCCCCATCACTAAACCAGTATGAGATTACTGATTCTGTCCACTTCCAAAAGGTTTTTTTTAAACGTGGACTCTTTCAGTCATACAGTAGGTAATGTAGGATGTACAAGCGCTGTTATGAGACTCTATTTGATTTGGCTGCTACTGTGCATTAAAAAAAAACATTTCAATCTTGTGAGTGCAGACATTTTCATTTTTTTACCTGAAATATATTTACTATTATTTTTGTAGCTGGCCTACTAAAGCAATTCGAATTGTAAGTGGCACTCCCTTATGTGTCAGACAAACCCACGTTTTTTTTTCATCTCTAACAATAAGAAAGTGTTAAAGTATTTCATGTGTTGCATTGGACACCATAACATTTTTACTTTGCTTGAAGTTACCGAAAAAGCCATGGGTTTTGTCTCTGCATGCGTATTTGTGTAGTTGCATGTATGGTTGCTTCAGTTATAGAATTTGGTTCAGCAGCTGGTGTGGAAGAAAAGATTGAAATAAGTTGTTTATTCTCCCTCAAATGATTGAATATGTAAATCTAAGCGCACACACTTATTGGATTTTTTTTTACTAATGAGTCAGTAATTATACGTTTTTGCATTTTATCTAACATGAAAGAAACTAAATTAGTAAGGAAGTTAAGAACAGCCATAGTAGCAAAACTATTCTCTGAGGTGTCAAGTATTTAGATTTTTTTATGCTTTTACAAGGGACAAGGAGTTAATGTAGTGTGATTATGTACAGTATCCGTCATCATTCATACCATATTATCATCTGCATCTAGTGAATCATCGTCTGTGCCTCTTAGGCTTTGCTATCATATATGTTTAATCGTATTTCTACTGAGACATTCACATCTAAACAACCCCAGCAATGAAGTCATTCATGCTTGCTTAAAGGAGTAGTTCACCCCAAAAATTACTTATTTTCTATCAATTAGACACCCCATGAAGCCTTGTTTTTGTCGCATTCCTAAGCCAATAATTTGATGACCGGCTGAGTCTCCGACAGTAGACTTCCTAAGCCAAATTACTGTCTTAGGAATGCGACAAAAACAAAACAATCCCCATGAATGCAAGGCTTCATGGGGTGTGTAATTGATAGAAAATAAGTAATTTTTGGGGTGAACTACTCCTTTAACACTATGCAAGTTTGACTTTCATTCTATCGGTGATCAATGAATGTCAACGTTTCTAGATGACAGTAATCTGAAAAGCAATGTCTAACTCTCGCTCTCACAGTTCCTATATAAGTCATTTTTTAGGTGCCAGTGTCATTGTAGATGGAAACACAAAAAAAGTCATTTAATATATTCTCTAGCTAGGTTACGTAGCATTGTAGGGGTGCAACAGTAATTCAAACTAATCGATTGAATCAATTATAAAAACAATTGTTAATTGACTTCAATGAAAATCATCGGAAAATTTGAAGTTTCGCTTTTTTTCTTGCAATTTGTTTTTTAAATAGCAAAAATAGCAGATCTACAAGCTCACTCGCATTATGAGCTTGTAGATGGACTATTTTTGTGCGACACTGTTGTACAAAAAAAGTATTAAATAGGGCTTAAGTGTTAATCAGACTAATTGATTTAGCCGATTAGAAAATAAATCTGTGAAAAGAATTCACATCGATTCATTGATGTTAAAAACCAAAACAAATTGTTACAAAAAAACGTGCTTCTCGGTTATTTGATTAATTGATAAAGTAATCAATAAAATAATTGCTGAGAAAATAATCGATAGTTGCAGCCCTATAGCATTGCATTGTGTTTATTTTCATTTCAGTCACCCTCACCCATCTTTCTTTTCATCATGTCTATTCCAGGAGTTTCCAGAGAACCCAACCAGCCCTGGTGTCACGCCTAATCATGCCCCCAGGTAGCAAACCCCATTGCTAATAGATCCTCCCTCCCATGCTGTCCCTCTTTTTCAGACATTCTAGACATCATTTCATACATCATTCCTCTACGGTCACGTGGGGTTGAAGCTGATTTGGTTGGGTTTTTCGTAGTTTGCCTTCTCCACAAAACATTGGGTGATTTATATGACTCATAGCCGGATGCAGTGAAAAAAAGGTTGAGTTCAATGATTGCCACTACCTCAGGCTAGGTTAGTTCAGTGTATTTCTGTGATTATTGGCTTAACAACAGAAGTGTGTTGGTTGGATTCTCCAAGAACATAACTTTTGACTCTTGGCAGCACTACACAAACTTGTTCCCATCTTTTCATTGAATAATGATGCTTTCTTTCCCTTAGGATAAATTGCAGTATTCACGTGAAAACAAATAAACACCACATTTTATTTTAAGTGGTGATCTTAAATACGCTGTATTTGTTTTCCCGCAGCACAAAGGTCCATTTTAGAGGGACTGCATCAGAGGCTGTGCCCAATAACATCACTAGATGCATTACTTTGTGATGTTATCACAGGTCTGCATGCAATGAGTTTACAAAGAAAACTAAATGGTTCTTTGTCTGCTGGAATAAACATTACACCAATGTGACTACTACGTAGTAGCATCGCTTTTTTATCCACATATCAGCAATATCAACTGAACAACCACCTTTGTACACATAGGGTATGCAGACACAATGTGGATGTTATAGTGTCTGTATCTATACAGACTTTAACATACTAATATAAAAATCAGGACTAAAATGTGCTGTTTTCTTTCCTTCCTTCTCCCTCCTGCTGTTCATCTTACACTATCTTTTCTCCATTTTCTTTGCACTCTTTCCTCTACCCGTGAAACTCATCTGATGTTGCTGCCCTCTTAACCTCCAAATCCATCATAATCATCTCCATAACATTTGCCCATCGGTATCGCATACATCATTCATTGTCTCCAATGATGTTCTGAACTTGTGTCTTGTCTGTTTACCATGCTCAACAATCATATTTTGAATTGTTTCTTGTTTTATTGTCTTTCATTCTTTGCCTATCTTGTCTTGACACCTTTGGTCCCGGCTGAATTTGATCCATTTTTCCATGTCCATTTATGATTGTTCCGCCCTCTCTATTTTTATCTGTGATTCATGTCTTTCCTTCATCACCATTCCCCTCATCATCCCTCCCTTAATATGGTTGAACACGTCTTCCCTCCTTCCCTTCCCTTGTTTTGCAGAGCACCTGTGACACCCTCCGGAGTCACTCGGACAGTGTCGGATTCACGCCGAACATGTTACCTCGTCACCCGACTCTAGGCAACTTTGAGGAATTTGCTTGTTGACGACATAAAGTAGGGGCGGGTGGGCGGGATATCTGGGGATTGACAGCAAACTGTGAAATAATTTATGTATTACAGAAAAGGGTGAGTGTATACTCAAACATTTAGTAGACTTTATCAATGCCTGAATAGAAATAGAATACTATCATAAAGAAAATGACCACTTCCAAAACAGAACTCAGGTTTAATTGCCATGGTATGGCATTGACTTAAATTCATTTGTGTCTCATGCTGTGGATTCTTCGTATTTTTTCAAGTATTTTTTTCATTCATTCAAGTGAAAGTGTAAAAAAAAGGGGTATTCTAAACAGTGGTGAAATAAGTTACATAGATCAATTGTAGATTTTTTTCTGTAAATCAATCAAAGAGAATAGCCATGGATTAGAATACATAGCACTATAGTCTATAATCAGTTTAAATGGGGAAGTCTCAAGGCATCTAAATAGTGCCATGGTGAGTGACTACCAAACCCCATGACATGCTCAACTGTGACAAGATGATAATGGGGCAGAAGACACGCTCATACTCGTGCCTAGGCTGGTCTGTGTCAAAATACTTGTTTTTTGGGAAAGACTACTGTTTTTCATTGCTGCCTTTGCTACTGTGAGGCTCTTAAATGTCTCATTGATTAGAAGAATGTATCTAGTCACTAAAGCATCTGGAATATGCCCTGGCTTACATTATTGGAAGGTCAGTGGATGGAACTGATGTAAGAGTGCAAATTGACTCGTTTTGATTTCCTTTGGGCAGCTGGAGTGTTTCATCGGATGTTATAGCATTTACTCCATGGCCAGTTTTTGAACGTTATTGTTCAAAGGGAATGCTGTGAGGCAAATTCGGTGATTGTATCTTTATATATTTATACAGCTGATGATTCAAGTTAGCCTACATGTTCCCCTGTTTTGGGGATTTTGTTGTTATGTTAGGCATACGGTCACAAAAAAGAAAAGCATTTAGCCTGCTTCAGGAGTCGGCCCCTTTTTATGTGTTATGAGTGGGTTCGTTAAAACAGAAACAATCAGGCTTTCTTTTGCATTAGTTGTTATCGCAGAACTATGGATTTTTCCATGATCATGTACTACCGATGGCTTAACAGTGTCCATCAGCACAATCTCCTGTGATAGTAATCTATTCTCTATTGAACATTAGTGAAGTAAAAAAAAGTTTGTCAGTGACATTCCAAAACTTGACAGATATTTGTAAATACCCGCTATGAAGACATTCTATATTGCTCTGTGTGGAGACATTTGTCAGATATACATACATAATTATATACAAAAACATATTTGCTCATTTCTGATTGTGCACCAGAAGGCACTTTGACATTGAATGTGGAATGGGAAAGATTATTAACAATGCACTTGAATTTGAACAAGTCCAAGTGTAGCCCTTGGATGTGTTTATATCTGATTGGACCACAAGTGTCTTCCAGCTTTCATAGTAATGTACATGATGGAACACTGAGTAGAATTTGTTAAACCTCGATCTATGCTTTGGCGACAAAGTGTTTGCAACTTTAAAAAGTGATGCGGTGACACATTTTTCAGTTGAAAATATGTTTTTGTCAAGCGACACATGGTATAACTCTTTGTGGCTGAAGCATAAATTAGGGTACAGATACAGGAGAACTGCCTCAAAACACCCCCACCTTCCTCACCCAATTCAGTTCGGTTAATTTATAACAGAAATGCATTGTACAATGGCATCATTATAACCTATTGTTATTCCAGTACATGTAATACGCCACAAATAACACCGTTTGTGATGTAAAAATGATCAAATATAATAAACTATATATATAACCATCGTGTTCATGTACATAACCTTTCTTTTTATCTTTGTGTCACTCTAATTCCTCATAATGTTCACCACCGTCCATGCATTGTGTGTCATTCAAGGTTCCTTGAAACTACAGTGATGTACTTGGAGTTACAGCTTTAAGGCTAGTTTATACTTCATCACTCGACAAACAGGACGTAGTTTCAACTGAACAAAGTGTCGACGCGAGAAGTATATATATATATAGCCTTAGGCTAACTAAAAGAGCTCATTTTGACAATATGGAGACATCTTTTTTGACATGAAGTATGATACTAATCAAACCGTGTCCTTAACACTGTAGCTTTATTACTGTTCTGTCTGTATTATATTTGATGACTGTTGATGTGAAGCACAAAGTCTTGGAGGCTAGCCATCACTCCAAAGCCAACAACTGGCTGTCATTGTTAGTGACTACCTTGTGGTAGTAAAGTACACACAGTGCATATAGTAGTAGTGTGTTGCAGCTTTATCAGGAATAAGAACATACTCCAAGTGGAGACAAACCTCACCAAGGGGCTATATCCTAAAGGAAGTGTGTTTACTTTTCAGGGGTGTTTGGTAAAATTATGAATTGCTAGTGTCTTGTGAGCAATAACTACCTTGATTCAGATACTATAGTTATTTGTACAGCTTGTAGCTGCAACGCCGATTTGGAATTCCCTTTTTCAATTAATTGCTTATCCAGTTGCTGAATTAGCTTGAACAGCTGCAAATTAGAATTTAGACGATGATGCCAATTCATTTTACACAGTGATGCTATGCTGATGATGTTGCGTTACCATCATTTTGAGTGTCATATTTTATGAGCATAAAAATGGCTTGTCACAAGACTTACTGAATTAGCTGATATAATTACTGTAGGATTTATGAATAACACCAGGCTATTACCTCCCCTACTCCCTCTGCCTTACTTCCAATCAAAGCACATAAGAGTATCTGAAATAGCAACATTACATATTGAACTGTTTGTGCTTAGCCAAGTAGTTAGATGACAATATTAGTACAGTAGTAGTACAGTATCTGTCTGCCAATGAAGTTGAATTATTTTGTTCTAACAATATTGCACATTACCCTTTTTCTTCT
The DNA here is from genome assembly GCF_963280865.1 of Gymnoscopelus braueri. Classification (NCBI taxonomy): domain Eukaryota; kingdom Metazoa; phylum Chordata; class Actinopteri; order Myctophiformes; family Myctophidae; genus Gymnoscopelus; species Gymnoscopelus braueri. The sequence goes on along the minus strand of NC_137611.1, from coordinate 25,333,277 downwards.
GCATGACCATTGTGTATTTCAAGTATCTCTTGACTATGTATTACTAGCCATGATATTTACTTTGTATTGTCTGTACTTTGAAGCCTGATGAAACAAAGTGGCTGTGCTCCACGCCCTGAGGTACAATGTATTAAATCTTTATAAAAGTCCTCCACAAACCATGCTTGGGATTGTGAAATAAAGGGGAAGGTATAACATTAATGATAAGAACTGCAATGGGCTTTTATTTATTTATTTGATACATAATTACAAGAAATGTACTCCTGTAGGACTGGCTCTTACTGGCAACCCACTTTGTATATTTAATGAAAACAATGCTAGGGCAGTGGACTTGCTTCATCTGGTTAACATAATTTGTATGTGCATTATATCGTAGATTTGTGATTTCAACTCTGTGGTACACATTAAATAGTTAACTCTTAACGAAGTCTAACATTCTCAGTCTTATGGAAACATTTTATTCAACTCCAATACATTTAGTCAAGTGCGATAGCCTGTTGCACTAATTATGACCAAATGTACATGACTTTCAGACACAGGTAAATTGGTGTATTTGTGGCCACTTTATTGAATTTTTGAACCATTGTGGTTGAAAATAAGACCACAGACAGTATTCGTCCAAATACATGACCCAAGTTCTACTAATGAAACACAAGAGGAATACTAGGAAAGTGCAAAATCCACTCTTCATTCAACATTTTTATTTGTATAATTAAAGCGCTATTTAATGCAAACTGCTGCAGGATTACAGCCTCATTTTAGCCATCTTGTACCCAATGAGGTAATTAAATACAAATGAAAATCCCATGATTTTAATGATAAAATCATAACTTCATCCATGATTATGAATACTACAAATAGGCATATAAATGCCTGTAGATCTGAGTGTCATGTTTCATTACTTAATGAAGAGCCTCTGTACCAAATGAAAAGCTGTTGTATATAGAAAAAAAAGACAATGCAAAAAAAGCCAACATTCAATTATCAATAAATACATGCATTCCTTTCTTGTCTTACATCAGCAAAATGAAAATAAACCATTCCCCTATTTAACGACTTCACAAAGACAACTCGTAATATAGGCGTTTTTGGGAAGTAACAATAAAACAGAAGTAAAATAACACTGCAGATTTTGTAAGCTTGTAACCAAATTAAGTGGCCAAAATACACATACTGTATAGCAAGTGGTGCAAAACAATCATTAAATGAGAATACAGGTGTCAGTCAGTGGCTTTTTTCACCTCTCACTATTACAAAAGCTATTAAGCAGCTTTAATAAGCTAAAACATATCGGGATGAGAAAAGATCATGTTAAAAGAATAACGCAACAACTCACTCATGGTCCTCTCTGAATCTATGTTGGCCCATTCATTAACCACCTGTCTCTCAGTGTTAAACATACTTGATATACGCAAATTATTTACTGTAGAATGGAACTGCCATTTTACAAAGTGCAAAAACAAAACAAAATAAAGCCTGAGAAATACGTTCTATTTTTTCCACTTTCCAATTATATTATACAATCGTTTATTAAAAGCAGTGGAAAATGTTGTGTACACACTACACAGAATATAATACAAGTCTGTCTGTCTTTTCAGTCATTTCTTTTTAAAATAATTACGTAAGTAGTAAACCAATATATTCTGTGCTGTGCTTGAGTGTAGCAGTGAATCTCTGACAAATCCCTGCTGCTTTTTGATTTACTTCACTGGTATATTTGTTCACAATAACCATTCCACATAAATGTGTTTTTTGACAACTTCTCTAAACACAATTTAGTCACGAGTGTCTGCCTCTGACACTTACGCCAAAATTACGCAGGCACCGGAAATGTTAATACATACCGTTTCTGACATTATTTTCCTAAATATCCCTGGCGCTAGGACAGAATTTGTTTTGGAACAGTTTCTGGTTTACTTTTGAACTGAATTCTGGGAATCGCAGTTCTAACAGACCACAGGCTGATGCTGTAATGACAACGGAGCTAATAGAAATGTTGCCAAAAGAAATAAATGATGTTGCACATTATGACTTTAAGAACAATAATATTGACGTTTCATAAACGTGAACAATTACAATATAACTAAAAAAGCTGTCACATTACATACATTTGTGTTTGCTAACAGTATACATTTTTGACTAGGTTCTCAATGTAACATTAAGTAAGAGATGCATCTAGACATTTGAGGTGACAGCGTATTTTGATAGCTCACTGTTTGACTCAAATGGAGTGAACAGCACACATTGAAATTTGTTATCATGGAGAAAATGAGGGCTTTGTGGTTGAGAACTGTAGATCCTACAGGGTTAGATTTGTTGTTTCTGCATGATTACCACGTTTGTGGGTTCAAAAGAATACATACCTAGCGAGACCAAAAAAAAGACAGACTGGCTTGCCTTGCACCCAACTAAAACCTTGGCCACCAGGACGTTGTTCCACAAGGAGGCACAACAGAGTGAAATGCAGGGGAGTATTATTGTATGGACTGGTCCTAATGACCCCAGAGTGAAGGACGATTTGATTATGGCAGCTGTGGTTCAGTAGATGGCAATTAAGCATTTATGGAGGGCAGAAATCAGCAAAGTAGGGGTGCTGCAAGGCCTCTTCGGCAGAGATCCTTTGGACTGGATTGCATTTCAACAGATTCTGGGCAAGAACAAAGGAACTATTAGTACAATGCACAGCCATACGTACTGTGTATATACATATATCCAGATGATCAAATGCGGGGGAAGACGCCTTGTGCAGTCAATCCTTCTATCCACAGAAAGAATATTTAAGCTAGCTATAGTTATCTAAATTATGTTCTTGTAGACATATAGAGAAACTTGAACATTAGCTATATACAGACGGGTGACAAATTAAAGGACAAATCTGTAAGAATTAGTGGAGCAAAAAAACAAATGTATGCTTCCACACAGGTGTACTGCACGATACAATTAAGCAATTAAACTCCCATCATCTTTGTGGCAAGTGGCAACTTCTGTGGCATGTATAAAAATGCTACGCGGGCCCAGTTGAACAAAATTTTGGATCAAGATGGCAAGATCTACTGTAAGTGATTAAGAAAGAGGGTTCATTATTGGGGCATGGGTGGCAGGAGCTTCAGTCACAGAAAGACTATTCAACTGGTTACTGTTTCAATAGGAACAGTGACATCTGCATTTGTGGGGGGAAAAAAAATCAGTAAATAAGGTCCGTACACATTCAATGACTGATGCTCTTGCATTAATGTGATTATTATGTGAAAAACAGAAGAGCAACTCTTCATCAGCTGACTGAGAAAGACCATGGGGACGGATGTAGAGGAATGTTAGAGTAGGTTTGCAGTGCATAAACCCCTCATTACAAAGATGAATACACATTTGAAAGTTAAAAACTAGAGGCACTGGTCTACAAAGATGTAGAAAACTGTGGTCAAATGAGTCATCCTTCCGCATATTCTGGCATACACCAAGAGAACGGTACAGGCCTGAATGTTTGACCCCTACAGTGAGGGCTCTGTTATGGGGTCCATTTGTCTCCATAGAGGCAAGAGTCACTGCAAATCATACAACCTCCAGATAAAGTTTTAAGGATAAAGCAGCACACAAGTGTGTGAAGCAAAAACAACCAATGGTTCTACATAAAGTCCTCTGTCTTCATGGTATGAACACCTTACCAAAACACTTTCTTTAATTTATCACCCATCTGTGCGTGCTTATGATACAAAGATCAAAGTTATTATAATTTAAAAACATATTACCTGCAATAGATCCCGTCCTGTGCTACTTAGTTTGGGGACCACGTTCACCAGCGAGGTGGTAGCTGGATACATTGGGTACGGCTATAGGTGGAGAGAGGTGCAGAAAGCAGCAATTCAGTCAAAGATCATTAAAATATATCATTGCTGTCAAGAAGAAACATACCGTAAATTAATGCTCTACTTCATCGTACAAGTGTCGCACAAAAGTAGTGAAAGTAGCCGAGCTACAAGCCAACAACACACCGATATGCGATGCACTATGAGCTTGTAGATCTGTGAAAGTGGTTAAGTCTGTCTGTGGCTTTTATAAATATTTAACCAATGAGAAGTATAACAAGAAATTGTGACTAAATAACAATATTGGACCCATTGGAACACAGGTTATTTTTTTCTGAAAATTTACGGTTTTGCACCCACAACGATGAGCCAGCTGCTCAACAGCTTTGGCCCAACATAGGCTCTGGATAATACAGTATATACAACAGACCGGCATCATGTCAACGCAAGGCCTCGCTCCTTTTTGGAGGAATCATCACCATTGTAAGCCTATGGAGTATTTCCAGGGCACGGCTTTGGCGGTGACACACTTGCCGGTCTGGTGAATGGCATCAAAGGTTTACCTTGTAATCTGGGAGTTTTGTCATTGTCTGCCACTGTTCTTCAGTTGGTGTACCCAACAATGTAAGCATAGAGTTAAGGGAAAGCTTTCACAACCGACTTCAAACTTACACATGTAACGCTATCATAATTAGACAGTCGGCCTTGGTGGAATAGCACATGCAAAAGTTTGCATCTCGTCATCATCTACTCGCCCATGTTTGGGTGAACAATTTATTTAATCTAACTACAAAGTCCTAATCAGATTTCAAACTAAATATAAAAATATATTACTAAGCCTAGCAAGTACATATTTACTAATAATGTCAAAAGGATATCTGAAGATTCTCTTCAACTGGTCATCCACATCATTCCCAGGGAATAGGGGTCTCCCTGCATTTGCCAACTCTAAATATCACATTGAGATCAAAAACAGTAAATGATTCACACTTCAGGTTCTGGCCGTTAAAACACGGTTTCATTATATAACATAATGTGCTAACGATCAATGACAAACCTGCAAAAATGCAACCAGCAGACCACATGTCAATTGAGGTAGAATACAGTTTAGCACCGAAGAGAACATCTGGAGGCCTGTACCATAATGTCACCACCTAGACATCAACCAGAAGAGCACAGATGCTTCATTACACCCCTGCCCACATCCTTCGGTGTTACTCATATTTGAGCTCGTTTTACTGAAGTATATATATATATACACTGTAATATAAAAAAGGTAGGGATTGTAATCATTGATCATAATACATTTACAAAAAGAGACGGGTATATTCCTTCAACAACGATTCGTCAGATTAACCCATTCAATCCGGGAACACATCTGTGTCATTTTAGATTTTAGCTATAACCATTATTTTATAATTTGGCTATTTTTGAAAAATCTTGAAAATGTGTGCAAATCTATGAATGTATATATTTTTAAAAAGGGATTTTTTTTTGCTTCTGGGGGCCCCTGGGATAAAATATTTTCAGATGGGGGTCCGCGACCAAATACATATAGCTTTTGGGGGTCCTGGACATGAAAAGGTTTGAGAACCACTGATATAGCAACATAAGTTTTTTCAGAAAACTGTTGGGATTTAGAAGACATTTTGTAGATGCGTTCCCGGATTGAATTAGTTAAAAAAGGTGGTGTAAGTGAAACCTTTCTGTTAAAATAAGTGTTAAATAGCTCAATTTTCCCAAAGTAACCATTGCTATCGAGTCACAAGTCTTTGGTCAGTAACAGGGGGGGTATCCCCGTCTCTCCAACAGAAAATACATACCTCGGCAGAGTAACACCTCACTGGGATCCCAAAGGCTCGAGCCAACCCAAAGTCAGCCAACTTCAATTCCCCATTCTGGAGATAGGATGGTAAATGGACTGCATTTATATAGCACTTTTCTCCAAAGCACTTTACAAAGTAATTCACACACACACCGATGGCGGAGGAAGCCATGCAAGGCACCAACGATAGACATCAGTGATGGTAAATCAATAAGACAGACACTAAGGTTATGTCGAGAGAGTGGCAGCCCGAATACGATTTTTTTTGCCTATCGAGATTGGGATTAGATTTATTTTGTCACGTCTGAACCGCAAAAAAAAAAGAAAAGAAAAGAAACTGATTTGTATGAATGAGACTTGAACCACATTCCTAGGCGTTTAACTCTTTCAGTGCCAATGAAAAAAAAAAAATATTGCGAACTTTGCCAATTTTGTTTAGTTTTTTCAAAGAAAAAAAAAAGTGCTTAGGAAGCGAGATACAGCCTTTTTCAGTTATAGGTTAAACAAAGAGTGGATGGAGCTGCAAATCTTCAGATAATGATATCTTGGGTTCTGAACACTTAAAAAAAATATATAATAATAATAATAATTTAACTCTGGATTTCTCGTTCTGGCACTGAGGGTATAACCCTAAAACTCGGGATAACTCGGGTCTTGGCACTGAGAGAGTTAAAATGCAAATCAAATCAGATTTCTAAAGATTTGTCTCAGTCTGTACACTCAAGCATGATTTCTAATTTTATGAGCTATTGCTCAAGATAATGTACAACCAAATTCCAAACAGCCATTATCACGGATTCACGGTGCAACACGTTGTGAAGCTTGAAGAGATTATTCTATTTTCGTGGAGCGACATGTCGTACAATGTAACAACACGCCTACAGCATGTTGTTACATCGTTACCACAGCAACCTATGCCGATACCGTAGGTCTATGATGTCTGAATACACTGATCTGATCTGATCACTTGCAAATCAGTCTGAACAGTCAGTCAAAACTGATATGTGAGAAACAAATTGGATTAGCCTGCAGTCTGAACGAAGCCTAATAAATAACAACCTTTTCATCACCTTAGGTTTTGCAATAGCTGTGACAATGTGTTTTGAATTTGGTTGTACATTGACTCGAACAATAAGTCATGATTCACACAGAAAGAATTAACATGTGTCCTTCTTCGGGGCCTTCAACATATAAGCATGGGGAAATAAATGATTTGCCTCCACACACAGCAATGAATAATAGCTACCCGAACTGTCAAGGTTCACCAGCATTATACTCACTCTGTTTATGAGGAGATTCTGTGGCTTAAGGTCTCTGTGGAGAACATTTCGACTGTGACAGAACGCAAGGCCCTTCAATAGCTGGTACATGAATGACTGCACATGAGAGAGAAAGTCAAAGCTTCAGTACAGAAAGTAATTGAATGCTAACCTATAATCAAATATTGTTTACATGTTGACTTCCTGCATGCAAATTCAGCTCAACCATCTGGAAACTATGCCAATCTAATCACTGTCAGTTAAAATGTACAATGTCTCACCTTCACAGTTTCGGGATCTAGATCCCCATTGCAACTGTCAAAATACTTCTTCAAATCCTGGAATTAGGAGTCTCAAATTAAATCTCATTCAGTTACAATTATTGATGCTCCTCAACATAAAGACCAACACAACACACAACTGTGAGTGAGAATGAGACAGGTTCTCTTACCTGATCACAATATTCAAAAACCAAGGTTAACTTCTTATCACTGTGTAAAACATCATGTAGCCTGGGAAAAAACAAGAACATTCTGCATGAATATCGCTGTACTAGCTTTGGATCAAGACGATCATAGATGCATTTTATCGGTTTTGACATTTGCATATCTGCACATTTCAAAGTCAATAAAATACATCTATGATCGTCTTGATCCAAGGCTATTACTACTATACACCTGACAGTGTGAACCACTATTTTAACGTCAACTGCTTAAGATACAAACATTACTGAAACAATCTTACATTTTCTGACCCCAAAAAATACTGACCTGACAATGTTTTTATGTTTCAATTCTTTCAGGAGACATATTTCTCGCAGTGCAGAACTTGGCACCCCCTGAAAGAACCAACAGCTCAAATGAAATGGACATGCCTGCTAACGCTCGACAGCTATAGTCAACATAGCCCTAGAATGTCTGTGATCTTACATACATTTCATGTATTCCAAAATACACAGTCATAGATCGCTCCAAACGCCGCGTCGTGAGCAGCACGATCTACGCGGTGTAAAACCGCTCTAAACTCTGTCTGTACTCACCCAATAATTAATTCCTAAGACTTGGAGTCAGATATTGTCCTCTAGTTTCATATCCACTTGAAAGTTCTGCCAGAAAACGTGTGTTTAGTCAAATATCTCCACTTTTCCATGACCTGCACACGGACGACTTTCTGTACGGGCGAGAGGCCTGTAATGAGTGCAGGACTGAATGTATCTAAACTTCCTTTGGGAAGCACAAATGTTTGGGGCACACAATTGGCAGGTGGTGTGATTCATTACCCCGCTCCAATCACAACACACCTGTCAATTGTGTGCCCCATTTGTTTGTGCTTCCCTGTGTCAATTTGTGATGAAGTTTGTTTCACTCATCCCAGGTCCCTCGCCCGTACAGAAAGTCGTCTGTGTGCAGCTTGTGGAAAAGTGGAGATATTTGACTAAACACACGTTTTCTGGCAGAACTTCCAAATGGATATGAAACTAGAGGACAAATCTGACTCCAGGTCTTAGGAATTAATTATTGGGTGAGTACAGACAGAGTTTAGAGCAGTTTTACACCGCGTAGATCGTGCTGCTCACAACGCGGTGGTTAGAGCGATCTAATGACTGTGTATTTGGAATACATGAAATGTATGTAAGATCACAGACTAGGGCTATAGTCAACAATGGTGGAAAAAGTACTAAATGTTTTTACTTTAAGTAAAAGTATCAATACTGCAATGGAGAAACACTCTAATAAAAGTCTGGAATTCAAAATGTAGATAGTACAAAAGCATTGGTATCAAAATGTACTTTAAGTACAAAAGGTAGAAAGTACTCATTATGCAGAATGTCCCATTTCACAAGTTTCAAATGTTTAAAAATCTTTTGAAATAGCAGATCTACATAAGCTCGCATAGCGACACATTGTGAGCTTGTAGATCGGCTATTTTCAAATGGAAGAAATGGGCTAAAGTGGGTGTATGTTTTGTAATAATAATCAAAATCTACAAAGTAACTACTAACTAATTTTTTATAATAATTGTAGTGGAGTAAAAGTAAACATTTTTTCTCTGAGATGTAGTGGAGTAGAAGTAAAAGTATTGCAAATTGGAAATACTCCAGGAAAGTAAAAGTACCTCAAAATTGTACTTAAGTACAGTACTTGAGTAAATGTACTTAGTTACTTTCCACCACTGCCTCAGTGTGTTTATTATTCATGCATTCATACCTCATCGTCGTCATCCAGTCTCACCCTTTTCAAAGCCACGATTTCGTGGGTTTCTCTGTTTTTTGCCTTGAACACAGTACCATAAGTACCTTAATTAGGAAGACAAAATAAATTAGCGATGAATGACATAATGATGACTAACGTTATAACGCTGACAAAAAGCAGACATCCTCTCACACTGTGCGATCGTTGTTACTTTCATTGTCATTAAATAAATGACACAATCAGTCGTTATCCTCAGTTTAGTTTAGTCAGTACAATTATCCTGCTAGTGATGTTACCCTGCAATAAGCTAACTGGGCTAGCTAGTAGCTAGCTAAAGCAAACGTTAGCTTTGTGGAGTAAAAAAAAAAAGCAGTAATGGATCTTACCCTCTCCAATTTTTTCAAGCTTCTCATATTTCTGCATGTTTGGCCAATAACACTAGCCTATACAGCCAGTAAACAAGTAACCGCGCAAAACTCCAGGTTTGGGTTTGATGTTTTGCTAGCTAATGTTAGCTTAGAGCTATGGGCATTGGGCACTTAGTTATTGCAGCTTCAAGCAGTGTTGCCAGATCTTGTGAGAGAAACAAGACCAAAAGAAGCGATTTAAGAGCGGCGATTTGAAAGGATATTGTAGGCTATTTTCAAAACCTATTGAAAAAAAAAAAGTAGAATATGTGGAAACATTTTCAGATTGGGGTTAGGGACAAAATTAATTCGGGGGTCCATAAATCAGAATCAGCTTTATAATAAAAATTTAAAATAATAATATATATATATATATATATATATATATATATATATATATATATATATATATATATATATATATAATTTTTATTTTATTTTAAGAAGCCCAAATAAGCAACGTTACACTTTAGAAACAAGCCCAAAACCACCAATATTTACAAGCAACTTTACAGAAAAACAAGCCCAAAGTCGCTTATAATAAGCGGACATGGCAACGCTGGCTTCAAGTCAGCGTTGACTTTTAATCTCGCGACACGGCTGGTTGGATATGCAAACTTGACATCTAGAGGCTAAATGATGAATTGCACCCAGATAGTGTTACCATGTCCGCTTATTATAAGCGGCTTTGGGTTTGTTTTTCTGTAAAGTTGCTTGTAAATATTGGTTAGTTGCGGGTTGCCGGTTTTTGGGCTTGTTTCTAAAGTGTAGTAGCTTATTTGTGTTTGTTTCTAAAGTGTAGTTGCTTTGATTGAATGATTGAATAACTTATTTAGAAAATACATGGAAACAGTACATAGAAGTGGGGTGGGGGGGTTGTAGGTTAATGGGCCAGTTTGGAATTGCAGCCTCCTAAAGTTGTTCTTTTAGGGCAGTTTTGAAAGTGAGTTGGGTTCACTTTACTCCTTTTAGTAGGGCATTCCACATTTTTGTTGCATAGCATGAGAGAGTTCATTCCCTTGTTTGTGCCAAATCTGGGTTGAACATGATCAGTGGAGCTTATTTGGGCTTGTTTCCTAATGTTGTTTAAAACTAGTGGTTCTCAAACATTGTCATGTCAAGGACCCCCAAATTAATATGTATTAGTCCACCCACCAATCCCCATCTGAAAATGTTTTGTGTTGTTAGAATATTTCAACATTTTCCACTTTTTCTCCAAGATGTTTTTGAAAATAGCAGCTCAGAAAAGTGTCACTCTTTTTGACATGTGCCCAAAATAAATTTAGGGATGTCAGGGTTATATATATATGTATGTATGTATGTATGTATGTATGTATGTATATATATATATATATATATATATATATATATATATATATATATGAGACATTTGTTGTCTGCAGTAAGGCTGCAGCTATTAATAATCTTCTTAGCACTTATTCTATTGATTACTTTTTCAGTTAATCAAATAATTGAGAAATGTGTTTAAAACAATGTGTGTGTGTGTGTGTGTGTGTGTGTGTGTGTGTGTGTGTGTGTGTGTGTGTGTGTGTGTGTGTGTGTGTGTGTGTGTGTGTATATATATATATATATATATATATATATATATATATATATATATATATATATATATATATATATATATATATATATATATATATATACATACATTCTGTATATCAAATAATCAATTAACCACAAGTTATTTTCTACTTGCAAAACAAAACCCTGCAAAAAATATTTATAATCTATCAAAATATATTTATAATCAATGAAATAGATTAGTTTGATTAACTGTTGCTCCCCTAGTTTGCAGTTCAATAAGAACCTACACATTGCATAGTAAGGGAAATGTGTCCTAAGAAATATCTGAAACTTAATAAGTTGATTTGACAAATAAATGTAACTTATGGCTTCAATTTACTCAAGGAGGAAAGCATCACTGAACCTGTTTTTGTTCAAAAATACACAGTACAATATACAATATCAAGAAAATAGACAATGCAAGACTAGTTTGATTTGAATAACAGTGACATCTGGAGGCCATAGGCTGCTTTCCATGTCAAACTCCACTGTTGGAGACATTAGCAACATGGTGATGCATCCGTACAAGTCATGATGTCTCCATTTTGTCAACAGTACTGCAAATTATCTTGGGATAACGTTAGCATGATTCTGAGGCAATGGTGGTGACAGTATCTACAATACAATAACAGTGAGTGTACAAATAATTAGCATTGCCATGCAAATATTGGGCTAGAACTTATGCCTTTAATCTGTGTCCCTCTCTTCTCCACAATTACTCCCCAGTCTTCCTCTTCTTTTAACGTTATTTTTAGGGGACTTTTCTGAGCCTATATTTGATAGTCACAGTGAAGAGAGCCAGGAAACATGGATAAATGGGAGGAGTAAAATGCAGAAAATAGTCCACTGTCAGGCATTACTAGACCCACTGAGCAATTAGAGCACATGTGGTATGCGCCCTAACCACTCAGCTATCAGGTGATATTAAATAGCAGGTGATCTTTATATTGTGTGTAGTTTGAGTACAAGGCTTTTTATAGCCCATTACATGTTGCACCTCTACTTCGCATTAGGTAGATTTCATCCAGGTAACATTACTCAGCTACACTGATTATCTAAAAGAAAACTGTCCATGTGTCATACAGTAGCACTTAAAAGGGAAACAAACACATTGTTTTTTTTACTTAAAAGTCTGATTTATTGATGATTACATTATGTTCTTTATCAAAACAATAATTCTATGCAGGACATGGCAAAAGAACCCTGCACAAACCTTTAAATTAAATACTGTACAACAGTGTTCATGAACAATAATCAACCCCCATTGAACACCAGAAGGTACCAACTACAATATACATTCACCACGGTATAAATGGATTTTGACCATTACTAGAGTTAGAGTACCTACTTACATACTATTGTTCATCTGCAAGACTTCCCATTGCCTTTTAAAATGACATTTAATTGACAGTATTTCTATCGCACACCATTTATTTTTCTTGGTCATTTCTGTCCCTCATTTCTGTTTGCCTGCGGATCAGATCAGAATATAGTCCTCCATTGCTTAGCAGCTCCAGATGTGTCCCAGCCTTGAAAAAAATAAATAGATGTTACATCTAACTGCTGCTGTACATTATGCAGTACAATAATAAAGCACCAGTCAGCCTTATAGAAACTAGCAAGGCAATAAAACGTGCAAGACTCCTCTAATGATCTGTCTGCTTCCTCACCTCCACAATACGGCCATTGCTCATGACACAGATGAGGTCGGCCCCCTGAATAGTGCTGAGTCGATGGGCGATGATGAGCACCGTGCGACCCTTGGTGGCCCTGTCCAGAGCCTCTTGCACCACTCGCTCCGACTCTGCGTCCAGAGCACTAGTGGCCTCGTCCAACACCAGAATGGTGGGGTTTTTAATCAAGGCACGGGCGATGGCAATGCGCTGTTTTTGACCACCTGAAAGTGTCACACCACGTTCGCCTAGGCATCCACAGAGAAAAGGCAAAGTGTCAATACATTTGAATCTTCTAGAACACTGGTGTTCATATGGCATACAACATTTTAAATCAGGTGTTCAAAAATGTGAATTAGCGTACATACCAACCACAGTGTTATAGCCATCTGGGAAACTTGTGATGAAGCGGTCAGCATTGGCCTGCTTGGCAGCGTTGATGACCTCTGCATCAGAGGCCCCGGGCTTCCCAAAGCGTATGTTCTCCATCACAGAGGAGCCAAACAACACTGGCTCCTGCAAAGACAGGTATACAACAAAACAGGTAACTGCTGTACTAAACCCCCTTTACCACTAAACAAAAAACCCTCTGAAACTCACCAACATCTGGCTTTTGTCTTTAGTGGGAAAGGTTACAATCAGCATTCATTCCCGGGACGAATTACTCTGTATTTATCGGCTCCAGCTTCGATTGGCAGTGATGGAAACGCTAATGCAAATTTTTGCTCATTTTCTGGCACCATGCTACTGTATGAGAGAGCTACTTCTGATTTGAGGGAAGAGGAAATAAGGTGACCAGGGCTCTACAGTGTGAGTATTTCACTCTCATTTGCCTCTAAAAATGACTCTGTGAACTGCGAACCATAGCAATAATTTACAAGCACATTGTGCGAACAAAGATCCAGAATCCAAAGAAAAGAGAAGTTGTCCAAGGTAATTAAAACTTTTTGGTAATTAAAATCCCCAAGCCCCATGCCTTTTCATAATCGCAAGCAATCCCAAAACAGTTATTGTCATCGATTTGGATAGTTGTAATGTATTGCTTCTGGAAAGCATGCGCCTGGGAGAGGACGATGGACAGAGGTAGAGTGAGTGTGAGAGAGAGTGAGAAAGAGCTACTCACAGTTACTTCACAAAGCACTTTTACAGTCTATGGAACACTCTCATTGCTGGCAAAAGCCACGACTGATAAGATGACAGACATTTTTACTTTACTTTTATTTGTAATGTTATGGTGGACATCCGGGCCCATATCTGGTGCATTTATGACGTTGAATGAGACAAACCAGAACTTGTCAATAACAGAATTTTCATGATAAATTTGGTCGGAAAAGCGTAACATTTGTATTACCTTTCACTTTATTTGTTTTATAAATACAACTACGTGAATGGCTGTATGGAATATTACCCAAACACAAAGTTGATAAATGATTATTACCTGATTAATATAGCCAATAACTTGTCCTCTGAGCCAGGATGCGTCAAGTGTCCGTACGTCAAGCCCATCCAACATAATAACACCACTGGTTGGATCATAAAAACGCTCCATCAAGGACGCCACTGTGGACTTTCCTGCGTTCCAGTACATGGGATAAAACATTTACACACACTTGATCAAATGAGTTTTGGCATGCAGAAAGATTGTGATCACAAGCTGAATATGTACTTACCTCCCCCAGATTCGCCAACAATAGCAATAGTTTTACAAGGGGGTAGTGTTAAGTTGAAGTTCTTCAAGATCTCATGTCCAGGTCTGGTTGGATAGCTATAAACATCCACATAAGAAATAACATATATGAATGTTACACAGAAAATGTATATTAACAAATGACCTTTTTTTCTAATCTAATCTCTGTATATCGGTCCTGCTCACTAATGCCTCAGAGATGGACTGAGGATAGCTCACAAATGCCAATGACATTACCTCGGATGATTCAAAGTTCTTTCTAAAGGTTATTGATGCTACAACTTTAGCTACTATTTTAGCATGTTGTCCAGGAAGAGAAATGTAGGTTCCATAAAATGGAAACTATCCACAGCTAACCTGTGAGACACTGAGTCATTAGACAGAAATTAACATTAGTGAGGAGGATTGATAGGTTGAGCAAAGGTGAAGTATTCCTTTAATGTTTAATAAAGCAAATGTTCTTACCTGAATGAAATGTTCACAAAGTCAACCCTTCCCATAAGAGAACTGTATGGAATACGTCCTCCCCCAGAGTTTGGTATAGAAGGCTCCAAAGCCAGATACTCAAAAATCCGAGCACCAGAACTCATGCCTCTCACCATCTATACAGGAAATGTTGGACAGAAAAATAAATCTGTGTGTCACAATGCAATGCGTTGATCTGCAATTTCTTTAATTGCTTGAAAAGTTTCCCATAATAACATGCTCAAAATAGGGACATCAGGTTGAAAGTGGTTAACTGTTGCAGCCCTATTGGAATTCACATTCCATTTATGCCACTGTACTACAGTATATATTTAAAATTGCTGAAATAAATAAATACAATAATTTGGGGTATTTTGCTAAATATATTATTTTATTAGAATCAATGTTAATCAATTACTTCGATTAGCTGTTGCAACCCTAAATTCATACTACTTGCATGTGTACGTTACTGTCACTCCATGTACTGCATTTCTACACATTTAACACAGATTCATTCTTTTTTTTTCACTCACCTGTCCAAAAAGGATAGAGATGCCAGCCAAAGACCTGAGGGTAGAGAGTACAAATTAACTACAGTATGTCAGATTACAAGATGATCACTTCTTTGTACACAGTGGTACTGTGCAATGATTCCCAATGATCACGCGGAACTACCTCTTACCTCTGAACCGTTTGAGAGGCTACAAGGAAAGACATGAGGTCTCCAGGGGACAATTCATTACCAGCCATCATAGATCCTCCGGCAAAGATTGTTCCTAGAACAATACCTGTGTGAACAACATCAAAATAATGATGACACAGTAATCTCAAATTTATGCCAAAAATAGCAGAACTGAACAGTCAGCTGAAAAATGTGACGCGGAAACAATCTGCAGATCAAAATGTTCAATTTACAGAAAGAGATGCACTCACAGTTTAGGGCAACATTTGACATGCCCTGGAAAACAGCAATCCCTGTACCAAGAGTTTCATTCATCTCACACGACTTGTCCACTTCATATGCATATAACCTATAAAGAAAAAAATAAAGAAAAATAATACAATGCAACTTGAAATATTTAACAGATGCACAAATATCCTCAGTACATACATTATACAAATCTCACTTACAGCAGCTCTCGCTCTTCCATGGCAAAGGCTTTCACTGTCCGCACGTTGCCAAGTGCCTCGTCTGCCACACCTGTCGCTTTCGACACCTAAAGTTCCATACAGCACGGTCAAGACGCTGTCACTATCAATTGATTCAGACAACAGAATGACAACAAAATGAGGCAAAATTATTCTGGAGGACTCTGTCACACCTGTTCTTGAGCCAAACGTGACAGCTTGCGAAGGAATGAGCCAATAAAAGCCCCTGCTCCCACTAGACAGGGCAGGACGACTACGGTCAAGCCAGTGAGTTTGGGGGAGATGAAGTAAAGGGAGACAAAACAGCCAACTGTCTGTGTAGCACTCCGTAGGCCCTGTAAAAATGTAAAACGACCAATAATTAGAACACTTAAAGGGGTATTTCACTTTAAAATACTTCCGGGGTAACTTCTGGGGTAATTTTAACATCTACTCAGGCTTTTGTGTGCACCCCAAACCCCAAAAGTTTTTAAGTTGCTTGATTCAATATATATGGATTTTAACCATGTAGACTCATTGAAAACACAAGTCCCTGGTTCTGGTGACTGATATTGGCTGTGTTTTTTAATTCCTTTTTTATAAAAAAAAAACGTATAATGCAACAAGTAAAACACAGCCCCCTCATACATTAGAAGGACAACAACATACTGTACATTAGGACATGGTCAAAATGGAGTTTGAAGTTACAATGGGTTTATATAGGAGGGGTGTGTCTGATAAAACCTTATATCAAATATCTTAATCTTGAATCAAGCAACTTAAAGACGGACTGGGGTGCCCACAAAAGCCAGAGTAGATGTTGCTGCTTGGGTAGAAAACAGTAGCAGCAATTGTCATTAACGTCATTTTGCAGTCCATCAAATCAAATCTAATATAGGAATGACTTTACACACACACACGCACGCACACACGCACGCACACGCACACAAGCGCACATACACACACACACACACACACACACACACACACACACACACACACACACACACACACACACACACACACACACACACACACACACACACACACACAAGCTTTATCTGCAGGCACATAACATCATACCTGAGAAATGACCAATTTAAAAGATGACTTGAACTCCTGAATGTCAGCAGTCAAGCGGTTCACCAGTTGACCAGTCTTATTGGCATCAAAGAAAGCCACATCTTGCCTATGAAAAAGTAACAGGCATGGTGACCATTACTGTGGTCAATCCCAGGTCTTCACTGTGGACAATTCTATTGACAGCTTTAAGGTTTAACTTAACATATATTTTTTAAACATACCCATAGCATCCCAATGTAAACGTTAAATTTTGCTCATAAGTTAAGCTAATTTTGCTCTGTTCTGTGTGTTATTAAACAGCTAATGTAGTCCCCTTTATTACCCATATTGTGTGCATTGGGCCAGCATTTGGGCAGCATTTTTTACTAGTAAAAAGTAGTGGATGGAACGTGAGGATAATGTTGCTTGCTGCAAATACATTTCCTACATGTGTATTAAGCCACAGAAAATGTTACATGGCGTTTGTTGCATGAGAGGATGGAATGATAGTAGCCTATCTAGAGCACTGACATGCTTCATGAATATGGCCCATTGCTAATACATTTCTACATTAATGTTTATGTTGCACCAAACTCTCTGTAATGGGAATGGATGATGTCACAGTCTACAGTCTACTGGGAGAAGGTACCTCAGTAAAGAAGCGAAAAGGGTCTTCCTCATGTCTGCTGCAACTCTCTCCCCAACTCTGGACAGCAGGATGATGTAGCCACTAGTTAACAGACCCTGCATGAAATAGTTGATAATTAAGCAATGCCATGATCATGTTCACCATTGTTTATTATTAATCAGAATTGTGTTGTTAAATCAACGATGCAGAAAAATGGAACAGTAATGACATGCTGTTGGCTCTAATTGTCATTTCACATAATTTCATCAACTTACTTGGACAGCATACAGCCCAAGCAGCTTAAGGGCAGGCGCCCTGATCTCAAGGACATAGTCCCCTGCATGTTCACTCAAGTAGCGTGCCACAATATTCACCAAGTTTCCCAACATCAGGGGAATTTGGATATTTAAGATGGCAGCACCAAATGCAAGCTGAACAAAAGAAAAGTAATGACAAGACAGTTAAGCGCATTCACATCACAGCAGTTTCCAGGCACAGATTTTGCTTTAAGGTTGATTAATGCGTACCACAACAGCGCCAATCAGAGCTAAGAGATGAGGTTTGACAAATTCCCACAGGATATGCCATTTAAACTCAGGCACATCCTCTTTGCCTACAACTTCCAATGGGATGTTATTATTTACGTCTGCCTCACAATAAGCTACATGACCAAATAGCCGTGCAGAAACAGTGAGGGCCACTGGCCCCAGAATATACTTCAGAGCCCCGGGTGGAGGTTTTGATGAGCGGGTGTTGGTCTGACGGACCACTCTCTGGCCCAGACTCCAAATGCGGTTAAAAGCATTACTGCGTTGTTGACAGGAGCTGTGTGCATTGGACCCTGGTGGTGATCCATACAACCTGGATCTGAAATAAAATAGCAAGGGATATAAACAGATGTGTAAAGCAACTAAGTACATGTACTCAACTACTGTACTACTGTATTTTTTACTTTCTTCAGTATTACATTTTTTTACACTCAGAGGCAAATATTATACTTTTACTCCACTACAATTATTTGAAAACTTTAGTTACTAGTTACTTTGTAGATTTCGATTATTATTACAAAACATATATTACCCACTTTAGCCCTATGCGTGAGCTTAGTAGATCTGCTTTTTTCAAAAGATTTTAATACATTTTATACATTTGAAAACTTGTGAAACGGCGGGACATCCTGCATAATGAGTACTTTCTACTTTTGTTACTTTGTACATTTTGATACCAATGCTTTTGTACTTTTACTCAAGAATTCCGGACTTATACTTTTACAGAGTATTTCTACAATGCAGTATTGATACTTTTACTTAGGTAAAAAAAAATTAGTACTTCTTCCACCACTGGATATATAAATAAACCTTATATTTATTTAAATCATGACCTAAGATTCTACAGACAGTCTGACAGGTCAGGTCATGTCAGGATGTCTGGACATTCATTCATCTGGACCAGCCTACTGTCAATTGCTGATAAAGCCAAATGAAAACACATGGACCCCAATGGAAACAAGCCATAGTGCTTTCTTGGCTTTTAATCCTTTTAGCAGACCTTGTATAGAACTGTACTTTCTGTGCTTTTTTGCGCAAACTGTTAATAAAGTATTCAATCAATCAAAGCTCTATATCATTGTCACTCACTGATGGGCAGAAATGTTTATTATTAGGTTTGATAGCTACTTGATAACAGTGTCAAATGGGTCAAGCTCCAGGCCAAGGTGTTACTTACTACCGACAGCTATTAGACAGACAACTATTACAGTTAATCTATTTAATAACTTAGCTAAATCTCTGGGCCATGTTATCCTACCTTGAAATATTCCATAAATCTGTTCTTTTATTGAATCGCGCGTGTAGTGGCCGCACTGCTGCAGGGATGCTTACTCTACAACAAAGTAAGTGGAACATATTTCGATTATTTCATAGGGGAATAAGTTCGTTAGGTTCAACTATAATCACTAAGCGAAGAAGGATTCACCAAGGAGCAACATGCAGGCCGCCATCTTTACAGTAACCCCCAGGGTGCATTTCTCTGGGATTATGTGAGCCCTGATACATGAATGACAGTCATGGATGAACTTCAACATAGTGTTTGCATTTTCTCCCTTTTTGGCCCGTACATCTATATAAACGTTCAGATTTCAAATATAAAGTGCTTACCCCATGGCCACGGATGTGAAAATGATTCACATGATGATCATTTTTATCCAATTGGTGAACTATTTTTCATAGAATTAGAATGTCTCAGAGTGCAATACACCTCCCAACCGATAGGGTCACGTAGTTGAAAGCGTGTGGAGAAAATTTGGAGAAAATGGCCACCAATCGGAACAAAATGCTTTTTATTGAACAATAAGGAACATACGGGTTCTTCTGAGAACCCGAACATAATTTTAACATCCGTGGCCATGGGTTAAGCGCTTTATATTAATATCTAAACGTTTATGTAGATTTACGGACCAAAAAGGGAGAAAGTGCAAACAATATGTTGAGGTTCATCCATGACGGTCCGTCTTGTGATCAATGGCTAGGATTATGTGAGCTTTGAATAGCGCTTTCTCACCGTAATTGAACCACACTCCTTGAAATGTGCAACATTAGTAGATTAATAACGAATCCCAAGCGACTCGTGCAACATTTCCGCATCTAAACCCAAAAGGAAAAGTGTTTGTAATAAATAAAATAAAATAAAACTACAACCCATAACCGGAGGTGACGCCATGGCAAAACGGAAGTGACGCCAATGGTGTTTTGTTGACATTTGTTTTGTGAAAGACAAAACAGTGGAGAGAGACTCACACACAGATGGTTTATTTTTGGAAGCCAACTTAACGTTGCTCGGGGAGAGATAGCTCGATAAACAGTAAAGACGGTTAATGGTGAATATGTGCAGCTAGCAAAACGACCTCTATTCAGAGACCAGGGAGTCCCAGGCAAAGCCTAAGGAGGTTCAGGACCCAAAGACACGTCGGGAACAAAACAAATCGTAGCACCGTGTTTTGACTCCACGAGTGGCTGAATCATTGTGGCTAGCAGAGCCACCACAACACTAGGCTTACAGACAGCTGGATGCAGGTAACTATAATGGGACGCTCGGTGTCGTCATGTACGCTTTTATAAGCGACTTTAGGCTCGTTTTCCTGTAAAGTCGCTTGTAAATATTGGTGGTTGCGGGTTTTTTTGGGGCTTGTTTCTGAAGTGGATAGTTGCTTATTTGGGCTTGTATCCTAAATGTTGTTTAAACCAGTGGTTTAAACATGTCAAACACGTCAAGGACCCCCAGATGAATATTTATTTGACCATGGACCACCCCCAGCTGAAAATATTTTGTGCCAGGCAGGGAGTGGGACCCCCTCATACAGGATTTGTGTTGTTAAAAATGTATCAAAAATATCCCCAAATTACCATTCTTTCCCCTTCTATTTTTGAAAATAG
This sequence comes from Gymnoscopelus braueri, assembly GCF_963280865.1. NCBI lineage: Eukaryota > Metazoa > Chordata > Actinopteri > Myctophiformes > Myctophidae > Gymnoscopelus > Gymnoscopelus braueri. Next base: position 25,312,133 of record NC_137611.1, on the reverse strand, counting down.
CACATCTACAAGCTCACAACGCGTCGCTGTGAGCTTGTAGATCTGCTATTTTGCCATAGTTGCATCTTTTGGACTTGTTTTCATAGACCTGGTTGCTTATTTCTCTCCCAAAACCTGGCAACACTGGTAACGCTACCTCGGTATGCTTTGCTGGATTTAAAATGCCTCCAAACGCCACCTTAAGTTTGTCCATCTATCACCACACCATGTCATTCTGCTGGCTGCCAACCAAGTTAGCCAATAACAACAGTTAGCTTTTAGTTCGGTGCAGCTGCAGCCTATATCTGTGTAGCAGGATAGCTGTGTATTTAGTTTCACAATTTCCCAACACTTCTTTATCAGGGACTAACTGGGAGAATGTGAAGCATAATGGCCAACTTTGAAGCGTACCAGGAGTATCAGAGGATTGAGGATTTCGAGGAGGACTCGCCACCAGGCGAGGAGGAATTATTACTGCATGTGACAGAAGGTCTGAAAGGTAAACAACATGTCAAAAAATGCCTGGAGCTGTTTTGTACAGTATGCTGTTTTTACATAGGGAATGGCTAAGGGCAGGCACTTCTGGTCATGGACTCGTTAAAGTGTCATCATGTCATAAATCGAGGATACTAAGAAATCTGTCATAGGTTCAGTGGGGTAAATGGTTAACTGTCCGGAAGAGTGGGCACCTAAACATTGTGTGCACATCCATTTTAAATTGGCTATTTTTTTCCAAAATGTGAAAGGAAAATGGACTGAAAGAATGCAAAGTATACATGATTTGAACGTGCGTTGACATTTAAGGCCTAATATTGCTACAAATTGCAACAAAACATGTGGCTATAGCCATTATGGGAATTAAAAAATAATTTAAAGGGTACATTTAGGACTGATACTGATGTGCCATGCATGTTCAAATCATGTATACTTTACATTACTTGAGATCATTCAAAATGTCTTAATGTTTTTACATTTTTGGAAAAAAATAGCCCATGTAACATTGAGGTGTACAATGTTTTGGTGAGCACTCGTAGTGTATCCGTAAATAGTCTTATGTTGAAATGATTTTAATGTGCATGTTGCTACGCTGTGTTTTGATGAGTGTTCTCTTACAGACTCATGGCACCACATCAAGAACCTGGATAACTTCTTCACAAGAATATCCTTTACAAATGATCCAAATATAAGTCTTAGAAAGCACTACACTGTGGTTATGTTAGCTTGGATTAGTTACTGGTCTCCCGTCATTCTGATTAAACATTGGGAATTCTGATTGACCCAGTCACCCAGAGATAAGACCTCTGAAAACAACATGTCATGTTGGCTCACTAGAAAAGTGTCTTTCATAACCAGTCACTCAAGACACCCGAGGCCTGTGCAAAAATGTGCATGCTTAAAGATTGTCAGTGCTTGCTGCCTGTTTTGACACACTGCCTATTGGTTGAGTAAGGTGATGTTTACTTCGTGTTCATTGACATACAGTATTTCCCTTAACTTGCCTGTCCACATCTACCATTTTCATCAAAAGAATGGCTTTGCCTGTATGATGGTCTCAGAGTTCTTCGAACTCATGTAAGTATTAAATAATATCAACGCAATATTGTTTATGTGAAATTAAAACACCTCACTCTTAGAACATAGCTTTTACTTAATATAGTCAGTTTTGATTATTATATCATTCTAAGAAGGATGCCTGATCACAGATTACTGTGACTGTGGCTACATTGCAGATAATGTTTCATGTTGTTTTGACCGTTGCATGCCTCAGGCTGAAGCTTAATTTATACTCCACCAACCGACACGGTCGTACTGCAGAGTATAAATTAGGCCTGAGAAATGAACAAGCTCAGCCAGCACTGAGCAGACGAGAACAGGCACTGTACTGCAATCTCATAATGTATCTGCAAGCTCCAGCTTCTTCCTTCACTGGCCTGGCTTGGACAGTAATGTCAGACATATGCCAACCTCAAAGAAATGACTCCTGTCCCTAAACAAAACACTGTAATTTGGATCTACGTAATCGTGTATTATTATCCCTGCCCGATGTGACGTTGTGTATTAACAACACTGGTCTCATATCAGTTTCCTGTGACTCATAGCAGTAGACTTGAACATGATCAACAATACATAAGGGTAATATTCAATTACATTTCCGATTACCATGTTAATAATATTATGGAAAAAAAGAGCTAAATACTTAAATGACTCATTGCGGCGCATCAGAGCTTGTAGATCGGCTATCTTCAGTGAAGACATGTGGTGTAAAGGGAAAAAAGGACAGGGCCAAGTATAGACCCCTGGAGGACCCCAGTCAACTGAAGTTTATACAGTAGGGTTGAGCCTTGGTGGGACCTGATGGTTACTTACAAGCCATTATCTTATGTGTCTCAGTTACTCGTCCCTGTCTTATGGGTCCATTCACATGGGATTTTAATCTAGGAGCTTGAGAAAACCCCAAAAAACAAATCCCATTCTGACAGTTCAGTATCTGAACCAGAATATAAAAGTACAGCAAAATCAACTCTTTGTCTCTTTTTACTTTGCAGTCAGTTCCTGTTTGTCGTCACATTTACAACTTTCCTGTTCAACTGTGTGGAGTATGATGTCCTTTTTGCCAACCGGGCAGTCAACCACACCACGCCTGGCCAGAACCCTTTGGACAGGAACAAGGTTACTCTGCCTGATGCTATCCTACCCAGCCAGGAGTGCACTGAGAGGTAATACTGTACTTACACACTTTGTCGTGTGTAAAAACAAGTTGTATAAAATGTACCCTGTGTGGCGCTGTCCTAAGTAATTGTTGTACAATTGTGCTGATTACATTTTTTCTGTCATATTAAAGGGGGTTTGAGTAATACTACTATATAAAAATAATAATTAAAATGTTACAGTACATATATTCCCATAATAAGTTAAGTAACGGGGTCTCCTGACTCTCCAGCCAGGGGTGGGCTGTGGGTAGAGCCTACTGGAGCGCAGCTCCACTTGCTTTGAAGCTGCACGGACACCCGCATAATATGCACCATTTGCAGTTTTCGCACCTCACTAACGCTAACAAAACCTGCCGATCGACGCTGAGTGTCACAGCTTGAATTAATGAATTTAATGACCAACCTGGTTGGATGCATATCAATGCTCCATTGTGTGACCTGCTAAGTTGCCTACTGTAGGTGTCAGATGTTCTGTCTGAAGCAGTCAAAAGAGTTGGAGGTGACTGCAAGGTAAATGCATATGTAAATAGAATAACATTTTTATTTTTTTTGATTTAATTTGATATACAGTATATTGTGGGTTGATAAATAGGCCTACATATTAAAGAGGTTATTTCATTCGGTAATCGCTCATGTGCACGTGATGTAGCACTCCACAAGCTAAAAAAAAACACAACACATCCCTGTCTCCAGCTCTTTAGTAAACAAAAAATACATTTCAGATACACATTTCATCCAATCAGGAGAGAGAACTCATACAGGTCAGGAGGATTCAGGCTAAGCAAATGAAATAGGAAGTAATGCAACACAGACAGAATTGGAATCGGAACACTATATCATTGAAACTGATAAATTGGTTCTCTTTCCTGATTGGATGAAATTGGTGACCCACCTGAAAATTCGGTTTATTTAAGAGTTGGAGAGACTTTAACTTTTGCACCTTTTAAAGCTTGTGGGTATTAGGGCAAAATAATTTCAGTAAGTAATGAAGTGTACACTCTCTCTGACCATGACTGGCAGTGGTTGTTGAGGTCCTTTTTTGTACCGAAATAACTCCCATGTGATAGATTTTATTAGTCTAGCCTAAAACATTTGTGACCAGTGACCTTCTTATCGGATTAAAATGAAGTTTCAAACGTCAAGATACACTCCCGTTCACAGACAAGTAATATGGTGGTGGTGGCCTACTTTAATATAGCCTGCAGGTTTTTTCTTTAACCTAGATCCTGATGAACATAAATGACTTATTTAAGATGCCAGGCTAATGCTATTCAAGAGTTCTTTTGAATAAGTCTGCACAGTAAAATCATATTTGATGTTGGTACATTTCCACTTTTTGTGCAGTAGCACACATATTAAACGATTTTGATGTGAGATTATGAACAGTTGTGGTCGGTTCGTTTAAGTCAATGAAATAGCATTTAATACTAAACGCTTTTAAGTGCTTGTGAGGCTGGTTCCTGTGAAACCTGATCCTGACTTGTTTATTTTAGTCTTGCTAACGTTGAAGGGCTTATGGTTTACTTACAGAGACAAGTTTATTATAGCATTATTTCTCTCTTTGAGAATTAGGCTATGTCACATTTGTGGCTTTAAAGTCTCTTGAGGCTGTCTTTGAGGTTGTTGATTGATTTAGCCAATTCGGTAAAGCGCCCAGATTGAGCCACAAGCTGGCTTTGCTGTTTACATCAAGGAAAGCCCTGTAATAAATTGCAACACTTCCTGTAGTGGACGTCTCCTTAGAGCAGGTTATTTGTGCACTATGCTCAGGGTGGCACTAGGAAGCGGGGTAGATGTAATGGATAGCCCCCTGCATGGTAAAATGGCCCAAGTAGCTACAGACACTGACAACAGGCTGAGCCAACAGCCTGACAACCACATGACACCACCACTAGTTTACCACTAGTCACAGACCCCCCACTAACACACTGAGATCCTTTTCCATGATGTAGCTTAGCACCAGCTTGTTTTCCCCCTACCAGTAGGCATACCATTATTTTGCCCCTGATCCAAGAAATTACCATGGCTGAACATTTTGTTTATATCAAAGTCAGTGACGCAGGTACTTGGCATCCAACTTGAAAACAACTTGTCCTGGAGTTTAGAGGTTGCTCTCTTTCTTATACTGTACCCTCCCCAGTCTCTGACTTGCTATGTAGATCTCTAACGCTCATTAGATACTGCATGTTTATGTTCATGTTTTTATATCTACATTGCTTGATGTTAGGAACAGATTTCTGGAGGATGTGTGTATAAATTGAATTGAAATATAATCATAACATGACATTTAAATAGCACCATGTTTCCAACAAGGCCTAAATATACTGTAAGAAATAATAATATGGAATAATAACTGAACTAAAATGATAATAAATAAGAAGAAGAAATGCATGTCTCTTCCATGTGTGTCTCATTTCATTTGTAGAAAGAAGTACGAAAGAAGTGTTTAACTTGTAAACAGGAGCCTAGTGTCAGTTTAATGCATTACAAGGGACTTTGAGAGCTTGCAAGACTCCTTGGCATCTGTTTATTATGCATATTGCATCAGGCATCTGTTCACGCGGTAAGATGAGGACCGTGGAGGGTTTACACCCTTTAACACCGGCTTGAATACTTGCCCATTATAAAGACTGAATCTCAGATGTCTAATGAGTGTCCTGCATTAATAACTAATTTGTCAGTTTTATCATACGCTGTTATAGAGCTCAACAGTGAGTTTCCAGAAATAAAATTCCCATTGATATTCTGCATACAGGATTTTTTTTATTTGGAATAATGTCATAATCCAAGGTAAACTTAGCACAAGCTATGAGATATTTAAACTATGGTATATACTCTTGCAGAAACCAGAAGTCTATGTAAATCAACCCACTTTTAAAAAACAAAACATGTTTCACAATGTCAGGGAAAAGTACACTGGTACCCACAATCCTAAAGTGTAGTCTGTGATATTGGTGGAGATCACTGTTACCATAGAAATGGTTACCGCCCCTTTTGAATGTCGCGTAATAGTGGAATGCAACTCGTCGACTTGTGAGTTTCTGCTACCACTAGATCTACAATATTACAACAACATTATAATGTAAATACTTTAATAATAACAAAGGTTACATTTAAGAAGAAGTAAAAGTAAGCTAAACTAATTTTAGGTTGAAAGTGTTGGAAATTTAAGCGCAATGGTTATGGAATGAGTTGTTCCTTCACTCTTAGTGTTTCATATTCATGATTCAACTCATAGTTGTTTGGCTTGGTTCTAGGTTTAAAACTCTTTATTAAAAGGATTTTTTGAAAGTGAAACTGGACCAGAAATTGAGAAGTTCAAAAAGTTGGTGGTCACTGTTATGCTCTATTTCTTCTTAGGATCCAAGACAGTAGCTGGATCATATTCCTCCTCATCATGGCGGGAATCTTCTGGCTCTATCGTCTCATCAAAGTTTTCTGTAACATCCTGAGCTATTGGGAGATCCGGCAATTCTACATCAAAGCACTAAAGATCAGAATGGTGAGGCCTGTATTGCATTCACCTTGCTTGCAAGTCTGCTTCAAAACTACGCAACACAACCGTATCGAACCAAATTGAGATTAGTTCATTTTCAATTTACTTTGAATGGCGATGAAGAAGAACATCACTAGGTGTTGGTGTAATGTGCCATTAGGCTTTTAGTTCTGTTTATTTTATTCTCATTTCCTTCATCTCCCAGGACGAACTGTGCAACTTCTCATGGCAAGAAGTCCAGGACCGCCTCATCAGTCTGCAGCGAGAACAGCAGATGTGCATCCACAAGAAAGAGCTGACGGAGCTGGACATCTACCACCGCATCCTACGATTCAAGAACTACATGGTGGCCATGGTAAACAAGTCCCTGCTGCCAGTGCAGCTGCAGCTCCCCCTGCTGGGTAACGTGGTCTTCCTCACCCAGGGCTTGAAGTACAACTTTGAGCTCATCCTTTTCTGGGGGCCCGGCTCACTGTTCCAGAACAAATGGAACCTGCACCCCAAGTACAAGCGTGCCGGAAACCGCCTGGAACTGGCTCAGCAGCTCAGCCGCATCATCCTACTGATGGGCTTGGCCAACCTGCTGCTGTGCCCCTTCATCCTGGTCTGGCAGGTGCTCTACGCCTTTTTCAGTTACACGGAGGTGATCCGAAGAGAGCCCGGGAGCCTCGGCGCACGACGCTGGTCCCTATACGGCCGCCTCTACCTGCGTCACTTCAACGAGCTGGATCATGAGCTGCACGGGCGTCTGGGTCGTGGCTACAAACCCACCTCCAAGTACATGAACTCCTTCACGTCGCCGCTGCTTACCGTGCTGGCCAAGAACTTTGCCTTCTTCTCCGGTTCAGTGCTGGCTGTGCTCATCGCCCTGACAGTCTACGATGAGGACGTTCTGACAGTACAGCACATCCTGACAGCTATCACTGTGCTAGGTGTCACGATCACAATCGCCAGGTGAGGGATTCACCACTGTCATAAATGCCAACTGTTTAGTAGCAATTTTATATTTGCACACTGTTCTCATCAAATGAGATTTACACCAAGCATATCAAACTACTAGGCACTCCTAGGCAATCCCAGTTCCCATATTATAGTAAATTATAAACTTTTGCACACCTGAAAAAAGTTTTTGTGGACTGATGCATAGATCAAAAAAGTTAAATACAAATTTGCGTAACTCGCAAAATACATTACAAAATGAAATGCAGCGTTTCCTTCGTCAGGAGTACATGTTTATATGGAAGTTATGTATCAGCATTGCAGATACATTCAATCCTCCATAATTCACATATTCTGCCTGTAATAAAAATAAAAAGAGAAATGACGTGTTGCGTTTCCCACCAACACACCAGGTCCTTCATCCCAGATGAGCATATGGTGTGGTGTCCAGAGCAGCTGTTGCAGTGTGTGTTGGCACACATCCACTACATGCCAGACCACTGGAGGGGCAACGCTAACAAGAGTGAGACCCGTGATGAGGTGGCACAGCTGTTCCAATACAAAGCGGTGAGGAAGTCATGACCTCAGTTGACAGATAGAACTCATTTTCACACCTAAACCAATCTGGGAACCCAGAGCCAATGAGAAGGAAAAACAGCGCCCTCTGCTGTTTGTACTATCTCACTTGGCTCTGGGACAATGACGACGGAGCACCCGTGCGCAAGGAAACCGGGGTTTTGGTCTGCCTTCAGCGTTTCACTTCCGGTGGTGCGACTATGTTTTCATTCCCACTAACAATATTTCTACACGGAACACTAACACCACTTCTCCCAGAGAACATGGATCGTTTTGGTTATAAGCCCACTTGTTTCTATGATGAAAGAGCAAGTTAAAACGTGAATATGTTTTCGTGGTTTTGTCTGCTCCGCGGACGCTATTGTTAAATTAGTTTTGGTTGGTTTCGAGTGGGGAAGGATCGGCGGACACGTAAATCCTGCCCACTACAGTTGATTGGGTAAAGCGCGGCCTGCTTCCTGATCTGAAGGCACGCCCACTTGTAGCCCAGTGTGTACACGTTATGACGAACCTTCACGACAGATTCCAACGCAGAGAAGAATCTGTTCTTGAGAGATTACACCTAAACACAATCTTTGTTTTTGTTAGCTGTGACTGATCAATTTCTAGTGATGCAACTATCACTTGTATTCTTTGTGATTATTCTGTTGATTTCTTTTTTGATTAATGGAATATTCTTGAAGCGTGTTTTTTTAATTATATGTGTAAATCCTTTCAGCGAATCTACATGAAAAAAATACTATTGATCTTTTTTATAATCGACTAAATCAATTAGCCTGATTAACTACTTAGGCACTATTTTATACTGCTATTTTAGAAAAATGCATTATTTTCAAGTACATCGATTAGTTGGATTTACTGTTGCACCCCTAGCTATTTCTTACAGCACATTGTCAGTGATATGACAAAGATGACTACTACTACACTACATCATCAGAAAGATTTAGTGGTAATCATTATGTTTTCATGTGTCTTTCGGAGTGGGAGTGCATACCACATGGATAAGGCTGTGGTCCTACTCCCAGCTGAACCTGCTTCAAATCTGACCGGAGGCACTTTGCTGCATGTCATATACCCCTACTCTCCTGCCTTTCCTGTCTCTCTCTTTGTATCAAAGTAACATTTAATTTTAAATGTCTAATGTTTATCTATGTCAGAGGATTTGTGGCTAAAAAAAGTGGATATAAATATGCATATTTTGAACTGTATCCTCCTATAATTTGACAAACCTCTGTAGTCATGTCATGGTGAAGCTACCCGGTACCCTACCCTATGATCGCACCACAACTTGGGTCCGCGGCCGTGTATGCGTGGACACGCACGTGTGCATGCACGTTGGGGAGGCACGTGTCGGAATGTACATTATTTGTGTTTGCGCGACGCCCGTGTGCGTGTGTTCGCGACGGCCACGGCTCTGGCCGCATGAGGATGGAGGTGTGTGTGTGCGCGCGCTCGTGACGGCTCGCGCGTGTGTGTGTTGGCGACGGGGGACGGCTCCGCCTGTTAGATCTGTATATGCGTGGGTGTTTGTGTGTGTTCTGTGCCTCCACGACGGGATGTGCACTTTGGGTGCTCATATCCCCCTACGGGTATGGAGGCACGTACAGAAGCTCTTAAGTAAAAAAAAAATAGGAAGCAGAGGAGAGCCACATCAACTCACCACGGAAGAAGGCTGATGTTGAAACAGCTGTCTTCATACCTTCTTTGGAATGCTTGCATCACTACCTCATGATTGCTATTTGCTAGGTGGTTGTTGTTATTTTCCAGTGCAGTGGTTATAAAGTTTACCTGATGCTAAATTGCAACTCTTGTCTCTTTCCAAATCAGGTATTTATTTTGGAAGAGCTGCTCAGTCCTATTGTCACACCCTTCATCCTCATCTTCCACCTGAGGAACAAATCCCTGGAGATTATAGATTTCTTCAGGAACTTCACCGTGGACGTTGTCGGAGTTGGGGACATCTGCTCCTTCGCGCAGATGGACATCAGACGCCATGGAAACCCAATGGTAAGGGTCATCTTTTGTTTCAGTGTTACTGAAGCTTTAGTGTTTTCTTCTAAACGTTTGTATAGCCAGCTTTGATGTTTTGTTCAAGAAGCAAATCCTCTGATCTCTTTGCAGTGGATGTCAGAGGGCCAGACGGAAGCATCCGTTTACCAGCAGGCCGAGAATGGAAAGACAGAGTTGTCCCTCATGCACTTCACTATCAAGAACCCGCGCTGGCAGCCTCCTCAGGAAGCCTCGGTGTTTATCAGCCATCTGAAGGAGAAGGTGCACCAGGATGCTCAGGGAGGACCCTCTACCCAGCTGCTACTCTCTGAGGCTCCACTCTGCACCTCGCTGCTGTCTAATGAGTCCGGCTCTGTGGTGTGTATCCCTGACACTAGAATATATACATCATGTATCCCGGACCCTAGAATACTGTATATACAGCACGTATTCCTGACATTAGAATATAGCAGTCACATACAGTACTGTAGACAGTGATAGCTTTAATAATGTCAGTTAATTACAATTATATTATTGTTATTAATTTATTTTCATTATTATTTTCTAAATACAGCACCAACAAAACATTTGATTCATATACACTTTTTCTTTTTTCGGTCATGTAGCTGTATAATTAATTAGGGTGGGACGATATATCGATATATCGATATATCGCGATACTTTCTCCCGCGATAAATAATCGATATACTGCCGAAAAATATCGATATTATTATTATTATTCTTTTTTTTTTTTATACGTTTTTTTTTCCTACTCTGTATTTGTGTAATGATGATTTTGAACTGTTTGGTGCTATTTTATGTGTTTATGAATTGAATACAAGGACTATCGTGATATATCGTTGGTGAATTTTCATGCAATATATCGTGATATTGCAATATATCGATATTTTCAGATATCGTGATATATCGTTGGTGAAATTTCTTGCAATATATATCGAATATCGTGATATCGCAATATATCGAACATCGTCGAATATCGTGATATATATTGTTATCGTGGGCCTAATATCGTGATATATCGTGAGGTACCCATATCGTCCCACCCTAATATGTCTCTGTCACCTTCAGCCTGACAATTTATTGGCCAGTGTTCTGGGCCACCCTGTCCTGACTGCGAGCGGACTGCCGGGACGCGACCGGCGCTTCCTCCCACAGAACACTGCTGCATCAGCAGCCGCCAGCGTCCTGGCATCTCTGTCCACCTCCCAGCTCCCCCACGGCAGCCGCAGTCGCTCGCACAGCCTCCTGCCCTTCTCCTCCCACCCCGATAGCACCATGTACCGCAGCGACCGCACCATCATTGACAGGTACCCAGCTCACATCACACTCCCACATTCTCTCCCTTATTTGACTGTGGCCTAATGATTTCACACCATCACATGCTTGTTGAATATTCCACCATTTCGTCACTGTCGGGTAATAGAACACGTGTCCAAAACTGTTACTTTTCAGAAAATGGAAAAAGGAACCTTTTGTTCCAAATGGATCCAATTTAGTTATTATTTAGTCACAAGCTTTTTACTACTTAAATACACCGGCAGACTTAACTACTTTCACTTTCAAAATAGCCGATCTACAAGCTCGCAACACAGCTTGTGAACTTTTAGTTCGGCTATTTTTGCTACTTTGTGTCACACCAACTTGCTTCATGAAGTAGTAGGGCATTCATTAATGAAAGAAGTTGAAATATGGAGATGGCGGGGCGGCCATAGCTGAGTGGTTAGTGAGCCCGCCTAGGGAACCAGCTGGCCCTGGTTGCCCCAGGTTCGATTCCAGGCTATCCCAGCATATGTGCCGATGATATGAAATTTGTCCCTGAGCAAGACTCTTAACCCCAATTGCTCACAGGTTCTCATTGGAAACAAGACCGCAAGGACTTTCATGAACGACCTGTTAAAAGGAATTATCCTTATCCTAGATACAAGGTTTCTGCCCGATAGTGACGATTTGTAGTAGCACACTGTGGATTGATAAAACATCAGTGCAGGCTTATGCAACCTATAATAATATGCTTCTTATCAACAGCATGTCCAACAGTGTCAGTGAGTCTCATCCCCGGAGCAATGCACTAGTCTCTGAGTTTGCCTCAGCAGAGATGAGTCTCCATGCGATCTACATGCATGAGGTAAGTTACCAGTCATGGAAAAAACGTCAGGTTTGGTGGTAGAATAATGGTGAAGTGCTCTTTCTTGCTGTACTCTTAACACTTTACCTGCCAATCACGAGTATAACCGTTGATGAAAAATACACCCGTTTACTGCCATCCACGAGTATAACCGCTTTTTTTTTTTTGGTCTTTTTTTTTTTCAATTTATCCACACAGAACCAGAGATATCACGATCCAAAGATTTCTAGCTCCATTCACTCCTTGCTTAACTTATTACTTTAAAATCCTGTATCTCGGCTCCTGTGTAAAAAAAAATTAAACACTGGCACTGGGGGAAGTAAAATAAAAAAAAAACTCTGGCAGGGAATGTGTTAATAGCCTCTTTTGTCCCCAGGTCCATCAGCAGAGTTCCCAGCCACAGAGAACTTCAGGGCAATGGCAAAACCCAGTGCCAATGAGAGATCTACACAGTAACACCAGTAAGTTGATATATTATGTTAGACACTTTCCCAGGCCCTGCTAGCCTTTGTGTGAAAATCACATTGTGGTTTTGTTTTGTTACAAATGACTACTGCTCTTTGTGTGAGTTAAATGAGAGTACTGGCTATTGAGTATCACCGTGATCGATAGATATTGCAAACCCCACAGATGAACTGAGTCTTTGTGTTGAAGTAATATCTGCGAGATCAGGGTTCAGTTGATGGTTGAACAATAGACCAGTATTTAGAAACACACAAATCTGTATCATTCCATACTAACTCAACCAGTAGGACACCTACTGGTTGACAAGTAGTACTGCTTGAAGCTCATACGTGTAATATCGCGTAATATCTCCCCCTGACCAAGCAGGGACGCCTTATTGGAGCGGTGGTAAAAATGTCATCATATGTAGGAGACTCGGGTAGGACATGCAAGTTATGGATTGGAGCTTTCATTTCCATAATACTTTTTTATCTTTATCTTAAAAGTGTTAATAATTCATTGCAGATTTGTTTTTAAATGAATTTTATTTTATTTTTTATAGCTAATATCCTGTACTTTTCACTGGTTGTATATTATATACATTCGTTACATTACATTCAGTGGTTGAATCTCTGTGTGAAATCTCTGTGTGAAAACGATTGAGTCTGTTTTTCATTGGGTTCAGGAAATGTGCAAGTTACAGCTTGTAATGGCTTGGTTCGATGCATAATAGATGATAACTTGTTCTGGACAAAGTATTAATCTTAGTTCCGTAGCTTAATACAAATATAGTATTTAGCAATTTCAAACATCTGAACTAATTTCTGACATCATCAACATTAGAAATTAGAAAACAAGAAAGCAAGTCTAGGCCAATGCCACCCGAAACAGGTTTTGGCGGTTACAAAACCATTACTTTTCCAGGAATGGAGGGGGAAAAACTGTTCCAGTGGATCCAGTGAAGTCACAAGCTGTTAATACTTTTTATATATTTTTTTATTTATAAAATGCACAGACTGATCCACTTTCACTTTCAATAATTAATAAAAAATAGTGTGAATAGCTGATCTAGAAGCTCACAATGCGTTGTAACACGGCACATTGTGAGCTTGTATATTTGCTACTTTTGCTACTTTTGCGTGACACTTGTACAATGAAATAGGGCATTCATTGATTTAATATTGCCCTGGCTTTGTCCTCCACATTAACACATTGGGTGCCAAAACCGTATATATACGGTTTTGCGCATACTAACGTTGAGTGCCAAAACCGTATATATACGGTTTAAAAAAAAAAAAAAAAAAGAATTACTTTTTTTTTATTTATTTTTTATTTTTTTATTTAATTTTTTTTTTCCTTCACAGCAACAGGAAATATCACTCCTACAAGATTTAGACTCCAATCCACCTCCTGGTTAACTTATGACTTCAAAAACCTGTATCTCGGCTCCTGTGCACTTTTTTTTTTTACAATGTTAATTTAACTATTTTCAACTGGCTGCAACTATGGAATGGATTTCCGAATGTTTTAAATTTTTTCCCCCCGATTGTACGAGACCTGTATGTGTGTAATGAGGGGATCACCGTGAGGACGGTGATCACTGAAAATATTTTGTGACTACTTGAAAAAGGTTCAAAATGTTTAAAAAGTCCTGGCACTCAAAGTATAATATTTTAATAAACCTCTGGCACCCAATGTGTTAAGTGTGAGAAATGCTTGTTTACAGAAAATTATTAAATGAGGAAGGCGAAATATAACTTATCTTTTAAATGTTATATACATCTGCACTATTAACACTTTCCCATAAAATATGTTTCAAGGAAATTAAAATGAACTGTCAAAATATTTAAAAAGTGGGGATTTCGTGTCCAGATAAAGTTCCTGCCCTTTATCAGAGACTGGGGTTTGAATCCTCTAACCTCCGATGCATCCGGCTTGACTGGGCATTGACTGTCACTGAACACTATTGGCCATCTTTGAGTTTGAGAAGCCAGGTGGGGAGGACTAAATCTGTCACTGCATTAGCGACTGAGAATGATAGTGTTCCTCCACTTGCGTTACGGTCTCCAGGTGAAAATAAGCGGCTGGCGGCATCGCATGTATAGGAGGAGACATTTAACCCGACACTATGTAACTTTTTTTATACGAATTAAATGTAATTTTGTCCAATCTGTATGGTAGAGTATGTTAATTGCGAACGCGCTTCCGCCCAAGTGCAGCTTACTATGCCACCGTGCTCGGGGTGTGTGTGTCTCTGTCTGTCTGTGTGTGTGTCTCTCTGTGTGCAGTATGTGTGCAGCCGCGCCCCCATGTCACTCGCGCTCTCATTGGCTGCTGACAGACGCGCCCCCATGTGACTCACGCTCTCATTGCCTGCTGACAGATGTCAGAGTGGAGCCGTGCATAGATGAGTAGGAACTCTGAAACTCTGTGCATAGGAGAACCATATCCCCCCCATTCACTTCAATACGAGGCGGAGGCAGTCACGTCACTTTCTCTCTACGCTCTCCCCATCACGGTGAAATAACACAGATTATTAACACGGAAGTCCGTAAATACACAACATAACAATTTCAAAAAGACAAAAAAAATAAAATAGGGCTGCGTTCGCTTCCAGCATTCGCGCGTCTTACTTGTATAATATAACTTACAATTGGGGTGGTTGTATTTGGTCTCCCTGCTCTTCTATTGAGACATTTAGATTGTGTCAACGGTCTCACCTCACAGGATCTGATATGAATTTTGACCTGATGGTCAAAATTCTATTTATCCCCTGAGGCATGTTCTATTATCTCAATGGTAAAAACCTCAGCACTTGTGCAGGAAACTCCGGGGTAGAAGAGAAAAGTTACATTAATGGAAGTTCTTAGATGAATTGTTTCTAGAAAATCTATGACATAAACAGAACATGCAACCAAATATGAGGTGGCATTGAATATTGACAACATGTAGCATATAATTAAATGTATCAAATAAAACAAGGTGAAAAGTATGGAGTTTTGTTTATACTTTAAAAAATAAATCTGTGTCGTGTCCATCAGGTTCTCAGGCACGTAGTGGCCATGCGACCAACAGTTCTATGCCCACAACTCTCCCGCTGGGAGGCTGGACAGTAGAGGAAGAGGAGGATGAAGGAGAAGAAGAACTTAACAGTGGATCTACTCCAAAACCGGGCACTGGGAGTAGCTGCTGAAGTGCCTTATGTCATAGGGTAAGTGGAATTATGCTCTTTTCAACTCTCAACCAGATGACCTTTCTTTAATGGAACAAACCAATTATATGTTTATTGGCCATTTTGCTCTTACTTCATACCTGACTATATGAGATAAGAGCAAAATGGCTGCTGTGTAAATGTGGTCAGTTGTCCTACCAAGGGTAACATAATGGTCTTCTCTCTTCTCTTTCTAGTGTTTACACGTTACTTTTCGTCAATGAACATTGTGGCCTTAGATGATCTTCGTGGAGAGAGTTTAGACTGGATCTTTTAAAGACATCCATCAGTGTTTGTAGTGGGAGAAGCTCATCGAATAACCACTGTCTTTGCACCTCCATGCCTCCCGCTGTCACATCAAGAGGAATATATGGCATCAGGGAAACCATTATGTCTTCCATCCCTTTGATCATCATTTTGTTATAAGTGAACATTCATATATGGCTCATGAAGATTGTGTGCGGGTGAGTGAGTGAAAGACTATATTATGTGATTATGATATTTCCCTGTGTTGGAAGGGCCCGATAGTTGGTGTGGAATGCAGGAGATTCATCACAGCTTCTGTTCTGCCTCCATATGCATTCAGGAGTTTTGCAGTCCATGTCTGATTTCCTGAATGGTTTCTTTCAGTTTTTCGCAAAGAATGTGAGCTGCATTGTAGCTGACAAACCATATTCAGAATCATTACATAGGATTGTTTAATTGCCTTTTTTTAACACCCCTTGTACTTGGCCCATGTCATTTGTAAATACATTTTGCCGTCTTATGAATAATTTTTGTTTGTATTACCAGATCTGATGCTTGACAAAGATCAAACGTGCTGCGATGATGGGGAGTGGGTGGCAGTCATATTACTTGAGTCATCACTAAGACACCGTAGGCTCTGTCTCATTTGCAAGGAAGCTCCTAGGTAGGTAGCATTTTTAGAATGCTTAAGACTTCATTACAATAGAACTAGGATATATCCTAATTAGGTTCCTTAAGGTGAGGAAACTAGGGATGTTAATAATTAAGTGTTAACAATATTTAAATGACAGATTAACAGTATTAGTTAAACAGTAAAAGAGGAATTTACGTTTTTCCCTAAAGTGAAGTTCCTTAATTAAAAGGTGTAATTTACTTGCGTAAATAAGGAACCGTGAGCCCTTCAGGAAGTCTAAATTGTACAGTACATTTTAATCTTGTCGGTTTAGCGGTTGATGATCATTAATGAGGGTCGGCTGTCTGTAGTAGTGGACAAAGCACTCAACCCCTAGCATCTCCAAAATTCTTTATTTTGAATCGCTTGAGAGCCTTCAGCCTTGTTTGGTGCGAGTACACACACCGTTCAAGAGGCTTGATTACCATTACCTTGCGTAGAATTTAGCTTTGGACACTTGATGTTACCTGTCTACACTTCTCAATTCGTGTAGCATTTTAGATCAAGTAGATACCTAATTAGGAACATTCCTAATAAGTTACCATGGTGATAGGATGTATCCTTCCAAATGAGACACAGCCATGCAAACCTGACAAAAAGCCCAATTGGGCTTGATGAAACATGTTTTTAAACCGGACATACAAATGCTTTGAAAGCTGCTCAGTTTCTGTTTTTGTGGGCCTAAATACAGATTTCCTTCAGTATTAATATAGCACCTAGTAATGTTTCCTTCATATTTACGTTCTTGGAGCCTAGCCTAGCAAGACTGAACCATGGGCCACAATTACACCTGGAACTTAAGTCCCCATGGAAATGGATGAATTAAGATTTTGCCTAGATTATACACAAAAAGTACTTAGAATTTTGTATGTTCCCCCATTGATTTTAAGAGATCAGATTTCTTCCCCAAAAAGTATTTACAAAAGTATCTTTTCCACAAAAAAAAATCCTGTGTATTCACACATAATTCTGGCTTGGGACCATGGCTTGTGAGAGCCAGGGTTTGATATGCATTTGGATTTGAATGCCAGGTTTAAATGGGTTCCATTCTTCATCTTATAGAGGCATCTTGATAAAGTCATTGTCCTGATAACAGCATCTAGTAATTAAGCGTTTTAAAATTCGCTGTCACGGACAGTTTTACAAGAACAAAGCACGGTGGAATTTCTTGTACTGGCATGCGTTATGTACTTTGTTTTTGTGCTGCTAGAAGTTGTGTTCTTTTCCCAAAATGCGCACATAAAAAAAAATTGAACTTCTTGCAACGGCTGATTCTAAAGCATGTATTGTTGCATCTGCAGCGATTGGACATTTTGGTTTGAAGATTTAAATAGCAAGACTCTGTGTTTTTATGCTTTCTAAATGAGAGAGAGGATGGTGGTAAAAATGTATGCCTTTGTTTTTACACACTGCGTCATTGTTTAGGTTTATTTATTTTTGTTATTTTTTTGTGCCCCACCTATTTAAGTTATAGGTATAGACATTATTTAAAAAAGTTAAATAAGTTTTAAATATGGATCTGTCACAAATAAGGAATGTTTTGTAAAAAAAAAGAGCTTAAAACTGGCCCGCGCTTTAGAAGAAGCTAAAGGAAAAAATTGCTTCAGAATGTCTGACATGTAATAGAACATTGCAGGTGCGGTGTTTAGTGAAACAAGCCTGAAATTAAAGACTTTTTGGTGGTATTGCTCCCCAGAGTGGGTTCATTTGCTGTCAGTGATGACACTGCCCACCTGTGTGGTACTGAATGTGATCTACACATTTAAACAAAGTGGCATGTATACACTTATACCACTTCATAACTATTCGTTGAAATGACACACAGTAGATTACTCCTCTCACTTGGATTGCATTCTAGGCCACAATTAGATCTTATCTCACCGTCGATTGTCATCCTCCGCTACTGTAAGACCAAGGGCACAGAAAGTATACGTGTTGTTGTGTTCTTTGCCCTGCCAGGTCATTTATTCTATTCCTGTGTGTGTGTGTGTGTGTGTGTATGTGTGTGTGCGCGCGTGTGTGTGTGTGTCCTGAAAGTATGACTTCTTCATAATTATGCTAATATTAACTCAGCATTTTGCACTGACTCACAATCTACTTTTATATCAATAGATATATTTACGTCAATTACATTTTAGATAGGGCAGGTCTCAAAGGGACATTGAGTCAGTCTCCTCTCATAGCAGTAAAATGTGTATTATAGTCATTGACCACACCTAACCATCTGGACGCACTGTGGCGAAGCATACATTAGGTTGATGTTACCTCGGGTCAGTAATAGTTGCCCCTGTGCGGGATGATGTCTCTCTGTGTTTCTGTCACACTTTAGACATGTCAGACACGCTACATGCATAGTGCTATTTGCTGTTCATTTGTTGTGCTCCTCATTTCTCAAATGCAGGGAGTTGTAAGTTGTGGAGACGTTGGAGCTCAAGTTTGTGTACAGAATTGATTTCCTCAGGCTGTCTCTGCATCTAGGGCTCACTGTCATGTCTGCGTCCTTTTACTTTAAACAGTGCCTTAGGATTAGTTCTCCATAGACACACCACTTTTAAGTAAACCCTCATGTTTCCTCTTGCAGGTTTAGATGCACGTATGTACAGTATTTATTATTATATTTTTTATCAGCACGTCGTTGTGTATGACATCGAGTATACACAGTGGAATTGTACTATGATATTGTGGGTGTGGCTTGCAACATCAGTTAAAACAGACATGATGCTGAGATCATTTATCGTCCGACAACAACTAATGTCATCATCGCGTCTGGTATCTTTGCACCATCTTGTCTTCACAGTCACTGTTAAACAAGCAGTAGTTCTGAGGAGGCTGTACCTGACGTTCTTATCATGGCCAACCTTCTCACACTATCGCTTCGTATCCACTAATACACCAGTCTATAAATCATTTTGACTGGAACAAGGTGCTAAGTTTTCACCCTTAAGTGTTGAATAGGTTTTGTTACTTAGCTTTGTTTTTTTGTTTTGTTTTGTTTTGTTATGGTTTGGTCATTTAAGAAACACTAGCTGAAAATGAAACATGCCAAAATACCTTGTTTTCAGCACAGCTTTACTCTACACATTTCATTTTCTATGAATGAAATAGAGAGGCTAATTAATTTTGTGTATTTAATCATGAAAGTGTGTCTGAACATGTGATGTTGATTTGAAATAAAAAAAATGATAATATACATTTTAATCTGTGCCGCGTATTTTCTCAGGTTCTGCAAAAAGCCCACACAGCGCATGGGGCCGGACCGGTCTGCAGAAGACGCATGATAATGTGAATTCACGTGACCGGGATGGTTTACCAGGCTAGTGATATCTTACAATTTACAATTTAAGCATTTAGCAGATGCTCACATCCAGAGTGACTTACTGTATACACGTCAGAGTAAATGGCATAAAGATAAACCCTAGTCAACAAACGACAGGGTAAATAGTCACTTACGTAGAGAGGAAAGAGAATAATATAGTACTTCAAAGAAACAAGGATACTGCTGTAGTAAACATGGACACCTACCATCTGTCTAAAAACAATACTATATAACAGTATATTTGTGGTCAAGCAAAAGCAAATCTACAAGAAAACTTGAACAAGTAACCAACATATATGCATAACTAGCATCTATCAAAATTTTATGAGAAGGGATACAAGGAGATTAGACATTTTAGAGTATTATAATCACTTAAGTATTATAGTGTGATTGATCAGGGCTCCCTTGTAAAAGATTTCCTTTGCGTCCTTGCTAGCCCGTAGGAGAATTTTACTAGAATGGAAATCAGCCATCCCACCTAGAATATCACTCTGGTTACAGGACCTTATGTTTTTTTTTTAATTAGAAAAAATAAAGTACTCTATCAGAGGCTCAGCTCAAATGTTTTACTCCATTTTGGGCCCCTTCCTCTTATATTTCCAAAACCAAAACGCGCTCCCTCCAGATTCACTCGTTGGGGGGGGGGACTCTAAGGGTACAATCTTAACTTTTATTTTATTTATCTAATCATCTCCCCTTTTATGATCTGGGTTACCCCTGGCCGACTGACTAGTAGGCTGTTACTTCATGATCTGTGAACCCTGACTGATTGGTTTGATTAATATGCTCTTACTTTGGCACATGTATGTTTGTATATGGTAAACCTGTACACAACACCTATCATCCACAAGGGCATATGCTACAGCTGTATGCATTTACCGAGTTATTGGTTATTTTTTTATATATTTTTGTCTTGGTTATTTTATTTTTATTTTTATTTATTTTCTACTTGTGTTTCCTCTACCTAGCCTTTGTCATAATTCAATGTTTGTCTGGTTGACAGTATGGACATAGTCCTCTGGGGTGGGTGGGTTATGGTGAGAAAAAAGAAAAGAGAAAAGTGGGGGTACAGGAAAAGTTTGTCTTTCTATTTTGATGCTGTATCCCAACCCTTTTCTGTAATAAAAATGATTTAAAAAAGTAAAAGAGATTTCTGATCTCAACATATAAATAAAGCTTAAATAAAAACAATATATATATTATAGTGTGATTGTAAGTCACCATAAGTGATCATTTGTAACTTTAAGTAAAGTGAAAAAAGCTTTACATCTATTCAAGAAAAACACTAAACCTTTCACACCTCATTACTTAAAGCACCCAATCACCAAATTAGCGACTTATAATAACACTATGACAATTATAATACACTATGATCCTGATTTTCTTTTTTTAGTTTTATTTATTGGCACAAGAAACAAATTAATCTTTGAGTGACCAGCATATTATCATACTTAACCTTATAAATACATTTAAAATGTCTTAATTTTACTGTCTGCTATGGATTACTGGTCACTCAAATACTTTTTCTGTTGTTAGCAATCCGCAGAACCTGCTCTACTTTTGCCAGGAATACCAGGTTTGCTTGCCAGTCAGTTAAGTGAAGTAACTGAAATTAACTAATCTTTTTTTTTTGTGTGTGAGAACTTTAATACAGATTACAAAATTACAGCATGTTTAGAAAGTTGGTCAAATGAAGAGCATAAGTAAACATAGCAGTTTACTAAATAAAGATACAGTATATTTCATTGACGCAACAGCAACCATACAGTACAAGTGAACTCAACATGCGTGGGGTTATCTCACAGAAAAAACGAGACTGTCATAATGTTGTGTTGTTTATGCAGTTTGAGTTCCGCTGCTTCCTCTGTTTCCACCTGCAGCCAGCGCGGAGCCAGATCCAGGACGAGACGGACGACGAGGACGGGGAGGTGGTCGGCGACCACCTCCCTTTCCACCACGACCACTCCGTCCGGAGCCATTGCCAGACTTGCTTCTTCTTGTCCTGGTCTTTTTCTGTCATTACAGGAGACAAGGGATCAAGTAAAGCCTGGTTTATACTTAGTTGTACGATGGTGCCCTGTGCCGAAAAATAATAAATAGCAGATCTACACGTTCATAACGCATCGTGATGCAACACTTTGTGGGCTTGTAGATCGGTTTCTTTTTTGGTGCGGAACACCTTCGTACAACAAAGCAGCCTATACTTTAGGCATAATGGACAGTGACACTTAGAGAAAAGGTCAAAGGAATATCATATCTGAATTCTCAATTGGAATACTATACCATCTTTAAACACTACTGATAATGGTCAAGGTCTGCATGTTCACTTCAAGAAATTTTCAATTAGGCCTGTACCTGCAAATCTTGTTCTGCCACATCACATCTGAATTCAAAGGCACTGATCTCATCGATGTCCTGAGCTGGGTGGGTAACATCCATGTTGCACAACATTCTTTTCTGAATAAAGACATTTTCATTTATATACATACTGTATTTCACTCTGAACACAAGGTGTTGACCAAACACTCTTCATAGTGGCAGTAACCTTTCAGTTATACATTCTTTCTTATATAGCTACTTAAACGTACCCCATTTTTCTTCAGAGAACACAGTGTGTCGGCTGTGGTGTTGCACTCTGTCTCTTGTGCAGTAAATGTCAGCTTTCTGAAAGATACTGCAGATAGGTCGGCATCCTCGGGCTGCACCTGGATAAAATAAAATTAGAGAAGATAAGATGAGATAAATCTTTAATCATTCCCAGTGACAAATTCAGGTAAAAGTCAGCTAAAATATTGAAAGTGTTTGAAAAAAAGTAAAGCAAAAAATATGGCTATTTGGCTTTCTATTTCCAATCTGCTTTGCCTAGAGTTTGTACAAATGCAACATAGCAGGTCTTCTGACATACTCACAGTTTCAATTTGGACGTCATTGTGAAGCAGGCGGTAGTTCTGCAGGGGAAATTTGAGGTTTAAGATGAAGTCTTCATAGTTGGGTTCAGCTCTGGCCAGCAAAGCAAGCAGAGCAAGAGTGAAGAACAATGTCATTTGAGTCTTCATCTTTGTGTCTAAGTCCTAAACTGAACGGCGGTAGTGCTTATATACAGTGGTTGACTCTTGCAGAATTTCCATTGTTGCGCAATCCAGGTTTGGGGAAATCTGTGCCCCTATACAACCCAGGAAAGAAAACATAGCTTACTGTAACAGGGTCAAAGGTTCACAGGTAGAGTCCTTTTGAATAACTTCAAACTATAAACAAGACATCCTATGTACTAATACTGTTCATGGTTGTTGGTTACAGTGTTTATCATTTGGACAGTTCATGTTATTGCACAAAACAATTACAAATATAGGTTGTTAAAGAGGAATTTGCTTCACATGTTGCTTCACATATCTTGCAATCTCAGTCTATCCACAGAGAAAATGCACATGTCAAAGCAGTAGCTCAACAGACAGTGTCTTATGTAAATTAGATGTTTTGGGTTTTCCACAATTTCAACCTCTATTGTGGCAAAATGCAGTCTTAGTTGATCAGTGACAATTATTATTTCTGTTAAATCAAGTACCTTCTTTTGAGTATAATTTGATATTGCATAATTCATTAGTTTGAGTTTGTTAACCACTTAAGTTAAACCCTATTGTCCGGTGTCCCTCAGCACTTTATAGTGACTTTTCAGTTTTCACTCTGCATTAAATATCTTTGCTGAAAATACGTTTTCCCCAGAATATGGATCCTAGGGTTTAAGTGGTTAATGCTTATATTTATATTATATTGTCAGCAGACCAATAACTGACTAATTAATACATTCTTCTGTATTGTCAATCGATACATTAGTGGTGCATTCGTTTTCATCAGTTGGACATTATCATTGGGCCTTTTGGATATTCTGTTTGCTACTGGTTTTGATTTCCTTCCAGCTGGTATAATAAGGCAGGACGCCCTCTGGATGCCTGCAACTAATATCCCTATGAAGATGCAGAGGTATGAAAAAATATGAAACGTTCAAACTATGAGCTAAGCTATAAGTCAATTAATCAATTAATTGGCAATCTTATCCATTGTACCCTTAATGATTAGATTGTTCCATGAGGTACACTATGCTGACTGTCTTCATTGCTGTATTTTTTGCAGAGTCACACAAGGCCATGCAGGGTGCATGACTCACTCAAATAATTCAAAGAGGAGATTGCTTAATTGTGTGAAACACAGTTTGGCCATGTATAACAAAGCATACTATGGATACTCTGAGCAGCTTTAATTAAAATGTCCCGCCCCACACTTTTTATATTCATTATTTTGTGTTTTGCTTGCTGTCCTGTCACAAGATGCCACATACATTTTTGCTGCTCCTGATGGAGCGCCTCAACATCCCTGACCCCGACCCCACCCCACCCACAAGTTCACAACCTTCAGTTCAAGCTGCAGTGTGGCAGCACGTGCTTCAGGTAACCCCACTCTTTGTCCTTGTCAGATTACTGCATTCCCAATGTATTTTTCTGAACAAACGCAGAAGATTACCAAAGTATCACTTATCACTGAATGTCACATGGTATAATGGAAACCAAGTTATAGTTAATGTAGATGCTGTGCAGAGGGGTTAGTGTAGGAAGGAAGTGAGTGAAATTATAGTCTTCAACACATCGCATTTGCACCAACATTACGTTTTAATTTGGTGTAATACTGTATTTACTGTAACATTATGGTGTCACTGCTGCCATCTACTGTTCATTCCTCTCTCTCTCTCTCTCTCTCTCTCTCTCTCTCGCTCTCTCTCTCACACACATATAGGTTACATACCCTTCTTTTTAAAGCACCCATGTGTCAGCTCCAGACATGACGGACCTGACCTTACTCTGAAAATGTCTGAGGTCATGTGAACTCTCATAGTAGGTTATCAATCGGAGAAAATACATTTATTGGGATAGACATATGTATCTCTGTACCAACATAATAATAACAATAATAATAATAATAATAATAATAAAAAGGGTTCAAATTAGTGCACCTGTTCTAACTATCGATCTAGACTTGATCAATGTTCTGGGAGTGCTTTTCATGTGTTTACCAAGGTGTGAGGAAAATACTTTCTGCTCTCCTGACCAAATAGTCAATTCTCTGATAGCCTACTGTATATTGGCTGAAGGCAGTGGTGTGCAGACATCACCATGAACAAGTTTCGTTTGACATGTGTGGTCTCTACCATGTACATCATTGTTTCTGCAATCTGGGAAAGATTATTGTTTCTGTGACACAGTGACTAATATTGTGTCATACAGATGGAGGTATGTCAGAGAGATCACATTACAAGCATGCCCCATGGAGGCTCTTTACAATGTTTAAAGAACTGCAATGCAAGTAACTGCCCATCAGTTGTAACATACTGATTACATCTTTGAATAACATACATTTCTGACACAAAGCATGTTCATTTATTGAAATACTTATAATTATTATTATTTTATTATTATGGAAAGGATCTTTTTGATCCTGGGACCAAGGGGGTAGGGGCACTTCCCCCCCTGCCCTTACCTGTGGTGCATGCCACTGGCTGAAGGTTTGCAAGTAGAAAATGATAAATGCAAATACAAACTGCCACTCCTGTCCTGGAGAAAGGTCACTTCTTTTTCTGTAGTGATACAGATGCATGTAAATGGTCATTCATCAAGTTGAGTGCCATTAAGATAGCCGCTAACTGGCCTTAGACAACCCAGATCTAATTATTACAAACTGTGGACAGAAGAGGATGTAGCAGCAGAAAGTAGCAGCAGAGGGGAGGCCGCTCTGCTAGAGTTTCGAGGGGTTTAAATCTAGGCCCACAGGGCCTGCTGCTGTCAGTCAATAGGCATTAGGGGAAAGCCCATCCTAGAGGTCCAAGTAAACGCCAGCACTGCTTAAGTAATAAAATGTACATCCTTGACAGTGATCCCATCACACCTCTTCAGGCACCAATGAAGGCCTAACTGCTATCCATCATTAGGCTATGTGTTATACTTCTCTAAAAATTAATGAGCGATTACATTAATGGATTCTATTACAGTACATTGGGGAGGGATTTTTATGAATGAATTATAGCAATCAGGCCTCAATTATTGTATCTGGCCTATTTTTTATATTTTTGCCCAATTTCTTAGGCTACAAAATGTTGCCTATTATCCTTGCACCAGGTTTTTGGCTACAAAGTAACTAGTAACTAAAGTTGTCAATATTTGTCCCTGAGATGTAGTGGAGTAGAAGTAAAAGTACTGCAAATTGGAAATACTCAAGTAAAGAAATAACTTCAACATTGTACTAAATTAAGTAGCTACAGTACTTGAGTAAATGTACTTAGTTACTTTACACCTCTGAAAGTAATTAATTAGGCCTACTGGTAGCCTAATATTGTTTTAGCTGTCCTATAGTCTGGTGGGCGGATGGATAGCTTACAACAAACGCAGTCTATTATCTAGGAGACGCCAGCAGGCCAATCTGCTTCTCTTCCCCTCTTGACCAGCACAGGCTATCTCTACAGTAAATGACACGTCTATTTT
Organism: Gymnoscopelus braueri; assembly: GCF_963280865.1. Lineage (NCBI taxonomy): Eukaryota > Metazoa > Chordata > Actinopteri > Myctophiformes > Myctophidae > Gymnoscopelus > Gymnoscopelus braueri. Next base: position 25,285,883 of record NC_137611.1, on the reverse strand, counting down.
GGAAGGGAGGCTGCACCGAAATAGGAACGTCAGCTATTTGGCATCATGAGGTAGGCTGCCACAGAAGAAAGAAAAAAGAAGCCTAGTCCACCGCCCACCGCAGGAGACAGACTGGGGGGATGTTCCACTGATATCCTGGATATACAATCATTTGGAAATATAACCTCCGGCCAGATCGTTTTTGTGGAATTTTAAGGACATATTCTGGATTATTTTTGGGAAATCGAAACGGCCAACAGAAGTTTTGGTCCACATGATTGACAACATCTGTGTTACCTGAGTGTGGCTGAAGACTCAAGGTGATAAAGTCATTTTAAAGTAATATTTTTCATGGCATTCATATAGGCTCTTAACACCAAAACAAATAAACAATCACTAATTTAGCCTATATTCACAAATCAAATGTGGAACTTTTTCTAACTCTGCTGGATAGCAAAATGAAGGCTAGTCTACTAGCCTTATAATTGCACAGGCTGCTGATTGTTAGACTAATGATGCATGCGTTTGGTTTTAATTCAAATTTTGACGTGGCCACTTTATTTAACATTAATCATTGGGCTTTCATATTTAATGCGCACATATTAACATCAATAACCTTGATTAGCACTGCCTGCCAGTCATTTGAAAGGCTGAAAACAAGTTCAGATCATTGTTCTTGTTCAAAATGAAGTTTCTTTCTGCAGTGGTGTAAAGTAACTAAGTACATTTACTCAAGTACTGTACTTAAGTACAATTTTGAGGTATTTCCAAATTTCAGCCCTTTTACTTCTACTCCACTACATCTCAGAGGCAAATATTATACTTTTGCTCTACTACAATTATTTGAAAACTTAATTTCTTTGTAGATTTAGATTATTATTACAAAACAATACATTAACCACTTCAGCCCTATACATTTCGGCCATTTGAACATCTCGATCTAAGCTCACAATGCGAAATATGTATTTTTTTAATACATTGTATACATTTGAAAACCTATGAAATGGGACATTCTGCATAATGAGTACTTTTACTTTTGTACTTTAAGTATATTTTGATACCAATATTTTGGTACTTTTACGTAAGTAAATTTTTATTACCGGACTTTTTGCTTTTACTTGTAGTGTTTCTTCATTGCAGTATTGATACTTTTACTTAAGTGAAAAATGAGAGTACTTTTTCCACCACTGATCAAGCAGCTGATCTAACTCTTCTCCAAATGGCCATGACAGAGACAGGCTCTGACAGCTGAGGTTATTTTTGGGACAGGCGTTTCAGAGGGAGTGAGGTGACAAAGCTGACAAATGTCACCCTTTGAAAGACACATATCTGCGCCATTCGACCTTGTTAAAAAAGGAATTATTATGTATAATTAATGTATTATGACTTTATATGCTCTGAGCCATTGAGGTCCGGAGGGAAGGAGGCGTTTAGGGTCTTAAGCCTCGGATAGGCTGCTCCCAAGCCCCTGATCTCTTATTAGCCTACTGTTTCATTATTTGATTTATCTTAAAAATCCCCAAAATATACATAATAATAATAATAATAATAACAATACAATGTAATTAAAAGTTCCCTTCTCAGATATCATTAGTGAAACAAGCTGAATTATTTGGTATTTTATTATTATTATTAGTTTGTTGTAGCTATTATAGACTATTGTTATTGTTTGGTTTGGTTTGGTTTGGTTTGGTTTGGTTTGGTTTTGTTTTGTTTTAGCCATTCTATACTGAAGACAAGAGCACAGCAGGCAGTCACACTGCTCCATCACTGACACTAGCTCTGTGCCTGTTGTTCACACAGTGGCAACACCATGTTGTCAAATTTGCCAACATGCTCATAGTTTGACAGGAATATGGTGAGAACTGAGAACTCATCAGTTACATAGGCTACTCAAGTATCATTGTACTAATGATTCTACACAAGCTAAAGTATGTTAGGAGGCCTACTAAGCCTACTACTGTTAGGTAGCTGGTAATGATGAAGGCATAAATAAATAGCTATTTTATTTCTTCCTTGGCTTGGTGTCATGTCACTTGTGGTTTGTTGTCAGCGGTGGAAAGTAACTAAGAGCATTTAGCATACTCAAGTACTGTAGGCCTATTTATGTACAATTTTGTGGTTCTTTTACTTTAGCCTACTTGAGGAGGCTTATTCCATGTTTTGACATTATTCTTCTACTCCACTACATCTCAGAGGCAAATATTTTACTTTTTATTCCACTTCAATTATTTGACAGGTACTAGTTAGTTTGGAGATATAGATTATGAATACGAAACATACAATAATGCATCAATTATGATGCATTATTATAGATGAAGCTACCCAGCAACATCATCTAATGAATATTAAAGCTTAATTAAAATCTGCTGCAGCATTAAAGTGATGTACATTAATGCATAAAAAAAAATACAATCAATATTATGATTGTGAAATGACCCCCTCAAGGACCCCTGGGGGTCCCAAGAGCCCACCCTGAGAACCACTGGTGTATTTTAGAGAGAATAGCCTAACATGTATTCATCACTGTTCCCATTCAGATTGTGGTAAAAGTATTACTGTTGCATTAAAACATTGGATGCCTAAACTCATAGATGGAGCTGGATCCCAAACCCCAAGGTTCTTGAAGGGGTTACAATATTATGTCACTATATTTTGAGATGTAAGAAATTCAGAGGTAGCTATTGTCATCATAATAACACCACTGATGTTGCTGGATGTTGAACTTGGCCCTAAAGGCAGACCTGTGGTTATACTGTAGCTAAAGTTAAACATACATGACATTATGATACTGTATGCTGCAGACACTTCGACATAATGTTTTTTATTAAAAACACTTTTTTGCATGGTGTTGCTCAGCTGGAGTCTAACCGTCTAGAAGAGGGTCTATCTGTAATGTCTGTATGTCTGTCTGGAACTAATCAATTCAATTCAAAGTGGCTTTATTGGCATGAGAAAACATACGCTTACATTAACAAAGCAAAACTTGAACAAAATAATCAAAACAAAATGTATATTAAATGGGAGTAGAGAAATGTGTAAACAGAGCTGTGTTTCATTGCAACTTACAGAAAACTATCTTACAAAAAACATACGAATTGTGCATACATTTGCTGTCAGAAAAAGTTATACATCCATACATGTTGGAAAAGTTAGCTTGGGATAAACTTGAAACAAATGGCAGCAATATTTCAATGTTTTGCATTCACTTCACTTTGTATAAAACCTTTGGGACAAATAGCAGCAATTTTTCCAGTGTATTTAACGATAGTTGATGCTCTGTTTCTATGTACTGAGATCACTCGGCGAAGTAAGCAGGAATAGTGATTAGTAGTCCTAATCTCCCAAACCGCTGGACCGATCAGTGTCACATTTCTCATGCAAACTGCAAGCAGACCACAGAAATACCTCCACAATTATTTTCACATATACTGCATGTGTTATGCTTTTGGAATATATACTGTATTTAACTGTACCGTAATTTCATAATGGAAGTCAATCAGGCTAGGATTGGGGTAAAACATTGCCCAAATTTGGAGTCATTGTCGATGTTATATACATTGCCAACATGCAGTATGACATCAGTTATCTATAAACAACTGATGTCATACTGTAGATGACTGAAGTCACACACTGGCCTCATGAAGTCAGAGGTCCAATGGGAGCGACACCAATAAAGAATTCCATTTGATCCCCCAAAAATTCCACAAATTTAGTTATAATTATCTCCTTTATTTACTCAGATTTAACACTTGAAATTCAGGAAGTCTTCCAGGGGAAGATGCCCTGACACTGGTTGTGGACTAATGCTTAATTTATACTTGCAGATCTATTCTCGGTGAACGACACCGTTGTACAATGAATTATAAATCGGGCTGCCTCTCAACTTAAACAATGCTGCTATAGAAATGCCCCTGGGCTCCATGTCTTCATTGTAAGCCAATGTTGTGTATGACAAGGGGTATGGTGGCTGAAAACAGATCTCTGCTGTATATTTATGTGCATTCGCCAACCATGATTTATACACATAATATGTGTGTGTTGTCATCGTGGATAGAGACATAATTTAAAGTTGAGATGATTGGGAATAATGACAAAATCAAGTAAGATTGCAAAATGGCTGCAATGACATTGTAACAAAACAGGAATACCAAGTCTATTGTTGATAGATTTACATTTGTCAAACTTAAAGCTGCACTATGTAACTTTCCTCTTCTACCCCGGATTTGAACCCGGTTTCCTGCGCAAGTGCTCAAATGTTTTACCATTGACCTAATAGAGCCTGCCTGCTTGAATCTTGACCTTCTTCAGGTCAAAATTTGTGTCAGATCCTGTGTCTAGGTGAGACATGACCTTTGACATGATCTAAATGTCTCAATTGAAGAGCAGGGAGACAAAATACAACCACCACAATTGTATAAGTTATATTGTATTAACATACTCTACCATACAGATTGGATGACATCACATTTTATTCATTAAAAAAAGGTTACATAGTGCAGCATATTACATTTAAAATAAATACAATTTAAAATAGATTAACTTTTTATGACATTGACACCTCTTTAACAGTCATTTTCTTTTACCTTTGATTGTAGGACAAAATAATGGATCAGGACATGTTTGGAGGAGTCCCCAGGTTCCTCACCCGGCCCAAGGCTTTTTCAGTGTGTGTGGGCAAGGATGCCACCCTGAGCTGCACCATCATGGGCAACCCGACCCCTCTGATCACCTGGGAGAAGGGCAAGTTGGTGCTGACATCCGGGGGCCGCTTCAAGACAGTGGAGGATGGCGACGTGTACCGCCTGACCGTCTATGACTTAACACTGGACGACAGTGGTCAGTACATATGCCGGGCCAGGAACAATGTCGGCGAGGCATATGCTGCCGTGACCCTCAAGGTGAGCCTGCCCTCAGAGATGGTACAGAGGGCTCCTGTTTTCTTGATGAAACCCACTTCTGCACGCGTGGGTTTGGGAGGCGATGTTGTCTTCCACTGCCGGGTAGCAGCCTATCCTGAACCCAACTTTGACTGGGAGAAGGATGGCCGCTACTTGGGGGTGACCAACCGTATCAAGATTGTCTCAAACGGCGATAGTAGCTCCTTGAGGATCCAAAGTGTCCGCAGTCTGGATAGCGGCACCTTCATCTGCAGAGCACAGAACTCTGCGGGTCGAGCGCAAGCTGCCGCAGCGCTCGTCGTGGATGTCCAGGATGCTCGTCACCTGAGCACAGACAAGAGCTCCCTCCTTTCTCACATGATGAAGCGCAAAGAGGAAATGAATAAGGACATCTCTATCTATCACACTGAAGAAATTGGCTCCTCTGTTTCCTCCTCGACCTCCGCCAGCATCATGGATAGTGGCGCTCTGAATCTGGATCACGACTTGAGGGCATCTGTCATGGCAAAGCTTCCCAAGGGAGTGTTCACGCGCACCTGTACAGTGACAGAGGGTAAACATGCCAAACTCAGCTGTTTTGTGACAGGGCACCCCAAGCCCCACACCATCTGGAGGAAGGACGGCGTAAACATCAGCGAGGGCCGTAGACATGTCATCTATGAAGACCAGGCTGAGAACTTCCTCCTCAAGATGCTGTACTGCAAGCAGAGTGATAATGGCCTCTACACCTGCAATGCAACCAACCTGGCTGGTCAGACCTACAGTGCTGTGTTGGTTATTGTCAAAGGTAAGCTGACTTTGATACATCTGGGTTTGTTGGGCACATCACAACTAGAAACTGAATGAGAGAGACTGTGATATGCTGCATAGCTGCATCACGTTTCTTCCTGATTAATTCATGGTTTATAATAACTCTCATATCTTCTTTCATAATAAAATTCATAAAAGGTGGTGGATATTCAGCCATTAGATCTTCTTCGTGATGTATGCCATTTGATTGGTTGGACAATGATGTATGGTTCCGTTTAGGCATGGGTTTGGTGTGGAGGTTAGGCTAGGTTAAGGAGGGCATTCAGAGCATCTGATAACTTAAAGGGATACTTCACTTTCACATAAAATAAACATTAAAAAAATATATTTAAAAAAAATGAAAGAAGTTATGGCAAAATAAAGGCCCCCTCACACATTAGTAGGACACTCTTATGCGTGAGGGGGCCATGAATTTTCCATTACTTTTTTCATTTATTTTTAATATATTTTTTAAATGTTTATTTTATGTGAAAGTGAAGTATCCCTTAATAGTGTTTCCTTTAGCAATGTCGTCCGACGGCTTAATATCCACTTATTAGTCTGGTTGCCCTAACAGGGCAACCAGGGCAACCATTTAGAATTTTCTTCAAAACACACTTTTAGCTCCTCCTCCCACATATTTTGTCCAAATTTCACAACATTCGGTACACATGATCTCTGGACCCATGCGATAAACATCTCCAAGCGGAATTCTGATAGTCCATACCGTTCGTCCGTAAATGGCTTCCAAATTTAGCGGGAGGGGCCTGTTTTACAAAAAAGGTAAAAAAACACGAAGGAAACGTCCAGTTAATCCCAAATTTTAATCACATGTCAAGGGTGGTTTACTCAACAAATCCCTTAAAGTATTTCCACTTTGATCCATAGGGGGCGCCACAAATGCACAAAACGTAACCGTTTGACGCAAAAACATGATTTTGGGGGGGATCAATCCATTCAAAATGAAACACAAGTGATCTCAGGAGTGACGTGACTATATAATTGTGCCGTTACATTTGTGGGAGGGGCATATTTCTTTAGTGGGAGGGGCATATTTCTTAAAATCAAAACGGCACATATCACGAACGCGGGATGCGATCAATACCCGATTCGCCGGTCGCCGGCGGCCGCGACCGGCGTCGGCGCAACCACACTTTGCAATTTCCCAGAATTGCGACGCGTCTAGTTAATATTGATATTGATCACTGCACTGAAGCAAAATGTAGCTATTACTTTGCAGAAATTTCTCCACTGCAGCTTTAATTTATTTTCAGAAACTGCCATGTTGACAACCTAACATTATAGAGGCTAACAGTTGCAAGAACACCCTTACAGAATGCACGTTAAATGTCAATGCTAAAAGTAAAGGGGTACAAGAGAAAGTGTTTATGTGTGTTGACACAGTCATCAGCATTCAGTGAGTAGCTGAGAAGAACTGTGAAAAGATATTTGTGCTAATAATCTCTAGGTCTATGATGAATAAGATTCAAAATTCAAATAAAATGAAATAAAGTTGCGCTTGCAGGTACATGTGTGGCTTTGCACAACAAGTTTGAACTCTGGTGTGTTATGAAAGAGGGGTGTTGTGTTGCATCTATTTTCTGCTGGTGATGAGTAGTTCACAGTTGCTATGTTAGTCATTCACCACTGAGACGGGACCTATCTTTGAACCAGCACTGATTGGCTAGGGACCATGAACATGAATTTGTCAATGACGATTGTTCATCTTCCACTCCTGTCATTGTAGCATACTGGGATGGGCAAGATAATGGATACCTCAGACGACTACACAGTAATATTGGGAGTGTTAATAAGAGTGTAATAGAAATTAACACTTCAAATGTTACGGTGTAGAGTGTGCTAGATTAGAGGCTTGACAAGAGAGAGGACTGTACACCTCTGCCCTTTACACTTGGGTGTGCGTATTCACATAGGTTCATCTGATAACCCAGTAGATACCTCTGGGAAAGGTCATAGAAAGTGAATTGAAAGTGTCCCTTTCACTAAACATACAACACAGCACAATCCATGTTGAACCTTCATTTCTACTGAAATTGAAAGGCAACAATATGCCTACATAAACCTAATCTAAAATGAAGGCTTAATGACACATGTATCAATGTTTCTGCACACTGAAACAACAGTTCAGAACTTAAACAGTTGGTCTGAGAGAATGCTTACCTTTAGCAGTAAAGTAAAATCACACCAAAGGTTGTGGCGAGGGGCTGGCCACTGGGAATAAACTTAAAGAGGAAATAAGTGTTGCACACTTTGGCTCCAAATGCAACTGGTTACTGCATGGAGCCGGAGTGTACGACATTTTTGCCATCTTTTAAGCATGCTTACCTTCTGACACAGATCTTGGATTACAAGTCAACAAAGAACTAGCTTAAACTTGGAACTATTCTATACTCTCTTCGTACAGGTTCACACATTTCTAGGGAGCACAAATATTAGCTTTACTTTAGGAATACTTTGAAAGATTTACTGTTCCCAATGGACATCTTCCATAACTCATGAGTCATGTTAGAGTGCCACATGTTAACACGTGAGCACATTGGTCAAATTGTTGGCACGAATCCTGATTCTAAGCTTGTTGATGGATGATGGATGTGATGTTGTAACCGTGATTTGTGGTGTTGAATTGAACAGCACAGAAAGATACAAAAATACTGCATACTTTTATAAGAAATCCATCCATCTGTCCATCCATCCATCCTTCCATCCTTCCCTCCATCCATCCATCCACCCATCCATCCATCCATCCACCCATCTTCATATCCAGAGTCGTGTCGCAGGGGTAACAGTTTCACATTAGCTTCTTCTTCATACTTTATATAATACATTTACTTTAAAAAAGGATCACAGCTTCTATTCAAACAACTATAAAAAAGTGGCCTTTGGTCATTTGGCCCCTTTCATACAGTACATGAAAGCCATACCCATGCCCCCGCGCTGGTCTGCTGTGGGAAGGCGGGACGCACACACAAACAATATCCACAGCTACCTGATTAAAGTAGTGAGATAAATTTTGACTTTAGGTTGAATTAATACATCAAATATTTAATGTGGCCTGGGCGGCTGGGCACCTAGGCTGGTAATTCAGCCTGACAGCGTGTCGCGGGTTTGAGTCCCGATCCCGACGACCTTTGCTACGTGTCACCCCCCCCCCATCTCTCTCCCCATTTCCTACCTGTTTACGTATCAATAAAGAAAAATCCAGATTTTTTTTTTTTATTAGATAAAAATAAAACATTTAATGTTACACCCATGACATAACAAACATTGTGTCACCTTTCATCATGCCAGAGCCCAAAGTACCATTCAGAAAGAAGCTGCAGGATGTGGAGGTCAAGGAGAAGGAGACAGCCAAGCTGCTGTGTGAGGTGCCTGCTGCGCAAACCAAGACCAGCTGGTTCATGGAAGAAACGCGCCTGGAGCAGAGTAGCAAGTACCACATTGAGGAGGAGGGAACCCTGCGTCTCCTCACCATTCGCAACGTCACCACCAATGATGATGCCGTGTACATCTGTGAGATGAACGAGGGCAGCCGCACAGTGGCCGAGCTCTCTGTACTGGGTATGAATGAAACGCACGTTTCTGTCTCCACTTCTTGTCCATAGTTTGATTATGTGTGTGCATACATTTTAATGCTTCCAATTGAGTAGGAGTAATATTATCCCTGGTAGTAGTAGTAGTATTCCTTTTAATTCCAAGTTCCTTTTAATTCCCAGGCAACATTACCAAGAAGCTTCCCAGGAGGACGGTTGTTCCTGTCAGTGACACTGTAATTTTCTGTGTGGAGCTGGAGCGTCCTTGTCCGGATGCCTATTGGACCCGCAATGGCGAAAGGCTGAAGGAAGATACCCGAATTTCCATCGCCTGCGTGCTTAGACAGTACACACTCACTATCAGAGAGTGCCATGGAGATGACTCTGGAGAGGTGGCTTTCATGGCTGGAGACTGCAAGACATCCACGAGATTCTCTGTCACTGGTGAGGACCATGGCTGGGTCAAATACTAATTTTACACCCACGATTTGATTTGCTTGTAATACCAGGCTTTATTGCCCTGGGACAATTCAGTTCTTGTCATTCAACAGTCAAATACTTCCTGTGATCGTCCCAACCTTTAGGCATTCGATTTGTTTATGTGGAAATTTCCACCCATATCACACATCAAGAGGCTGAAACCAACTGTCAAACATAGTATTTGAAAATCTTAGTTTGAACCCTGTCTGATGAGGATACATGTCTCATTTACTTATATTCTCTCTCTCTCTCTCTCTCTCTCTCTCTCTCTCTCTCTCTCTCTCTCTCTCTCTCTCTCTCTCTCTCTCTCTCTCTCTCTCTCTCTCTCTCTCTCTCTCTCTCTCTCTCGTGTTCATTGATCAAATAATAATGCATGAACATCGCTCCTCCTTCTGTTCTAGCTGCAAGAAAGCATCCCCCAGACCCCCCAGTGGATGCTGTGGTCCAGAACAAGACTGAGTCCTCCATCACCCTTAAGTGGTCTCCCCCCGACAGTGATCGTCCGGTGCCCATCAAGGGCTACTTGGTGGAGAGGAGGAAAGTGGGCTCTCAGACATGGCAGAGGTGCAATGCTTCAGAAACCATTACCTCAACACAGGTGACCATATGCAGCTTTACTGAAGAGTCCAGCTTCCAGTTCCGCATCTCTGCCATCAACGACTACGGCCAGAGCCCCTACCTGGAGGTGCCTGGTAGCTTCTACCTTGGTAAGACTGATAGCAATGTCTAACGTTTATTTTTTCTATACGTTGTAGCTGGCTGAATAATACGCTAATGTGTCTTTGGTTTGACGATCTCCCACAGAACCAACGGCAGAGGTGACAATGGGTCTGAAGAACTGCACTGCAGGGTCTGGCGAGGAGGCCTCCCTCTCTGTGGAGCTATCAGCAGTCTGCTCTGGTTTTTGGTCCATAAATGGCCGCCTCCTGCGCAGTGGGGCAGACTACCTCATCACCCGCTCCAAGAACACACACACACTGGTCATCCGCCTTGTGTCTATGGACATGAATGGAGCAGAGGTCAAGTTTGTGGGCGGTGGCTCCGAGACTAGCTGCGTCTTGACTGTGAAGGGTAAGCACATCACTCAGCCAGCAAGAGGCCAGTTTACGCTTTGTGTCACTTGACATGTCGCACAACTATGTCAAGTGGCACTTTGTTAGGGCGTTCATACTTTATGCAACAGCATTGTGCCACAAACTGAACACACCAACATTTGTTTTGACAAAAAAGCAATGTTCAGTGCTTCCCACATCATGTTGTGAGCTTGTAGATCAGCTATTTTCTCTATGTTTGTAAGTGGTTACATAATTCATAACGTACTTTTTCCCTTCCAAGACATTTAGTGAAGTCAAAAATACAATATTTGCCTTTGAAATGCAGTGTAGTGAAAGTAATACAGTAAGTATCCAAAAATACAAATACTCAAGTAAAGTACATAAAACATTTAATGAAGTAAATGTATTTACTGTCCACCACTGCCTGTCTATTTGCTGTAGGACAAATTAGAAGGCCTGTAGTAGATTTTCTATGATCAGCAAAGCTCTGGCATCTCAGTATGTGACACCAGGCCTCTATTTTCAGTCGCAACTATCAAGTTCATCAATAAGTCAGCTCACACAGAGGTCGTGACCTGCAGCGCCCAGGAAACCGCTCAGCTGACCGCTGAAGTGTCCACTTATGATGCACGGGTGAGTTATTTGACAACAACACTTTTTACCAATTTTCTTTCACAGCGTAGTTATCATTTTACTTGTCACCTCACCTTTATCTTATTGCTGTTTCTTATTTAGCTTATTATTGATTTATCAGATGTATTTCTCTTTCTTTCTCCACTTGTTCTCAGGCGGTTTGGATGAGAAATGGACGAGAGGTGAAAGTGGGGAAGAAGTACGAGTATGTGACTGCTGACCGCAAGAGATCCCTAACAATACATAATGTCACTGAGGAGGATGTGGGCATCTATGAATGTGTTTTAGAGGACGATAGACTGTCACTACAGCTCGCTCTTAAAGGTACATTAACACTTCATTCATGTGTTAGTTAGTTAGTTAGTTAGTTAGTTACAGTGACTGGTATTTCATCTTCTACATTATTACTGTGTATGTAAATACAACTACTGTAGAATGGCTATTTTGACTATTTCACTTGTTATCTCTACAGTACTGTACATAGACCATAAAGGAATTCTGGAACAAATGACAGACCATATTGGACCAGATCAAGTCTAACAATGAAAATGTTCTTAGATTGGGGTCCCAGAGATAAAGAAATATTTTCAAATGTGGGACCGTGGCCTAATAATGCATGTCAAATTTAGGGGTCCTTGAAATTGAAAAGGTTGAGAATCACTGTACTAGGCAGTATGTAAAAAATGTGCTCGGTTTGGCAATATTATTACTGCAGTGACGATGGTATTACAAGTCTGCAAGATGGTGTTGACTACAGTATTCTGCTTGCCATGTCATTATTTCAAATGTCAAGCAAAATAAATGGGAGAGAATTTGTAAAGAAATACAGCACATATAAATAATCAACTGACATTTCCAGATATTTCAAAATGGGTTAAAGTTTATAGAGTGTGCCTTATATTTACAGACTAACGGAAGGAATTATGGTGGCCATTTTGCTCTTATGTCATACTCAGGGATGACCCCCCCCCCCCCACCCGTAGGCATAAAAGTACACCCCGATATGTGTATGGTCAATAGATAATGAATGTGTGTTTACCGTTTACCTGATGTGCTGTAATATTGACAGACTCTGCAGGCATTTCCCTTCAACCTATTTTCTTCCACAGTATGCTTTACAAATTTAGCTTAAAACTCAAAACCACTATACTCAGTTGCCCCTCAAAAGAAGCAATTTGTCTGAGTTCAAAATGAAAATCTGAACATTTCATTATAAACCTTACACAGATACACACACTTTAATTCTGCTCAATGAGACTGACCTACAACAGAAATGAATTGTGCAGCATTTAGCCTACATAGTGCAAGCAGTCTCACAGACGCCACATCGCTCACAGGAACAGGACATGCTGTGAAGACTGTCAGCAGGTGCGCTGAGCCATCAGATAGACCTCTGTATCAACATGTAATCAACTCCAGCATGACTCAGACCCTCGTCCCCACCCACACCTCACACCCACATAATGAAACGCCCCTCAAATGCCAAACCTTTGAAATGAAATTCAAGCAAAATAGCACTTCACATAAGGAAAAGAAAGAAAAGACAAGACAAGAAAATACCACAAAAAACACTTTTAGTCGCAAATGTGTCGGTCATAATGCTTGTCTCGTCTCTTTAAGAAATGGCAATTAACTGAGTCAGCCTACAATAATAGGCAAATCTTTGAAACGTTACATTTATAACGATAATGTTGCACTGTGCCAGACAGTAACGAAGATTACAGTAGAGCACATTTCAGAGCACATTTTTAAAATAAATTCTATTGCTTTTTCTTTTAAGATGAACCCGTCAAATTCTTGAACAAGGCCAGAGGACCCATGGGAGTGACACCGGTCAGCTCAGGGGACATGGAGCTGAGCTGTGAGGTGTCTTCTGCCAGCGGGGTCGTCGTTTGGAAGAAAGATAACGTAGAGATCATTGAGGACCAAAGAATCACCGTCATCTCAAAAGGAACTCAGAGGAGACTCGTCATCAAGAACGCTAAGAAAAGCGATGAAGGACAATACTCCTGTGAGACAGCCGCAGACAAAGTCACATTCCAGGTCAAGACAAAAGGTAAGGCGTGTGTGTGTGTGTGTGTGTGTGTGTGTGTGTGTGTGTGTGTGTGTGTGTGTGTGTGTGTGTGTGTGTGTGTGTGTGTGTGTGTGTGTGTGTGTGTGTGTGTGTGTGTGTGTGTGTGTGTGTGTGTGTGTGTGTGTGTGTGAGAAGCATATAGAGTTTGTTTGAAAATAAATATTTAATATATTATAAAATTATCAATCAGCGGCCCAAGTCCCGGATGGTATCACAGTATAGTACCTTTATTAGAAGGATAACCCCTTGAGAATGTGTCATCTCGTTTTCGAGAGGGTCCTTAAGTAGCATCTTAATTGATCACAAAATATTAGAATTGTTCCCTCAGCATAAGCCCTTCTGTTTCTGTGTCTTGAATATGTGCACCAGAGTTGTTCAATCGATCAATGCTGAAAACCTGTATTTTTCCATGCAGAAGCCCCAGCTGCCTTCTCCAACAAAGAGTCAGTCCAGAGGGAGGTGAAAGCTGTTCTTTCTCAGAAAGCCACTCTGAGCTGTGAGGTGTCTGATACCAAGACAGAGGTGAAATGGTACAAAGACGGCAAACTGCTGACTTCCAGTAAGACAATCCACATGGAGTCAAAGGGCAAGAGTCGTCAGCTGGTGATGGACAGTGTGGAGAAGAAGGATGCTGGAGAGTACATCTGTGAAGTTGGAACGGAGAAGCTGAACTTCAAACTGCAAGTGACCGGTAAGGGAGTAGACATGCATTTTATATTGTTATTGATTCAGTGCTTTTGATTAATGAAGCTTGCTATATGGTTTTCCACACATGATCTAACCATCTAGCTATCTGCCAACTGGATCTGATTTCAGTGTTCAGCTCTAGGTGACATGTTTATGATGCTGTTGTGTGCAGCTGTCACATTACAAGTTGTGTCTGATCCAACAAAGGGGCTGTCCAGAACATAAAAATATGATGTGTGGCTTTACAGGGATCTCATGAATCAGTATGTTCTTGATAGCCGAAAAGCACCTATAACTCTGATAATCTAGCTTCATTACGAGCCGGGAAGCTCTGTTGCCGGAACCTCTTGAATTTTCCTTTATTATTGCGGGCCGGGCAGCTCTGCTCCCAGTCCCTCTTGTACAGTATTTTCCATTCTCCTCCTCCTCTTCCTCCTCTTCCTCCTCCTCCTTCTTCTTCTTTTTCTTCTTGTCAACCTCAGTGGGTGGGAAACTCCACCCTGTGAGGATGTCAGTATAATAAGAGCAAAATGGCCACCATGTGAATATGGTCAATAGTCTGATGTCACACTGCTGCTTTGTTACCTTTTTAGACATCAAGGTTGAGTCTGCCTTCTCCAACAAAGAGTCAGTCCAGAGGGAGGTGAAAGCTGTTCTCTCTCAGAAAGCCACTCTGAGCTGTGAGGTGTCTGATACCAAGACAGAGGTGAAATGGTACAAAGACGGCAAGCTGCTGACTTCCAGTAAGACAATCCACATGGAGTCAAAGGCCAAGAGTCGTCAGCTGGTGATGGACAGTGTGGAGAAGAAGGATGCTGGAGAGTACATCTGTGAAGTTGGAACGGAGAAGCTGAACTTCAAACTGCAAGTGGAAGGTATACAGTATGAAGAACCCGTCTTATCGTCTTATACTAAATGTCTCATGTTTCTAATCTGTGATGAAAATGGTTTCTCATTAACTTCTGTTTCTTGACTTGATGACATAAAAATGTTTTACTAATATAAATTGCCCAATATATATATATTTTTATCATCTATTTTATAAATTTGGCTTTGAAGCATCTGCTTGTTTCATGGTGGGTTGTCTGTAGTAATCATGTTCTTAATCACGCAGTGTTTTGTGTTGTGTAGTAATTATCTGTATTGTTTTGACCTGTGTTTCTTAATTCTGTGTCATCATCAATGCAGTATTTGGCATGAGCTGTTCAGTCTGAGTCAGTATATAATTAATATATATTTTTCCGTATTGATGTCACCTGGATGCCTTGGGTTTCTTTTTTAATGTCCTATTTTTGTGCTGTATGACACTGTTGCTCTGGTTCAGAATTCCTTATTGAGGATTTCATAAGACAGCTTTGTTGTCTCTTGGCTCCCTTGTTAGTCCCTTTGTGTGCAGTGTTATGGTATTTCATCTTGCATGAATGGGTTTTTCGTCGTTGTTGATGCATCCATTTGGCACCTCATCGTTTTCCTTCAGATGCCAAGCCTACATTCCTCAACAAAGAGTCAGTCCAGAAGGAGGTGAAAGCTGTTCTCTCTCAGAAAGCCACTCTGAGCTGTGAGGTGTCTGACACCAAGACAGAGGTGAAATGGTACAAAGACGGCAAGCTGCTGACTTCCAGCAAGACAATCCACATGGAGTCAAAGGGCAAGAGCCGTCTGCTGGTGATGGACAGTGTGGAGAAGAAGGATGCTGGAGAGTACATCTGTGAAGTTGGTGCAGAGAAATTGGCTTTCACAGTGCATGTGACAGGTATGGTGAGACAACACTCAGAGGGCCACTTAAACACATTAAACCTGATAATCGGTCTCTTCATTAGGGGCCTAGCAGCTCTGATTCTGGCCCCTCTTGTATTTGCCATTACTCTTAGGGGCCAGGTGACTCTGCCCGGTCCCTATTCTATTTGCCATTATTATTATTGGGGGCCAGGCATCTTGTATTTGCCATTATTGTTAGGGGCCGGGTAGCTCTGCTGCCAGATCATCTTGTATTTGCCATTATTGTTAGGGGCCGCATCTTGTATTTGCCATTCTTCTTCTTCTTCTTCTACTTCTTTACAATATGTATATACAGTAAAAGCAAAATGGCTGGCATATGAATATTATCAACCGTGTGTGACAAAATTGGAAGCCATAGTCATTGTCTTATGTCACACCGCTGCTTGGGTACCTTTGTAGACATCAAGGTTCAGTCTGCCTTCTCCTCCTCCTCCTTCTTCTTCTACTTCTTTTTCTTCTTGTCAACCTCAGGGGGTGGGAAACTCCACCCTGTGAGGATGTCAGTATAATAAGAGCAAAATGGCCACCATGTGAATATGGTCAATAGTGTCTGACAATTGGAAGCCACAGTCATTGTCTGATGTCACACTGCTGCTTTGTTACCTTTGTAGACATCAAGGTTGAGTCTGCCTTCTCCAACAAAGAGTCAGTCCAGAGGGAGGTGAAAGCTGTTCTCTCTCAGAAAGCCACTCTGAGCTGTGAGGTGTCCGATACCAAGACAGAGGTGAAATGGTACAAAGACGGCAAGCTGCTGACTTCCAGTAAGACAATCCACATGGAGTCAAAGGCCAAGAGCCGTCAGCTGGTGATGGACAGTGTGGAGAAGAAGGATGCTGGAGAGTACATCTGTGAAGTTGGAACGGAGAAGCTGAACTTCAAAGTGCAAGTGGAAGGTATACAGTATGAAGAACACGTCTTATACTTGATGTCTCATGATGTTTCTGAGCCACGATAGCTATGGTTCCTCATTGTTCAGAGCATTAAATGTCAAACTATCACATTTAACACATCGACCGCCAGAGGTTAATCTCATAATGTACTCACCAGTGCCAAGGTGTTATTGTTGTTTTTTTGTTTTTTTCATGTCGCCATAGATCTTGTTAAAATCCTTAAGATTGAGCCGTACACGGTCTGTTTAAATCTGCGACATCTCACTGTATCTCACAGTGAAAACCACGTGACAAACGGGGCATCCATGTTGTAGTTAGAGCGCATTACGTTAAACAGTGATATGCGAGGAGAAAAAACTACAGGAAGAGAATTGAGTTTCAGTTTCGTCTGTAGAACGAGGGCGGACGTGATCGTCAAAACCGGATCCCAAATAATTCTGTTTCCGGTCATCAAACCGGAAACGGAAGTGGATCAAAAAAATTCCGAAAGTGCACCCGGAAATTTTTAGCGCGAAAAGACCGTGGACCGTAGGGCTACGGTCTCGGCGGTTAATGTGTTAAAGTAATACTAGGTAACGTTTTCAACAAAACTAAAGTTAAATTGTATATCTTTTGCGAGTGGCAAAAGTTTCACAACACCCACTCCGTGAATTTCACCCCCGGAAGCCTTTTATTTATATATTTTCTATTGAACGTGTACGGGGGGGACTTTCCCGGGAAAATGACGTTCCTGGCCAACGTCATGACGTCGTGGCCGACGTCCTCAGGAACTACCGCAACGGTTTCCTGTTTGGCCAGGAACTACCGCGCTATTAACAAAAAGGAACCTCACGCTGATTTTAAGATAATGTAGGATTGGAAGATCGAAAAAGAACAGAAAAAGAAAGCGAAAAAGAACAGAAAAAGAAAGCACAGCTCATGGTAACTAATGCTCCACTGGCTAAGAGAAACGATCCGTAGATAGTATAAAACAATTAAAAGATCGCTTTTTGAAACGCTTCCGGCTTCCGGTGAAAACGAATGGAATTCTGGGTAATCGAGGACTAGGGAAATTGTATGCAGTGACGGTAGTGACCAGCAGAGGTTGCTAAAAATCGTTATTTGTGATTCTGCATTGTACAACTTTAATGTCTTTTTTATAATGTCTTTTTTATTATTATTTTATTTTTTTACTTTTACAAATTTGGCTTTAAAGCATCTGCTTGTTTGATGGTGGGATTTCTGGTTGTCTGTATTAATCATGTTCTTTTGTCTTGTGTAGTATGTTGTATTTATCTGTTTTTTTATGTCCTGTGTTTCTTAATTCTGTCATCAAAGCAGTATTTGGCACGATCTGTTCAGTCTGAGAATGTATAATTAATGTACCTTAGTTTTTTCGTGTTGATGTCACCTGGGTGCCTTGGGTTTATCTTTTATGTTTTATGTTTTCGCTTCATTACACTGTTATTTGAGGATTTCATAAGGCAGCTCTGTTGTCTTGTGACTCCCTGGTTAGTTCCTTTCTGTGCGGTGTTATGGTATTTAATCTAGCATTAATGTTATTTTTGTCGCCTCCATTTGGTCTTCCTTCAGATGCCAAGCCTACATTCCTCAACAAAGAGTCAGTCCAGAAGGAGGTGAAAACTACTCTTTCCCAGAAAGCCACTCTGAGCTGTGAGGTGTCTGACACAAAGACAGAGGTGAAATGGTACAAAGACGGCAAGCTGCTGACTTCCAGCAAGACAATCCACATGGAGTCAAAGGGCAAGACTCGTGAGCTGGTGATGGACAGTTTGGAGAAGAAGGATGCTGGAGAGTACATCTGTGAAATTGGTGCAGAGAAATTGACATTCAAAGTACATGTGACAGGTATGGTCAACACTCAGAGGGCCTCTTTAAATATCAGCATGTGTGTATGCTAATTAGAAACATGAGCCTCATATACGGTACATATTCTTCTTCTTCACGTTCAGATTTGTCCATATTATAGTTGTAAAAATTGTGATGCTTGATCAGGATCCAAACATGTGCCAACAGTCCATGGTGTCCTCCCCTAATTTGTGTAGACTAGTGCAGATCTTAAATATCAGTTGACATGCCCTAATCAGGGTCATAATCAGTGTTTAAATCATCATGTGTGTTCTCTGCATTAACAGAAGCCCAGGCTGTATTCTCCAACAAAGAGTCGGTCCAGAATGAGGTGAAAACTACTATTTCCCAGAAAGCCACTCTGAGCTGTGAGGTGTCTGACACAAAGACAGAGGTGAAATGGTACAAAGACGGCAAGCTTCTGACCTCCAGCAAGACAATCCAAATGGAGTCAAAGGGCAAGAGTCGTCAGTTGGTGGTAGATAAGATCGAGAAGAAGGATGCTGGAGAGTACATCTGTCAGGCTGGAACAGAGAAGTTGGTGTTCAAGTTGCAAGTGGCAGGTAAAACGTCAATACATTTGGCCTGGGGTTATTTCTTCTCTGCACAAGAATACAGCATAGTAGCTAAATGACATCCTTATTCCTTTAGATGCAGCTGCCAAATTCCAGAGGAAGTCTGTGGTGAAGGATACGTGTGTTCAAGCAAGTGAAAAGATTGTTCTGACTGCTGAGCTGACTACAGAGAATGCCACCGTCAAATGGTTCAGGGATGGCGTGGAGTTGAAGGAGGGCAGCAATTATGAAATGAAAAGGCATGGCCTTACTTGTACCCTTATTGTAAAGTCCAGTGTTGCTAAAGACAGTGGGACATATTCCTGTCAAACTGGTGACGACAAAATGGAGTTCAAAGTGCAAGTCAAAGGTTGGTGAATTTGTTTTAGTATCACAAGCACTATACACACTTGTCTCTGCAGGTGGCTAATATTTTTGGGGTCTAATAAACATATCCCATGTTTCCATCTAGAGTCAACTTTGAAGTTTGTGGTGCCCTTGAAGTCTGTGGCCACAGAGCTCGGTGGCACACTTGGCCTGATGTGTGAACTGAACCAGTCCTCTGGGGATGTACTCTGGAGACAAGATGGTCGTGAGATCAAACCAGGCGGCAGGTTCTGCATCAGCACAGATGGTGCCAAGCGGGCACTCACTGTGACTGGCATGGCCAAGGAAGATGAGGGAGAATACAGCTGTGAATGTAGAAACGACAAGACCTCTGCTAAAGTCTCCTCAAAAGGTAGATTTTCATTGGTGCTAAAACACATGAAAAATGTAGAAATGTTGACATGTATATATGAGTCCAAAACTTTTGTTTTTCTCCTTTCAGAACCCAGACTTGTGAGGCTGACTACGAAGTTAAACAACGTGGTTGCAGTGGAAGGCAAAGACGCCATTTTCAAATGTAGTGTCACCCCGGCAGACGCCAGCGTTACGTGGTTCCGCAATGGTGCACCCCTCACTGCCGGGCCCAAGTATAAGATTGAACATGGCGGCACCAGCCACTGCCTCACCATTACTTCTGTCACCCAGGCGGATGCAGGGGAGATAAGCCTCGATGCAGAAGGCAAAAGCTGCAAAGCCACCCTGCAAGTGCAACGTAAGAACACGCACTGGGCGTGAATGAATACTTTATTTTTAACCCATTCAATCCGGGAATGCATCTGCATCTGTCATTTTAGATTTCAAAAATAGCAGATATACAAGCTATGCAAGATATATGGGCTTGTAGATCTGCTATATATATTTTTTTTTACATTTTAAATTTTTTAAATTTGAACTCAAATCTTTGCTTCTGGAGATTCTACAAATGTCTTCTGTTTTTCAAATGTCTTTTGAGTTTTTCTGAAAAACTCAAAATGATATGTATTTGGCCACGGACCCCCATCTCAAAATATTTTGAGTTAAAAATATTTGCTTAAACATTTTTATATTCAAAGATTTGCACACATTTTCATGATTTTTCAAAAATAGCAGATCTACAAGTTCATAGCGTGGCACTCGGTAAGTGGTTACACAGATGCGTTCCCGGTCTTCATGGGTTAAAGACAGCTGTTTTAACATGTGATGGTCTCTCTCTGCAGATGTGCCTGTGACCTTTAAGAAGAAACTGGAAAACCTGACTGCAGATGAGCAGTCTGAGGTGAAGCTGGAGGTGGAGCTGAGTCAACCGTCTTCTGAGGTCAGGTGGATGAAGAACAGCATAGTGCTGCAGTCTGGAGGAAACATGGCGATCAGGGTGGATGGAGCCAAACAGAGTCTGGTGTTTAAGAGTGCGACTTCTGCTGACCGGGGCCTGTACTCCTGCGAGACTCTGGACGACAAGACTCAGGCTCAACTCTCCGTGGAGCGTAAGATTGATTTTCCATTTCAACATTTTCAGATTTGTTTTGCATCCATTTGATTAATGTGTCACGATACAGTATGACTTACCTATGCATGCATGCTGTACAAGTAAGCGATAATGTACAATGAAACGGTTACTGAGCCGGCAAAATAAAAAGCGCCAATGCAAAGTGGAGGACCGAGACTGCCACTCCCGCATAGGGCTCTTCAGTCATAAGAGACGCTGCTCCAGACCAGACCCGTAGGATGTGCAAAACCATGGTCAACCCTGACCGACGGAGGCCTATGAGGGACTTGCCAACAAAATCACTATTTTGTATGAAATATTGAGTTAAAAGTGATTTTATTTGCTAAAAGCTTCAACATCATAGCATCATCAACAGAGGCAGAACTGTGGCCTGTTATTCAGGAATGACAGACTGCAGAATGCCTTGAATGACCTATCAGAATCAAGTATTCAACAAAGCCCTGTAATAAACTCATATTTCCTCCTCTCTTCAGTGAGAAAGATACAGGTAGTGAAGGGCCTGAAGGAAACCAAGGCTCATGAGACAGAGACAGTAACTCTGGAGGTGGAACTCAACCAGGCTGATGTTGAAGGGTCATGGACGAGGGATGGGGCCAAGATAAGAACAGGGCCCAACTGCCGTGTTACAGCTCTAGGGAAGAAGCATGCACTTACACTGTCTCAACTCAAAATGGAAGACGCAGGATTGATTGCCTTCCAAGCAGACGATGTTCATACATCTGGCAAACTCATTGTCACAGGTATGATTTTCAGTTAGTTCAGTTACGGTAGTTACTTTGTCGTGAAGGCAGTGCAGGTGCTCATCCAGGCTCTTGTCATCTCCCGCCTGGACTACTGCAACTCCCTTCTTGCTGGTGCCCCGGCGTCTGCCATCAGACCTCTGGAGCTTGTTCAGAAAGCTGCAGCTCGTCTGGTGTTCAACCACCCCAAGTTCTCCCACACAACTACCCTTCTCCGTTCTCTACACTGGCTCCCTGTAGCGGCTCGCATCCAGTTTAAGACCCTGGTACTAGCCTATAGGGCAGTGAAAGGAACAGATCCTTCTTACCTCCAGGCTATGGTCAAGCTTTACACCCCTGCCCGACCACTTCGGTCTGCTGCCTCGGGGCGACTGGTTGCCCCGTCGCTCAGAGGTCCTTCTGGCCGATCTACACGGTCACTGCTATTCTCTGTTCTGGCCCCACAGTGGTGGAATGAACTCTCCACTGATGTCAGGACAGCAGAGTCACAGCCCATCTTTCGCCGCAGGCTGAAAACCCACCTCTTCAGGAAACACTACCCTGACCCTTCCTCTTAGCCTTGCCTACTTGCTGCCAATTATTTGTATGAGCTCTTGTTTTATTGGATCTTGTTTATTTGACATACTTATTTGTTTTAGCTCTTGCTCATTTGATTTTCCTATTTGTCTTATCTGTTTGAGAAAGTAGGTAGCTGATATATTGCACTTTTTACCTTCGCGCTAGCCGCTAGGTATGCTCTTAGTTGCTTGTTTTAGAAGAGAATGCACTTCTGGAGAGTAGTAGTTTTCTTGCCTACCTATGTTGAATGCACTTATTGTAAGTCGCTTTGGATAAAAGCGTCTGCTAAATGACTGTAATGTAATGTAATGTGTTGGACTTATGGACCATTAAATGTTGCTTTTACAGAGCCTCCTGCCAAGATCTCTAGCCCTTTGACGAATATCAGTGCACCCGAAAAGGACAAAGTCACTTTTGAGTGTGAGGTATCCAGAACCAATGCGGATGTTAAGTGGTTCAAGGTGAGAAATCATAATTCAGGTCTAAATATTTAACCCTGAAGCATGACAGGACAAAATAGACACTTGTGTAGACTTGTCTTTCTTTATATTGTTTTAAAGAGGAACTAAACCCTAGCCCATATTTGTACGTTTTCTGCCTACTAAGGGTTAAAAATAATCTAAAGAAGAATGATTTTGGGTACACTGTGATGTTGGCAATGTAGCTGCAGCTAATAAAATTAATAATAATGGTCTTGTTGTATGGAGGTGTTGCAATGTGATCATGCCAAATGGCAGTTTAAATAATTAATAGTATTGTCAATGCTTGTACACTGACATACCTAAAACAAACACCCCACTAGCTCTAGCTGTATATCACAATGTCCCAAGTTTAGCCTAGCCTTTAGATGATTTTACCCTTTAGATAGCAGCAAATTGACAAAAATGGCCATGGGTTTAGTTCCTCTTTAAAAGGGCATTTAGCTCATATCATTGCTTCAATTACAATTGCTCCACAGGATGACATGGAGCTAAAACCAGGGAAGAACATTGGCATCCACTCTCAGGGCCGCAAACGCACCCTGCTCATCCACAAGTGTACCCCGGAAGACCAGGGCACTTACATCTGTCGCACTACTGATGACAACACATCAGCCAAGCTCACCATTCATGGTACTTGCCATTATATGACACCATCAACTTTGGTGCTCTTTCCCTTTTTCAAAAGTATTAGTTAATAGTGATTCTGTATAGAGCACCGAAGTCCTGACGTGACTCATTCATCCCCAGGTTTGCGGAAGTAATTTCTCTATGGAGAATAACATTGGGTCATCTTAGAATCGTCTCATATAAGAATTGTGGTCCAAAAATAAACACCGCGTGTCGGCGTTATTGTCAGGGAGGGGGTTCTGTATCGTTTATGATAGTCAGTCACTTATATTTGATACAGTCTGTTTCTGGCGAAAATGTAACTAATTCGGCGGAAGTAACATTAGCGTTTTCTCACCGTCAGTTGATGCTTCATATCCATAAGAGTCAACACGCCGGGGTCATTTGTTTATTTTTGGAACACAGTTCTTATTGGACGCGATATTAAATACGTCTATGGGATTCAGAACGGGGGTGGAAAACTGCGAACCAGGTAGACAAACAAAGGATGTGTAAATGACGTCAGACTTCGGCGGTCTATAGTAGAAAGGCTTAAGCATGTGTTCCCTTCCAGCAAGAGATATTAAGATTGTGAAGAAGCTAGAGGATGTGGAGGTGACGGAGAAGGAGAGCGCTGCGTTTGTCTGTGAAATCTCACATGATGAAGTGGACTGCCTGTGGTACAAAGGAAGCACCAAACTCAAAGCTGGTGACAACATCAAGATGAGACAAGAAGGTGAGGCACAATACAAAGAATACACTACAGTCCCTGTGTGTTATCTTTTATTGTTGATAGACATATTCTTACAAATTGTCTTCTATGGCCCCATGCAGGTAGAACCTATGTGCTGCTCTTTACGTCTGTTACTCCAGAGGATGTGGGTGAGATTAAATTCACAGCTGACAAAGCCTCTTCAACAGCAAAACTGAAAGTGAAAGGTAAACAAATTCAGTCTTTTCAGCTTGGCTTCATGTCACACATTGCATCATGTGCCAAGCAGTTGTCTAATATGCACGACATCATACAGCAACATTTTTATTTCACATTGAGTTAATAAAACAATTAAAGTTTGCTTTTGGTTTCGTGAAATTACATAATTTCCTTTTTCAGATTAGTTTATTGACAATGCTTATAGATGCAGGAAGCAAATAGATCATCTCTATCTATCCAACTTGACTAAAGGAGTCAGGCAGTCACATTAGATTATACGTAATTTTTAAATCATAATTACTTTGGAATTCTGACCAATTTGGTGGCAGTCAGGTAACTAAATCAACTACTGTGTGGCATGTAGTAGAAATAGCAATGCTTACATGCAACATACAGTAATATTTATAAATACTATTATTACCTGACTTTTCAAAGATAGTGTGTTCTTGCTCAAGTAGGTAATTTGATGTTCCAGTCTGACAACGTTTTAGTCAGGTCAAGTAAGATATCCATTTGCAGCCTGCATTTATGACTGTTATCCGTTCAGGCCTTTATGCCTCATTGGGATCTGATGGCAATGAGAACAAAATTCTTTTTTGTGCTTTTCTTTTGAAAGTTATTTTTTCCAGCATTTTTTGCTTTATTTCTGAGACAGGAAAGTGTAGAGAGAAGAGAAATCTAAAGAAATATTGTCAGCGTATCATATCCTGACAAAGACTTATTGTGGTGGTCTGTGAAAATTAATGTAGTGGAAGGAAATATCAGCACTGATGGATAAACCACGTGGTGCACAAGGAGCATAATGGTCTGTAGTGTAAGCCTACTGGCTGAGCCACCAGACACCCAGGAACAAAATGCTTTTTGAGGTGTGCTGTTCTCTGATATTATTTCTCAAGAACATCTGACTTGTTTTCCTTGGGATTCAGCTGTCTTGTCTCAGAAAAGGTGGTGGTGCAGCTGCAGCACAATGGTTAGGTACTGGGTTCAAACCACCTTTCTGTGTGGCGTTAGCATACTCCCATCAGTGCCCTTGACTGAAATACTGGCATTAAAACTGTACTCTGGCTGCTCACTGTTCCTTAGTATGGGTCAAATGCAGAGGACAAATTTCCCCAAGGGAACAATAAAGTATATCAACTCAAATCAAAACTCATCAAGTGCAGAATCTTCTTTTGCTAATTGAAGTTCAAGAAATTGGTTTCTTCTGGTAGTCTCAGCTTCAAAGTATTTCAGCCACGGGCGAACTTAAAAAATACAGTATATAAGTAATACTCTAAAACAAATTAGAGCCTCAACATGTTGGGGATGTGGGTTTCACAAGAAATCTGTCCTCAGACTGACTTGGGTCTAAACCCATCTACTAAGCCAGTGTTCATTTTGAGACATTACACTTTCATGCCTAAAAAGGATATGGCATTCTGGAATGCTTCCCTTTTAGCTTTCTAAAACTAGAGGTTCGGGCAGCTCATAGTTAAAAATACTTGCATTGAGTTGCTCACCCAGCGCATGAGGCGAATTCACCCCTTCTTCCGGGTTGGAAAATGTGATGGGCGTAGCCTATTTGGGGCCACTATGACACGTTTTGCGCCACAGAGGTGTGCAGCCCCGTTTTCGCTCGTTCATGTACAGTGGCCCCAGCCGTTTTAAGCTGCAGTACCTATGAATGGCCAGCATGTCCAATGCGCTTCAATGCAAACACTGGGTTCTGGGGGCTTGGGGCAGCTACACGGCCCTCACATCTACATCCCATCGCTGATCCGACTGATATTCCCATATATGGAGATCTCTGTATCTGTCAGTCCTTGTCCCTTTCATGCCCATATGTGGAGATGTCTGTATCTGTCAGTCCTTGTCCCTTTTATGCCCATATATGGAGATCCCTGATGCCATCAGCATATGCCCATATATGAGCATGTCCCCTTTTGTGCCCATATATGGAGATCCATGATGTCATCAGTATATTCCCATATATGGACATGCCACCTTTTGTGCCCATATATGGAGCTGACTGATTTGTTTGCACCTGATGCCATGATGACACATTGAGGCTAGACAACACACTCCATAGTTTCAGCGTAGCTGCATGGGAACTCTTTATATATGGTTATGGCTGAGTCATGGTGACATGAGCGTGACAACGTACCCTTAAGCCAATTTTGATATAGGATCTATCTAAATAAAATAAAAATATAAATGGAAATATCCCCCACGTGACTTCAGCAGGGTTTATTATCCCTCTACCTTATTCAAGACTTCTTCACAGAAGAGAACATTCTGATTATTTGGCGCCTTAAAGTGGCTTTAAGAGTTGTTTTGCGGAATTATAGGTATTATGTATTATTGCTTCCATAGATAATGAATTGTGCTTTTGGCCCTCGATCGACTTATCGTGATGTTCTGTATGTGTGACATGTATTACTTATAGTTAGGTTTCTTGGACAGATTTGGTTACTTGTTTGGTTATTTGGTTATTTGTTGAACTGAGGTACGATACTATACTATGCTGCTCGGTGTGGTGAGCTGTGACGTCGTTACATTTGTGGTGGGCTTGGGTTCGGTTTCCTGACTTGTTTGACTTGGTTATATAGGTTTGTTGACCTGTGGTTGTCTAAGATGTTTGAATGTTAACTTTCCTATTAAATGAGCCGGGATTTATTCAGATAGTTTGAGGTCAGTGGAGGTTCAGTGGTAGAAATATGTATTTTATATCAATTGGATAAATATAGTAAATAATTTCACTCTTTACCTGTAATTGCTTTTCCTTGTCGTATTAACAGCACATTTTAACTCTTTCCTAAGCTGATGTAATGTACTGTATATGAGCAGCTTAATGTAACATGTAATTACACCACGCTTGCCACTTAAGTAAGGGCAGTAGTAAGGGCGGAAGGATGGTCCATCAAATGCAATGATTTCGTTTTTTACAGTTATTAGACCTGCGTACTATGGCTCTAAGATGATTTGGACTTGATCATTCTCTGTCCTTAATATTGTGTTAGTTTGGCTTTGACAATGCGTTTGGCATTGGCAGTCTATTGCATCCATGATAATGCTAATGATAATGACTATGGTGATTGATACTATACGGTGTTGTTGTTACTGTAGAGCTGCCTGTCAAGTTTGTGAAGCGGCTCAGGGATAAGATAGCCTTGTATACGCATCGCGGCTACCTTGAATGCCAAGTGTCTCGCGCCAGTGCGAAGGTCAAGTGGTACAAGAACAAGAAGGAGGTCCAACCCAGCAAGAAGCATGAGATCAGAAGTGAAGACGTGTACCGCTATCTCACCATCAACGACGTCGACGCAGGCGATGAAGACACCTACACCTGTGACGCCGGCGATGACAAGACATCCTGTAAACTGCTTGTGGAAGGTAACCCCGGTGGAAGATGACCGAGATCTTTTGAGGACTATTGCAAACATGGTGTTTGGGTTAGCTCACATGTCCATTTACATGGTCAGGTGTAGGGCATTTATGTATGTATGTAAATGATATACTATATGAATATGAGTTCTTCCAAAAAATCTTTGATTTCATGCCATCAGACTAATAGGTGCCTAAAAGATAGATCAAATAGATCCTTATCTATTTGTCTATCTGTCTGTCTGTCTGTCTGTCTGTCTGTACAGTAGCATGGTGAAATATGTGAACACATTTCTGCAACTTTGGTGTCCTGACCTAAAAGATAAATGGCATCAATAATAATAAAATAGCACTTACTATGTTTAATCATTTAATTTACAAGAAAATAAACAGCATTTAAACATACCTCAAGCAAGAAAGCTTTATTTGTTATAAAACCTCATTCACAGCTGGTTCTGTAATTAACTCAATGCCTACGGCCAGAGCAAGCAAAACAAAACAAAAACCAGCTTCATGCCATTACAGGGTCATTCATCTACTGTATAACCTTTCCACTGAATTCCTGGCTGGCAAATACCCATTATAAGTACGTCAAGTATGGTGGTGAGGTGAGGGTTACAGGCTAAGTAAGGTCCATTGTGAATTCTTTACTGTGCAAAATGGTACACAAAGTTGCAGAGTCTTCACATTTTCTTTGCCACAGAAATAATATGACAAAGTCATATATTTACAGTATATATATATTTACAGTATATATATATTTACTGTGTGTGTGTGTGTGTGTGTGTGTGTGTGTGTGTGTGTGTGTGTGTGTGTGTGTGTGTGTGTGTGTGTGTGTGTGTGTGTGTGTGTGTGTGTGTGTGTGTGTGTGTGTGTGTGTGTGTGTGTGTGTGTGTGTGTGTGTGTGTGTGTGTGTGTGTGTAACCCTATGAAAAGAAGGTATATACACATCCCCACACAAACTTTACAACTTTTTTTCTGGAAGCACTGCATGGTCTGCACCTTCAGCTTAAACCCTCCTCTATCTATGGCCTCTCCAGAGCAGTCTATCAGCATTGTGCGGGAGCTCAGTGCAGTAGAAGTGACGGAGCCTTTCGCTGCAGTCTTCGAAGTGGAAATCAGCATGGAGCTGGTGAAGCCTCCCTTATGGGCCCTGAACGGAGCTGCTGTGCAGGAGAGCGCTGACGTGGAGATGGAGAAAGAAGGCACCATGCACCGACTCACATTCAAAAAGACCAAAGCATCCATGACAGGCCCTGTGCAGTTTACCGCTGGCAAAAGCAAGTGTGTGGCCCAACTCACTGTCAAAGGTAAAAATGAGAACTTGAAAACAGGTAAATGTAAAAAAAAGCATGAATCATGTTTCTGTATAATCTGTATGCTGACAAAGGCTTAACATGATCATGGTGGTGGTCTGTTAAAAATAATGTAGTGGAAGGAAATACCAGCACATGGCCATTGTCAGCGTTTGAGAAGTGAAAAGTAACACAATTATTATTTGTTTCTCTAGAGCGCCCTCTTGAGGTTACAGAACCCATTAAAGAGGTGAAGGCGAAGGAGAAAGGCTCAGCTACGCTGAGCTGTAAATTCTCTGCCGCACCCAAGGCGGTGAGCTGGTTCAAAGGTCAAACACCTCTGACAGCATCAGACAAGTACACCATGAAGCAAGACGCAGTGAGGGCTCATTTGACCATCCAGAAGCTGACTGGAGAAGACAGTGGACAATATCGCTGTCAGTCTGGACCTGCTGCAACCAAAGGCACACTCACTGTGGAAGGTATAGTGTGTGAATCCCTTTGTATATCATTGGCTTATTTGGATGTTTAATGGGGCCCCTCCCACAAACTTTGGAAGCCAATCAAAATGGAATCTGAAAAATAGGTTGAGCACATGACTCCAGACATAATGTATGCCAATTTGCGGGAGTTAAGGACACAATCTGTAGATGTAGTAGCAGAAAGTGTGTTTTGTAAGAAAACAGAACAGATGCAGATTGTTCTGAAACTTGGTGGAAGTGATCAGTAGGCTGCCCTGAAGAGGTCATTATTTTGGATAGAAAGGTCAAAGGTCAAGGTCAAAATAAACGGTTGGGATTTCCAGGACACTTGGTGGGAATGATTAGTTGGCTGTGTGTAGTAGATAAGCTTTGGGTCAAAAATGTTAAAGTTCAAGGTCACTGTCAAGGTCTAGGTCAAAATGACATAATCATAGGTACGGAGAGGCACTCCCGGGTCCTTTTTTTTTTATTGTCATTTGTTTTCTCCTGATCAGAGCGTGAAATAAAGATCACCAAGCACCTGGTGGACACTGAGGTAGATGAAGATAGTGATGCCGTGTTCACGTGTGAGATCAACTATGCAGATGAAGAGGTTCACTGGCTGCTAAATGACAAGGGGCTCTGTACCAATGAGGTCAACACCATCACACATGACGGAAAACTGCACAAACTCACACTGAAGAACTTGGCGCCTCAAGACGGTGGCACCATCACCTTCACAGTCCGCAAGGTGAAAGAATCTGTCACGCTAAAGGTCAAAGGTAAGAACTGGATTCATTACTTAATTAACCACTTAAGCCCTTTTTATTATTTGCCTTACAATGGTATGTAGCTGATCTACAAGCTCAATGTGACACATTGTGAGCTTGTAGTTCAGCTATTTTCTCTGTTTTTGATCAGTTGTGAACATTTTGTGAATATTTTTGAAATTCTTTAGACTATAATGACATGCCCAAAACAGGGATGCCAGGTTGAAAGCGTTGTGAGTAAGGAAGTGCGAACCAAACATTTACCTCAAACTCGCTCAACTTTCTCACTTAACTCTCCAGAGAAACGTGCAGTCTTCCTCAAGTCTCTGGACGACGTTGTCGGAGAGGAGAAAGGCATGATAACCCTGGCATGTGAGGCTTGCAAGCCCAGGGTGACCCCCATGTGGAAGAAAGATGGTACTGTCCTAAAGGCTGGACCTAAGTATGAGCTCCTACACACAGGCAAGTCCTTGGGACTGATCATTAAGGACGTCACCAAGGAAGACGCAGGAGAGTACACCTGCGACCTGGGAACTGAGGTGTCCAAGTCAAAGGTCACCGTGAGAGGTTGGTATTATTTGACGTCAAATTCATTTCGCAAGACATTTGTTGTGTGTTGCTATATCACCATTTTATGCACCATGTTTTGCTACCAAAATGTTTCGACGCCTTAGTTATTATATGTTCTGTCCTTCATGTTAGAAATTGGCATCGGTATCACCAAATGGCTGAAGTCGGTGGAGGTGAACGAAGGGGAGTCGTGTGGATTTGAGTGCATCCTGTCTCGGGAAACCACTGACAAGTTTTCATGGACGCTAGTCGGCCAAACCATTACAAATGGAGGACGCTTCACAGTCACCACTAAAGGCCGCAAGCACATGCTGACCATCACGGACGTCACCCCTGCTGACGCCGGTGAGGTGACCTTCAACATTAATGACCTGAGCTCCAAGACAACATTAGCAGTTGAAGGTAAGATATCTGTTCATTTAAAGGACCATAAATAAAATGTTACCATAAGGGTCAATGAAGTGGTCACTGACAAAGGTAAAGCAATTAATATCCTATGGACTCTTGTTGCAGGTAAAGCGTCATCTGTGTCAAAGGGACTGCAAGGCGTTAGTGCAAGCCATGGGGACGATGCAGTGTTCATCTGTGAAGTTACACAGGCTAATATGACTGTAAAGTGGTCCAAGGACGGCAAGGCCATCAGGAAGAGTGAGAAGTATGACATCAGCCAAGAAAATAAGGTCATGAGGTTGACTGTCCACAGCGTCACCGCTCAGGACTCTGGGGAGTATAGCTGTGAGGTCATTGGAGGAGCCACCACCAAGGGCAAGTTGGAGGTCAAAGGTAAGACTCAGATGATTGCTTTTAGGCAATCATCAGGCCTGTTTTCATCTTGGGCAAGTGTTGAACGTTGACCATTAGAATACTTTAAATAAAATTTATATGGTAACATACAGTATATAACTGCACACTTTACAGTTACCACTTTACAGTTACTTTCCTTTTTACATTTCTGTACTGCATAGCATCCCCAAATCTGAAACAGAATTTTATCATTCTGCATTAGGCAAGGTGGTGTTTAACAATGTAGTGTATGCTTGACAGTGTGGTTTAAGATTGCTGAGTTTGGGGCATGTTGCATTACACGTACAAACAACCAAACACAAACAACAACCAACACAAACACAAACAACATTGTGTGACTGGGTAGAGTAGTTACAGGCGTGCAACGTCGCCCGCTGCGGCTGTCTAGCTAGGTTCTCTGCTTACGGTATATGACTCATTTACGGTAGCCTGTCCACACCCCAGATCAGATTGGAATGAAAGTTTCCATAGCGGTGTGTTATGATCTGGGGAAGGTCATGGGCAGCTTTTTAAAATGTTTTTCACCTGTTCAATAATCCAAGCTGGGATTTTTAAATGCCAGGGAAAACATTGACAGTTCAATAAAAGAAAAAAAATATGAAGAAGGGGCATTATGCAATTTTCACAATATATTATTTGAGCTGTGGCTAACGCTTTTCAGCATTTATGCCGGAGCATACACTCTGTGACTATTATTTTGGTCATAGGATTATTATTGCAGTGTTATAGTATAGGATTTGGCTTTTTTGCTTTTTAATATTCCATGTGGTTCTTTCATGATTCTGTCACCGCTATTTTTGTAATCTGGCTTAGTAAGTGCTTAGTAATTACCCTAGTAATTTTCCAATGGTGCCAAACATAAACATTCTGCAGCCCAATCCCTTGAATGGAGGCATTAGGAGGGATTACCATCCCTTTGCTGTTAACAGCTTAGCCCTAGGGACCAGACAGTAATTATATGGCCCCCAAAGTCTAAATTAGTTTAAAAAAGTGCATTGTTTTGTGTTTTTTGTTTTATTGGTACTGTTTTGCACTGTGTGTGTGTATTTATTTCAATATTTTCCTTGTGTTTTATTCAACCCCTCTTCTGGCATTTACCTTTGAATCCCTTTGTTTAATGAGATAATATCTTGTACACTCACTATAGACCTCATTAGAACTGGTGTAAACATTCTGGAGAAAACATTCCGTTGTATTTGTTGTGAATGCAGTCTTGAACGAATGTTTCTGAACATTTGCACACATAAAACATTTACTGGGATTTAATTTAAAAAATAATTTGTTAAAAAACAAACAAGTTGTTCCTTGATCATCAGCCTGTTTCACTTTGAACTGTTTTCCTCTTCCATTCTTTCATCACAGCCCAAAGTATTCAGGTTCTTGTTTTTAATTAATGGAGATATACTTGTTAATTCTACCATAGCTTTGCCTGCCAGTTTTAAAGAGAAGCTACAGAACCAGGATACAAAGGAAGGAGAGACCATTACGCTTTGCTGTGAGTTATCAAATTCTGATGTCACGGTTCAGTGGAAGAAAAGCTCTGAAATTCTCAAAGCAGGGGAGAAGTACGAGATGAAACAGAGGGAGACTTCTTTCCAGCTCCAAATCAAAAACTTGAAGGTTGAGGACGGTGGACAGTATTCCTGTGAGTGCGGGGACCAGAAGACAACTGCAGATGTGAAAGTCACTGGTACGGATTCGTTGATTCTTTGTTAGAGTCTAAAAGAAGAAATCCAGCAATGTCAATTTAACCACTTTAAGCCTTATCTTATCATACAATGGTGTTGCGTGGCAAAAATAACCTATCTATACTGTAGCTCACAATGCATCGCAACGTGTTTGTAGATCTGCTATTTTTGTTTTTTTTAATTTCTTTTGCCTCAATGACATGCCCAAAATACAAACGGCAGGTTGAATGTGGTTAAATGATGACGTATATTGCAAACAAAATGCTATGTCACTGTCTGTCATACTGTGAATTACACCAAAAGTTGAAGGATTCTATGGAACATAGCCTTTTCCACTATGACACCAAACAAATCTCATATCTTATTTCCGGAAGAAATACTATGATGAGATTGTTGTAATAGCAACACCACTAATTTAACCTTAAATTAAAATGTCAACAAACATTGGTTGTGCAGCATTACCAGTGACCTTCAAACAGAAGATGGAGAGCCAGGAGGCTGAGGAAGGGGGCAGTGTTACTCTGCTCTGTGAGCTCTCTAAACCTGGGGTTCCTGTGGAATGGAAGAAGGGAACACAAGTGCTGAAGTCTGGAGAAAAGTACCAGATGAAACAGAAAGCTTCTGTGAACGAACTACTGATCAACAAAGTGGTGCCAGAAGACAGTGGAGAATACAGCTGTATGTGTGGAGACCAGAAGACCACAGCCAGCATCAAGATCAAGGGTAGGAGGAGGATTTAGAATTCAGATGAGCTTTTATTGGCATTTTTCACATTTTTGGTAATTTTGGTTTGGTATTGAAATGTGGACCTCTTTTTCACTAATATGTTGTGTGTCTTGTCTAATGTCAGATTGATACTGTCTTGTCAACCTGTCTGTCTGTAATGTTTTGGATTTGTGTTTTCTTGCATGTTTCAGTTGACTACTTTCTATTGGATATTTGTCACCTCTGCACCAAACCTGTCATTGTATCTATAGTGTATTGAAGTGTGGACCGGACCCCATTTCCACTCATTTGTTTTGTGTCTTGTCTCTTGTCATACTGTCAAGCTGTCTCTATAATGTTTTGGAGTTAGTTTTTGCATGTTTCAGTTGACTATTTTATTGGATATGTGTTAACTCTGCACCAAACCTGTCGTAAAACCAAACCTGTTGAAATATGGACCCCATTTTCACTCATTTGTCTAGTGTCTTGTCTCTTGTAAGATTAAGCTGTCATACTGTCTTAGTGACATTGTTTGGAATTGTTTGCATGTTGTGCTGCTGACAGTGTTGATGCTTATTGTCATGTGTTATTGCACTAACCTCTCCCGTTCATTATATTCTAGACATTTCATTCAGATATTTGGGGTTTTGATCAATGACTTCCATCAGCCTAATAGCTAATAATTCTTCAGCTCAACCAGTGACCTTCAAGCAGAAGTTGGAGAGCCAGGAGGCCGAGGAAGGGGGCAGTGTTACTCTGCTCTGTGAGCTCTCTAAACCTGGGGTTCCTGTGGAATGGAAGAAGGGAACACAAGTGCTGAAATCTGGAGAAAAGTACCAGATGAAACAGAAAGCTTCTGTGAATGAACTCCTGATCAACACTGTGGTGCCAGAAGACAGTGGAGAATACAGCTGTGTGTGTGGAGACCAGAAGACCTCAGCCAGCATCAAGATCAAGGGTAGGACGAGGATTTAGAATGCAAATTCACTTTTATTGGTTGAAGGAATGTCCACTATCAGGTGATTGTTGTTAACTCTGCACTAAACCTATCATCGTATCTAATGTTATTGAAATGTGGACCTCATTTTCACTAATATGTTGTTTGTCTTGTCTCTTGTCAGATTGAGGTGTCATGCTGTCTTGTCAACCTGTCTGTCTGTAATGTTTTGGATTTGTGTTTTCTTGCATGTTTCTGTAGACTATTTTCTATTGAATATGTTAACTCTGCACCAAACCTGTCATTGTATCTAAAGGGTATTGAAATGTGGACCCCATTTTCACTCATTTGTTTTGTGTCTTGTCTTTTGTGAGATTGAGCTGTCGTACTGTCTTAGTGATTTGTTTGGGAGTTGAGTGTTTTTCGCATGTTGTGCTGCTGACAGTGTTGATGCTAATTGTCATTTTGATATTGCACTAACCTCTCCCGTTCATAATATTCTAGACATTTAATTCTGATATTTGGGGCTTTGATCAATGACTTCCATCACTAGAGTCTAACAGCTAATAATTCTTCAGCACAACCAGTGACCTTCAAGCAGAAGTTGTTGAGCCAGGAGGCTGAGGAAGGGGGTAGTGTTACTCTGCTCTGTGAGCTCTCTAAACCTGGGGTTCCTGTGGAATGGAAGAAGGGAACCCAGGTGCTGAAGTCTGGAGAAAAGTACCAGATGAAACAGCAAGCTTCTGTGAACGAACTCCTGATCAGCAAAGTGGAGCCAGAAGACAGTGGAGAATACAGCTGTATGTGTGGAGACCAGAAGACCACAGCAAGCATCAAGATCAAGGGTAGGAGGAGGATTTTATTTTAATTTTATTTAAGAGAATTGAGCAATAGAAGTTATGGAGGAACTTATCAAACTATTTGCCGAGAAGAAACATGTCAAGCATGGCCACGATGGTTGCTACATCGCTGAAAATACTAATCTCTTCCTATCTTTGGAGCTAAATAAGGCCATGTGTGTTTGATAAATATAGATTAATACCCAGACATTTATGATTGCTGAGCATATCAATGCAAGGCCAATGGCGAATATGCTGGATGATACAGTATTTTCACACACCCATAGCCTTATTTGTTCACAAAGATAACAAAATAGTATTTGAACAGTACATACAGTATTGCTTATCTTAATGACCATTAACGCAACCATGACTTTCTGAACAGTATAACCATATGATTAGAAAATGAATCAACGTAGTTAAACGTTAGTCCTCATCATTAAAATAAAATACTGTCCCATACAGTACCTGTACTTCCGTGGCATAGCCAGATGGGCAGAGAGCTCTCCCTACTGATACATCTGGAGAAATCTAAATTAAATGTAATAATAGTCCCGCTGGGATTTCCTGACAGAGTAGGAAGGGAGTTGTTTGAACCTCGCCCTTACGCATCCATTATGTGAACCATCAAAGGTCTCTTTTGTCCGCTCTGTGCTTTGGTTTCTTTGTGCCTGGATAAACTCCAGTGTCCCATTATCCGAAGCAGCCATGTATGGCGACTGAGTGTCGTCCATGTTTGACATGGTACTTTCCTCTAATCTTGCTGAACTCCATGGTGGAAGCTCTACACCTCAGAAGAATGTTTAAGCAGAGAGTCTGTTGCGGTGCCAGTACAGCCCGCCTTGCCTGTTTAGTTGCGTTGATTGGTCAGCTGCTGTAAAACACATATGGAAGATACAGGTTTAGCTTTCATTGACTGGTCAGCGGTCATATCAGCCCTAGGGGTTAAATGACCAATCAGCACAAGTTTATCACCATCTCCGTAATTGTATCACTCCTCTTACCCAGGTCAAATAAAGGATGGGTATGCGATTAAAAAAATGCAAATACAAAATCGGTAGGGCGTTTGTGGTAATGTCACATTGGCTTATCATCACATATTGGATTCATTGCACATTATGTAAATGATATGCCAAACTAAGGTTAGATAATTTCAGGCAACTACAAAGGCCAGCAACAATCTATGTTGGAGTTTTGATTGAGTTGATAAAACAGTTTTTCTGCGTTCTATCTTTCCTGGCATGTGTATGTCTTTCGCTGGTTATTACTAACAACTAAAAATTATTCAGCACAACCAGTGACCTTCAAGCAGAAGTTGGAGAGCCAGGAGGCTGAGGAAGGGGGCAGTGTTACTCTGCTCTGTGAGCTCTCTAAACCTGGGGTTCCTGTGGAATGGAAGAAGGGAACACAGGTGCTGAAGTCTGGACAAAAGTACCAGATGAAACAGAACGTTTCTGTGAATGAACTCCTGATCAACAAAGTGGTGCCAGAAGACAGTGGAGAATACATCTGTATGTGTGGAGACCAGAAGACCACAGCCAGCATCAAGATCAAGGGTAGGAGGAGGATATGGAGAAAAAGTTACAGATTTCAAAATATATTTTGCTCCCACACCCAGTGGAGCCGGCGGTGTATTGTTGTCGTCCGCATCTGTCTGTCTGATTGTTTGTTTGTCTTTAACATAAAGAACTCTGGACAGATTTAATCAGATTTCTTAATTGGCACATGAGCTGCGCTATTGTTTTTTGTTTTGTTATTGTTAAAGTATTGGTCATAGTTCAAGGTCATGGTTGAGCACTATACTTCTGCAGTAGGCTACATAGCAGGTTGCATGGGTGTAACATCTCTAATTGTTGTTTTTGAGCCATGCTTTAGCTGATTTTATGGTTTATAAAATAATTTCATCCTGTACTGCTTTGTCGTACATTTACTGCAATTGGCATTAACATTGTTTTCTGGAATTTGTAGTTGTGCAGTTTATCTTAGCTTTGCCATTGGCTATTTACTAACAACTAATGCTTCTTCAGCTCAACCAGTGACCTTCAAGCAGAAGTTGTTGAGCCAGGAGGCTGAGGAAGGGGGCAGTGTTACTCTGCTCTGTGAGCTCTCTAAACCTGGGGTTCCTGTGGAATGGAAGAAGGGAACACAGGTGCTGAAGTCTGGAGAAAAGTACCAGATGAAACAGAAAGCTTCCGTGAATGAACTCCTAATCAACAAAGTGGAGCCAGAAGACAGTGGAGAATACAGCTGTGTGTGTGGAGACCAGAAGACCACAGCAAGCATCAAGATCAAGGGTAGGAGGAAGACGTGGAAAAATAAAAACATAAAAACTAAATTGGACAATGGAGGTTTTGTGGAAAAAGTCACAGATTTCAAAATTAATATTTTTTTGCACCCACACCCAGTGGAGTGGGTGTATTGTTGCCTGCATCTGTCTGTCTGTCTGGATGTTTATTTGTCTTTAACAGAGAAAACTCTGTACAGATTTAATTATATTTTTAATTGGCAGATGAGCTGCGCTGTTATTAAAAAAAAAAAGTTTGTTAAAGGTTAAGGACATAGTACAAGGTCAAGGCAGAGCCCTATACTTATACAGCACATAGCATGTAGAATGGAGTGTAACATCTCTAGTTTTTTTGTTTTGGAGCCCTGCCTCAGCTGATGCTGTGGTTTATAAAATAATTTCATCATGTACTGCTTTGTTGTACTTTTACTGCAATTGGCTATACTGTCTGATACGTCATGATTATGGTTTGTGTTTTGTCTGTTTCCATGTTTCATGTTTGTCTTGTTGTGGTTAAGTAGATCCTATAATACTGGATTTTGTATTGGCTATTTACTAACAACTAATGCTTCTTCAGCTCAACCAGTGACCTTCAAGCAGAAGTTAGAGAGCCAGGAGGCTGAGGAAGGGGGCAGTGTTACTCTGCTCTGTGAGCTCTCTAAACCTGGGGTTCCTGTGGAATGGAAGAAGGGAACACAGGTGCTGAAATCTGGAGAAAAGTACCAGATGAAACAGAAAGCTTCCGTGAATGAACTCCTGATCAACAAAGTGGAGCCAGAAGACAGTGGAGAATACAGCTGTGTGTGTGGAGACCAGAAGACCTCAGCCAGCATCAAGATCAAGGGTAGGAGAGGGATTCGTGATTTTAACTATTATACCGTACATTCAAGCTTTCCACAAAATGGAGTAGTCAATCTGTATAATATACTGTATATATAAATATTGATTGAAACCTTTATTTATTCTCGAAAAGAGCATGCGCATATATAAACAGTGTGTGTGCGTGCGCGCCTGTGCGTGTGTGTGCGTGCGTACTGTATATTTTCAGTATGTGTGTACTGTACTGTATATATATACATAGTATTTCTGAAATAATATATTGTATGACAACCCACTTTGATTGTGATATATTTGTGTGTTTGTCATTGTAATAAGTGTTTTCATGTTGTCGTCCTGTCTAAAGCACTTTCATCATGTCCTGTAAAATGTTGTCACTGTCTCACTGTTTTATGGTGTTTGTCAGCCCTGTTTGTCTCTCTGTTTGTCAAGCTAGAAGGTGCACTGTAGAATTGTTGTGGAAGAAAATCAGTGTTCTTTGGGGATTTACAGGATTACCACATTGGTTCACCTTGCTGTTCTTTGTTCTTTGCTGCTGAGTGCTCAGACCTAGTACTGTATATATGGTAGTCTAAGGTTGGCGTACATTTTCTTTAGATTTGGTATTTTTTATCCGGAAGCCTCCAGGGTATTTATTATGAAACCTCAAAAAGGATGACCAAAACATCTGCTAGGGTTACTGTAGGTTATATTGAAGAAGTCCTGCTCTGTTTTGACAAATAGACTATTCTGTAACCATACCCATGCTGCTGGCAACTAACGCTTATTTTTTAGTGTTGTTGATGAAGATTGTCATTGCACGTCTCTACTGTATGAGGCTATAATTTGCCTTTCATCTGAAGTTTGCTTACTTGTCTTGAAATGATGGGATTCATGTTGCAAAAAAAACCTGGTGCTTTTACCGATTCATGGTTTGGCTCAGAATTGCAACTTTTAAGCTGGTCATCCCTGGTTATCATAATCCTGGCTGATGTCATGACTCATGACATTCAACATTTCTGAATGTTTCATCACAGCTGTGAAGTCCATGGTTGCTCCAGCTGTCACATTGGAGTCCAGGGAGGAATTCAAAGAGGAAGGTATGGGAGGATTCCCATTAGCTGCAGTTTGGCTTCTAGCTATGCACTCTGCACCACTGTTATTGCTCTGTTGGCATTTGCACACCATAGCCACGTTAATGCTTCATTGCACTGGTGTCACTTGCCGAATAACAGATTTTCGTTGTCTCATCCTAACAATTTTTTTGTTTGAAAGTCAGTTATTTTCAGCGAGTGACACCATTGTGCAGTTGAGAATAAATTAAGTTTAAACCTTGGCCGTATGCTCTTTACAGCTACATGATACATGTTTTGTTGCAGTACGTGCTCTAGCTTTCTGTCATGGCATTGTATCTCTGTCATGGCAAAATGGTGCTTTAGATATGGCAGTGGTATCTGTTGTCTCATTGCATTTGACTTGAAGATTGATGCTTCACTGTGGCAAATTGCTTTATTTGTTGTTGCGCAATGCGCATACTGGCTTTGCTTGAATGTTTTTCGGCAGATTGGCGGTCATGCTCGTGGTCATTATTGTACCATAATATTGGTGTGTCTGTCTGAAAATGGTGCCTTTGACCTCATGGCTAGCTGCTACTCTGTGATGTGGCATATTGCTTTATTTTTGGCACATACTGTACTATAGTACAGTACATAACTTGCTTATTTGAATGTTTTGGGTCGATTCTACCATATTTTGCCACTTACCATATGTACATGTACATCAATTCTTTTGTTCAAATTGATCCCTTGATGTCTTGTTGTTCAGTGGCTGATTGATGTACAATTTTGCAGATGCTAAGACTTTAGCTACTGTTGCAGCCAACAAACAGGAGACCCAAAAGGGAGGAGAAGGTAGGCAGAGGCTAATGCCTGATTATCTCCGCCAGGCCAAAAAGTTGTGTGTGAGTGAGACCGGACCTAATCTTCCAACCACTGGACCAATCAATGTCAAACTTTAAACATTTCCAGTAGGCAAATGTTTTCAAATTTGCCTCATGGTGGTGCTATACCAGCTCACTTATGTTTTGGCATATAACTCTTGAACCATAGGTCATACAATCAAAAAAATAATATTCATATAGACTATTCCTATTTCTACCTAACTAGATTAAAACAGCTTTTGAAATGCCATAATGTTTATATTGGCTTCCAGAAATATTGGATGAGGCCTATATCTTACAACAACAAAATACTCCATATCATGAACACAACATCCCACAATCAACCCCAACTTGTAATTGCATGTTGAGGGGCCTCTACAGAGCGCACCTCCAAAGTGCTTTAACTTCTGCCCATAGGGGGCACCAAAATGTGAAAAGTTTAACCGTATGTTGTACTTACTTACATAGCCCTGGGTAGGCCACCCAGCCTGGCGGAGATATGTGCTCAGCGGAGCGCCCATTTCTAGTTTATACTTGAGTGCATGCCATGTTGCACACGAAAATAGCCGATCTACAAGTTCACATTTTGATCTGCTATTTTTGGTGTGTGAAACAAGCGCACAACAAAGTATAAATCAGGCTTATAGATTTTGCATTTGCATGTTACTTGCAAATGATGATATACACCTTGTCGAATTGGGCTTTGCCAATATTATGTTTGTATTGCAGTTGTGAAACC
The DNA here is from genome assembly GCF_963280865.1 of Gymnoscopelus braueri. Lineage (NCBI taxonomy): Eukaryota > Metazoa > Chordata > Actinopteri > Myctophiformes > Myctophidae > Gymnoscopelus > Gymnoscopelus braueri. The sequence goes on along the minus strand of NC_137611.1, from coordinate 25,244,263 downwards.
TGAAACACCATCGACTGTTGCCAAAGACGCGGTCAAGCGGCAGGAAATCAATGAGCCAGTAGAAGGTAATGGGCAGAGTGGCTTTGGCTATGCTTCTTGCTTTACCCTCTGCTCATGTTATAATTAAATGAATATATATAGTAGTATATTTTGTGCATCTCTTTGAAATGCAGTCAGAAAGTGGAGACACTTGTTACTCCTGGAGACATAATTCTATCAGTAACTTCCTAGTAGTGGGAAACTGTTATTAAAGCTATTCAGTGTTGTCAAAACCAACTAAATTAGTTTGGTCTGTTAAGATAACCCTGAGTTTCATCCAAAATATTTCTGTTATTAGGTGGTTAGCAAAACAAAGTACCACTCTTCCATGTCTTCAAAGATGACATGTGTTTGAAATTAGTTTGGTGCTGACTTTGTTGCCATTACGCATCTAAAGACCTGCTTTCAGGCCATTTCCGCTTGCTCTTTATTTTATGCATCAATGCTGTCTGGTCTACAGTCTGATTTCCTCCTCTGCTTTTACCTTAATTATGCCACTCTTACAAAATGCTGCAAAAGGAGTGAATTTCATTGGTTTAATGTGTTTACTTTTGTAGACGGCTTCTTTGAATGATCCATGAGCTTTTGTTCCTGCGCTGCTATTAACAGAAGGAGAAAACATGCTACTTGTAAACACATAATGCAATAGTGTTGCATACACAGCAACTTAAATCAATGTTTTTAGCTATTTAAAAAGCATTCTCAGACCACTGAATGTTATGGCTGTGATATTTCCATTAATTTCATCAGCTGTGAAGATATCAACAACTGGAGAGATTCCAAGCCAACAACCCCATGAACAAGGGTCCCAGCAAGCACTGCCCAAAGGGGGAGATGAAGGTAGGGACAGATGTGAGGAATGCCGTTCGCATCTGGCCCGCATGCTGTCACTGCTGTGGTTACTCAGCTGTGAGGCATACTGTACAGGGATGAAGACAAGTCAAACTAAAGCAGAACTAAAAGTTATGAAAAGACTTAAGTTTTGTTGGACCATCTGGACTGTTGTTAATGTCAACTGATGAATAATTCATGGCTAAATCCAGACTGCTTGTGATCTTGTGATCTCTACGTCTTTGCACTGGGTTGCTTAGATTGCCAGTGTTTTTAGCTGTACCGGCCCTAAAGATGCATTATGTCGTTGAATGACTGACTGACTGACTGGCTGAGTCACAGAGTGATGAAGTTCAATGAGTGATGAAGTTACATAATTTGTCGGCAAGCTGACCTAACTACGGACTAACCAATCACAGAGTAGGCCGAAGGCCTGGCCGAGACTATTTTTTGCCCCCTGTCCGTCCGTCTGTGAACAGCTGCAGTGCACACACACTCCCTGGATGTTAGTGCAGAACCTCTGCCCCAAATTTTTCACATCGGCCTGTTATAATGCCACCGGCAGGCAGATCTTTGCAAAACACATTTTTTAAATATATATTTTTTTAATTTAAAATGTTTTTAATTAAAAAAATATATATATATTTCATGACGTCGGTGACGTCATTGGCACTCTGGGCTTATAAAAACGTGACGTCGGCGACGTCATTGGCACTGAATGAGTTAACCATGTCATATGCTATGCTTCTTCAGTACACTTTAACAACAGATATTAGTCTTTTGACCTTGTTTTTCCACTTTGTTTAATGGCTTACATAATGGCGTACTAATATTTCCTGTCGGCTGTCGTCCTCCTGTCTCTTGTTGTGAAAACCTACAGTACTTATTGGATTTCGGCCCAGTCTACTACAGTATCTCCAGTGCTTTGTACTTACTGTAGTGTTGCTTCTATAATGGTGTACAACGTTGACTGAATCGTATTTGCAAAAGGCTTTGATCAGTGTTACAGTATTTGTATTGTGGCTCTAACAACCATGATCACCTTTAGTCTAGTAGACAATTTACTGTACAGTACATGCTTGATCTTAGACACTTATGATTTTTCAGTGAGTGCATTTTCTGTAGAGATATCAGCCTACAGTATACAATACTGAATCATACAGTAGCTGTTGTCACTTAATCCTCAGTTATTGCTAAAACGAATCCCTATATAAATTGGAGCACAGAATGGGGGAGGTGGGGAGATGGAGAGACTGTGGATATTGCTTTTCGCAAGGTCGTTCTTGTTGGCTGCCGTTTGCGTTTCAGGCTGTAACACCTGTCTGTCACTGTAAGCAGTTGGGGTTACTGTTGTGTTCTTCACAGCAGAGCGGATTTATGCTACTACAGCAGCTGCCAAACAAGAGATAGGGAAGCAGGGGACCAAAGCAGCAGTCGAAGGTATGGAAGTTTTACAACTTCCTGCTTCAGTTGTGTCTCATTTTGTACACTGCCAAACGATAGTCTACTCAGCAATACTGTGTTTAGTTTTTAGTTTTTTTTTGCCTTTATTTATAGTTTTCAGTAGAGACAGACAGGAAACAGGGAGAGAGAGATGGGGATAGACATGCAGCAAAGATGGTCGGGAACGGCACTCGAACCCACCATGCGCTGTCAGGCTACATTGAAGCCTAGGTGCCCGGACGCTACGCCAGCCGTCCGGGCCGTGTTTAGTTCTTTGATGAACAGTGCTTCTACTTCTACCAGCTGTGTGTCAAATGCTTAGTTGAACGTTTAAACATCCACCGAACTTAAAATTATGCTTTCCCTTTTAGTGTTTACCAGTATTTCCATTCTGTTAGGGTTAGGTTTTTTTTCTTACTGAGCATGTTTTGGTTGTAGAAAGTCCTTTTACACACTTACTTTGGACAGGTACGTATTGGAGAGAACAGCCAAACAGTAGTCCCGCTAGTCCAGTAGTCTTCACTTGCAAAACCTAATTAACAACGTTCATCAGGTATCAGATACCTTATGAAGGTCAATTGACCAAAACTTTTAATAACTTTTTTAAAGTGAAGACAGTGTGCAGGACCACTTCTTTTTACTCTACGGTGGTAATGACGTTGAATTGACGAATTGACATTCGAGCAAATAGGAGCTTGGTTTATTTGCACAGTAGCACACATTGTTGTTAATCAAGGTTTGGCCGCTCTTGTTGTCACACAATTAAGACACACACGGTGGTGATTCAGTGTTAATATTTTGATTTGCTGGTGTGTCAGTAGGTTAACATTTTGAGTCTGATTTCAAATCCTGCAGCTTCAGATGTAATACAGTTACAAAGACGGACATTTAGGTAGAGACCACAGCATACTTGCATGGTCCAATTCTTGTCTTTTACATTTGAAATGCATAATGCTGCATTATTATATTACACAATCCAGTGCAAGTAATGTTACATTAGTCCTCAGAGTGCCCATATTGTTTTAACACAGCAGTCAAGACTCCATCTCCTCAAGTGGCAGGCGAACAGGACATCAAGACAAACAAGTTCAATGTTGGGGAGGAAGGTAAATAAGTCAAATTACTGAATGTCCTGCTTTATTTGTGGTCTCCTTAATTTCGCTCAGTTCTTAAAAGGCATTGCTCTTATTGTTGCATATTGTCTGTGGAATGGATATCCACCTTGTCTTCAATTTCAAACTATGTGCTTTTCTCTGTTGTCAGTTTAAGCCTAATGGACTAATTGTGAGTCACATTATTGTGTTGCCCTGAACGTTTCTGGCTTCTGGTTTTGGTTTGATACACTGTTCTGTCTGTGGTCATGTGGAATATGTTATAATGTCCTTGTTTTTAATTTGGAATTAGGCTAACTGTTGTCAGTTTAAGCATAATGGACTAATTGTGAGCTGATGTCACATTATTGTGCTGCGCTGAACATTGTTACACTCAAACATTTCTGGCACCTTGGTTTTGGTTTGATACACTGTTCTGTCTGTGGTTTAGTTATAATTGTTCATATTGATTTAAATCACAGCTGAAAAGCCACCTGCTCCTGCAGTAGCCCTCAAAGTGGAGCATCTTAAGCAAGAAGCCAAGCAGGGAGCGCAAGGTATGCATCACGAAAAGAATGCAAGAATATGTATTATAGGACAGACTGATGTTTGCACCCATCCCTGCCCCTATTTCCTTCAATGATGAATCTAGATAGATTGGTAGGTAGATAGATAGATAGATAGATATACCTTTATTGATCCTGCAGGGGAATTTCAGTCGCCCAGAGGCAGCACAGCAGTTAAGAGTAACAAAGTTACAGATACAGAATAAGGAAAGTACTGTCAGATACAGAAATACAAAGGTAACAAGTAACAACAAGAAGCACCACCATCAATAACAGTATACAATCAGTACAATCAGTGCAATGCAAAGAAAAGGGACTGTGTCAACAGTGCAAACAGTACAATAACTAAACCCTAAAGTGTCATTAGAAGTCAGAGTCCTTTGTACATCTTTTATTCCAAGTTATGTTATAATTGACCTGGCCGAGCGACCAACGTGTGTCTTGTTGTAAATCCACATAGCTGCCAAGTCTCATACAGTTCCACCCGGAGTAGGTGAATCTATTGTTGCCTCTCCTGCTCAGATGCCCCACTATATCCAGGTGGAGGGGGTGGTAGGGGTTTGCTATGATGGAGTCCAGATTTGTCGCTGTACGCACCTTAGCCACCCCCTCCAGTGAGGTTCCCACGACAGAGCCTGCCGTCCTCACCTGTTTAGGTTGTGTGATATTTATATGCACACCGGTTATTGGTTAAGTTGACGACTCCAGTAGTTTTTTTTGTGCAATAATATACTATAGTACAGGTTCCAAAGCTTATGCTGTGCCTTTTCCATCTGCTATAGAAAAGGTTTATTATGTTTGTATGAAAATATGAATATTTTTGGGGTCTTGTTTCCCATAAACATGACAGAGAATACTAAAGAAAGCAATTGCAGAATTAGGAAAGAAAGAATGGGCTTTTATCTGTTGGCAGGTTATAATGCTATATTATAGCCTATAAGATCCCTCTGTCTCAGGTGACTTGTTGAAGAAGCAAATTCATATTGTTCTACTTACAATGACTAGCTGCCTTGATATCTGCTACTTGAGTTTAAACATTGTGATAAATCCTTCATGCTGCTGTTCATCTGGATCGCACTTCTAGGAGGATGTCCCATGATTTCACTACATTATAACTCTTATTTAAACCCATAGCATCTGCAGTCATTCCTAAAGAAGATCCCTCAAAGCAGGACATCAAGCAGAGAGAAGGTACAGAAGGAAGGGACAATTAGAAGCAGTTTGTCTAAACATCCAGAAGGTTCAGTTGTGCCTCACGTCTCATCAATAGCTTCACTCAGCATGTTTGTTTGCTGGGGAGTCGGAAGGATTTTCTTATTATTTTTGCCATAATTAATTCCTTATTTATTCATTATACATCTGTCCTGCATTCTTTATATTATAGTAGATGAGTTAAAAATCGATTGTGTTTTATTACATCAGCAGAGAAAGAAAAGCCTGCTGTATCAGCGGTCACTGCAAAACCAGAGTCCACTAAGCAGGAGGCCATACAGAATGAAGGTAGAGGTTTTGTGGTACACGTGTGCTTCCCTGTGTTTTATCCCAGTTAGGCCTGGCTCACGCAGTTAAAACAAGGCCTTATGCCTTACGTGAGGCATAAGGCTGGTTCAATTCATTCCCTATGGAAGTCACGTGTTTTGATAAAGCTGACTTGCCTCGCCGCTCTCTGGCTTTACCCCCTCCCCTAACGCAAGTCAGCTTTATCAAAACACGTGACTTCCATAGGGAATGAATTGAACCGGCCTTATGCCTCACGTAAGGCATAAGGCAGCGACAAAACACTTGTTTTAACTGTGTGAGGGAGGCCTTATAATCTGTTGTTTTAAGGAAGCATTGCTCTTCTTGTTGCATAACGTCTGTGGAATGGATACCCACCTTGTCTTCAATTTCAAGCCATGTGCTTTTGTCTGTTGTCAGTTTAAACATAATGGACTAATTGTGAGCTGATGTCACATTATTGTGTTGCGCTGAACGTTGTTTGTTGCCCTCAAACATTTCTGGCACCCTGGTTTTAGTTTGATACACTGTTTTGTCTGTGGTTGTGTGCTTTATGTTATCCCAGTTTGGTCCCATGCAGTTCTTACAATCTGTTGCTTTAAAAAACATTGGTGGTCTTGTTGCATATCATCTGTGGAATGGACATCCACATTGTCTTCAATTTCAAGCAATTGCTTTTCTCTGTTGTCAGTTTAAACCTAATGGACTAATTGTGAGCTGATGTCACATTATTGTGTTGCGCTGAACATTGTTACCCTCAAACATTTCTGGCACCTTGGTTTTGGTTTGAGACACGGTTCTGTCTATGGTTGTGTTATTATGTCCTTGTATTTTATTTAGACTTATGTTTAGTTATAATTGTTCATATTGATTTAAATCGCAGCTGAAAAGCCCCTCACAGTGGAGCCTCATATGCAAGAAGCCAAGCAGGGAGCACAAGTTATGCGTCTCAATAAGAATGCAAGAACATGTATTATAAGACAGACTGCTGTTTGCATCCATCAGCGCCCCTGTGTTTTCAGTGATACATCTGTATTTATATGCTTGCTGGTTACCGGTTAAAGGGATATTTCATTTTCAAAATTATTTTGGGTCATTTTATTGTCTACTCAGGCTTTTGGGAGCACCCCGGACCGTTTTTAAGTTGCTTGATTCAGTATTTAGATATTTGATATTCATTTTATCAGACACTCCCCTTCCTATACAAACCCATTGTAACTTAAAACTCAATCTTAAACATGTTAGATTCATCGAAAACACCCGTCCTTGGTTCTGGTGACTGATATTGTCCTTCTAATACGTGAGTAGACCGTGTTTTTTCAATTCCCTTTTTCATTTATTTTTAATAAAGAAGCAATTTAATGAAAAAAAATTAATACAATACAAATTAAAAAATATATTTTTTTTTAAAGTAATATAAAGAACACGGCCCCCTCACATATTAGGAGGGCAGTATGAGTCACCAGAACGAAGGACGGGTGTTTTCAATGAATCTATCATGGTTAAAACTATTGTAAATTGTGTGATCATTATAATTTAGTACAGGGGCTAAAGCTTGTGCCTTGCCAGGGTTAATCTGCTAAGGAAACATAGGTGATCGTTGTATGAAAATATTAATATTTTCTTTTCTTATAATATGGATGGATTTTCTGTATTATTTCCCACAAACATGACAGAGGATAATAAAGAAAGCAGTTGTAGAATTGCTTTTATGTCTGTTGGCACGTGTCTGTGAGAGTGAGGGTGTCTCAGGTGACCTGATGAAGAAGCAAATAGAATAGCAAGGCCTTTTCATTTCATTGAGAATGACTAGCATGGTACTATCTGCCACTTGAGACATTTGTGATAAAGCCTTCATGCTGCTGTTCATCTGGATCACACTTGATTATTCTTCGAGGATGTCCCATGATTTCACTACAGTATAACTCTTATCTAAACCCATAGCATCTGCAGTCATTCCTAAAGAAGATCCCTCAAAGCAGGACATCAAGCAGAGAGAAGGTACAGAAGGAAGGGGCAATTAGAAGCAGTTTGTCTAAACATCCAGAAGGTTCAGTTGTGCCTCACGTCTCATCAATAGCTTCACTCAGCATGTTTGTTTGCTGGGGAATCGGAAAGATTTTCTTCTAAATAAGCTGTCCTTGTACATTTCTATTGGTCATCGCTATTATTTTTGCCATAGTTAATTCCTTATTTATTCATTATCTATCTGTCCGACATTCTCTATATTATAGTAGATGAGTTAAAAATCTAATGTGTTTTATTACATCAGCAGAGAAAGAAAAGCCTGCTGTATCAGCGGTCACTGCAAAACCAGAGTCCACTAAGCTGGAGGCCATACAGAATGAAGGTAGAGGTTTTGTGGTACACGTGTGCTTCCCTGTGTTTTATCCTAGTTCTTATAATCTCTTGTTTTATAGAAGCATTGCTCTTCTTGTTGCATAACGTCTGTGGAATGGATATCCACCTTGTCTTCAATTTCAAGCCATGTGCTTTTCTCTGTTGTCAGTTTAAGCCTAATGGACTAATTGTGAGTTGATGTCACATTATTGTGTTGCGCTGAACGTTGTTTGTTGCCCTCAAACGTTTCTGGCACCTTGGTTTTAGTTCGATACACTGTTTTGTCTATGGTTGTGTGCTTTATGTTATCGCAGTTTGGTCCCAGTTCTCATAATCTGTTGCTTTAAAAAACACATTGGTCTTCTTGTTGCATACAGTATCGTCTGTGGAATGGACATCAACATTGTCTTCAATTTCAAGCCATTGCTTTTCTCTGTTGTCAGTTTAAGCATAATGGACTAATTGTGAGCTGATGTCACATTATTGTGTTGCGCTGAACATCGTTACCCTCAAACATTTCTGGCACCTTGGCTTTGGTTTGAGACACTGTTCTGTCTGTGGTTGTGTTATTATGGTCTTGTATTTTATTTAGACTTATGTTTAGTTATAATTGTTCATATTGATTTAAATCACAGCTGAAAAGCCCCTGACAGTGGAGCCTCATAAGCAAGAAGCCAAGCAGGGAGCACAAGTTATGTGTCCCAATAAGAATGCAAGAACATGTATTATAGGACAGACTGCTGTTTGCATCCATCAGTGCCCCTGTGTTTTGAGTGATACATCTGTATTTGTATGCTTACTGGTTACCGGTTAAGTAATAATAATGATAATAATAACAATAATTATGATTAATATTAGACCTATTTCATCCCATGGGGGAAATTCCGTTTTCATCTTCATCCAGCTGAGTGCTGCACGCAGAGAAGGGGGACCACGTATTTCAAGAACTTATGCAGCACTATTGTAAATTGTGTGATCATTATAATTTAGTACAGGGGCTAAAGCTTGTGCCTTGCCAGGGTTAATCTGCTAAGGAAACGTAGGTGATCGTTGTATGAAAATATTAATATTTTCTTTTCTTATAATATGGATGGATTATCTGTATTATTTCCCACAAACATGGCAGAGGATAATAAAAAAAGCAATTGTAGAATTAGGTAAGAAATAATGGGCTTTTATGTTGCTGTTGGCACGTGTCTGTGAGAGTGAGGGTGTCTCAGGTGACCTGACGAAGAAGCAAATAGAATAGCAAGGCCTTTTCATTGGATTGAGAATGACTAGCATTGTACTATCTGCCACTTGAGTTTAAACATTTGTGATAAATCCTTCATGCTGCTGTTCATCTGGATCACACTTGTTTATTCTACGAGGATGTCCCATGATTTCACTACAGTATAACTCTTATCTAAACCCATAGCATCTGCAGTCATTCCTAAAGAAGATCCCTCAAAGCAGGACATCAAGCAGAGAGAAGGTACAGAAGGAAGGGACAATTAGAAGCAGTTTGTCTAAACATCCAGAAGGTTCAGTTGTGCCTCACGTCTCATCAATAGCTTCACTCAGCATGTTTGTTTGTTGTGGAGTTGTAAAGATTTTCTTCTAAATAAGCTGTCCTTGTACATTTCTATTGGTCATCGCTATTATTTTTGCCATAGTTAATTCCTTATTTATTCATTATACATCTGTCCTGCATTCTTTAGATTCTAGTAGATGAGTTAAAAATCTAATGTGTTTTATTACATCAGCAGAGAAAGAAAAGCCTGCTGTATCAGCGGTCACTGCAAAACCAGAGTCCACTAAGCTGGAGGCCATAAAGAATGAAGGTAGAGGTTTTGTGGTACACGTGTGCTTCCCTGTGTTTTATCCCAGTTCTTATAATCTGTTGTTTTAAGGAAGCATTGCTCTTCTTGTTGCATAACGTCTGTGGAATGGATATCCACCTTGTGTTCAATTTCAAGCCATGTGCTTTTTGTCAGTTTAAGCCTAATGGACTGATTGTGAGCTGATGTCACATTATTGTGTTGCGCTGAACGTTGTTTGTTGCCCTCAAACGTTTCTGGCACCTTGGTTTTAGTTTGATACACTGTTCTGTCCGTGGTTGTGTGCTTTATGTTATCCCAGTTTGGTCCCAGTTCTCATAATCTGTTGCTTTAAAAAACATTGGTCTTCTTGTTGCATACAGTATTGTCTGTGGAATGGACATCCACATTGTCTTCAATTTCAAGCCATGTGCTTTTCTCTGTTGTCAGTTTAAGCATAATGGACTAATTGTGAGCTGATGTCACATTATTGTGTTGCGCTGAACATTGTTACCCTCAAACATTTCTGGCACCTTGGTTTTGGTTTGAGACACGGTTCTGTCTGTGGTTGTGTTATTATGTCCTTGTATTTTATTTAGACTTATGTTTAGTTATAATTGTTCATTGATTTAAATCGCAGCTGAAAAGCCCCTCACAGTGGAGCCTCATAAGCAAGAAGCCAAGCAGGGAGCACAAGGTATGCGTCCCAGTAAGAATGCAAGAACATGTATTATATAGTCAGGGGATATAAAAAAAATCTTGGAATAAATTCCTTACCAAAAAAAAATCTTCACCAATGTGTTTGTAAAGGTGTCTAGTAACACATCTCACAAAGACTGAAATGCAGTCCCCCTAGGAGAATTTTTGACAGCTCCTTAAAGTTGGGGTACCCACCATAACCTTGGTTAAAAAAGAAACTAAAAGAAAATCTAAATTTAATTCTGTTTTAAGTAGCATGTGAGGTGTCAAACTAGGGTGTTTTTATGATTCTGAATCCATTGCAAGCATTTGTTTTGCACCAAAACCACTCCTTGGGCTAAAAACGGCCCAATCTCAATGGGCTTTATACACAAAAAGTATACCTGGAAAAGGATGGCTATGGCCGTTTTTAGCCCAAGGAGTGGTTTTGGTGCAAAACAAATGCTTGAAATGGATTCAGAATCATAAAAACACCCTAGTTTGACCCCTCACATGCTACTTAAAACAGAATTAAATTTTTATTTTTATTTTTTTATTCTTTTTAACCAAGGCTATGGTGGGTACCCCAACTTTAAGGAGCTGTCAAAAATTCTCCTAGGGGGACTGCATTTCAGTCTTTGTGAGATGTGTTACTAGACACCTTTACAAACACATTGGCGAAGATTTTTTTTGGTAAGGAATTTATTCCAAGATTGGAAAATATTCTGCTAATATCCCCTGACTAATAGGACAGACTGCTGTTTGCATCCATCTGTGCCCCTGTGTTTTCAGTGATACATCTGTATTTATATGCTTACTGGTTACCGGTTAAGTAATAATAATGATGACCTAATGACCTATTTCATCTCATGGGGGAAATTCCGTTTTCATCTTCATCCAGCTGAGTGCTGCGCGCAGAGAAGGGGGACCACGTATTTCAAGAACTTATGCAGCACTATTGTAAATTGTGTGATCATTATAATTTAGTACAGAGGCTAAAGCTTGTGCCTTGCCAGGGTTAATCTGCTAAGGAAACGTAGGTGATCGTTGTATGAAAATATTAATATTTTCTTTTCTTATAATATGGATGGATTATCTGTATTATTTCCCACAAACATGGCAGAGGATAATAAAGAAAGCAATTGTAGAATTAGGTAAGAAAGAATGGGCTTTTATGTTGCTGTTGGCACGTGTCTGTGAGAGTGAGGGTGTCTCAGGTGACCTGACGAAGAAGCAAATAGAATAGCAAGGCCTTTTCATTTGATTGAGAATGACTAGCATTGTACTATCTGCCACTTGAGTTTAAGCATTTGTGATAAATCCTTCATGCTGCTGTTCATCTGGATCACACTTGTTTATTCTACGAGGATGTCCCATGATTTCACTACAGTATAACTCTTATCTAAACCCATAGCATCTGCAGTCATTCCTAAAGAAGATCCCTCAAAGCAGGACATCAAGCAGAGAGAAGGTACAGAAGGAAGGGACAACTAGACGCGTCGCAATTCTGGGAAATTGCAAAGTGTGGTTGCGCCGGCGCCGGTCGCGGGCGGCCGCCGGGGCGCGAGAATTACGCCGGGAGGATTACAGTCGGAGGCCGCGCGACGTGCGATTCGAATTCGGTGCCGATCGGATCCCGCGTTCGTGACGCGTGCCGTTTTGATTTGAGGAAATAGGCCCCTCCCACTAAAGAAACAGGCCCCTCCCACAAATGTAGCGGGCCAATGACATCGTCATGTCACTCCTGAGATCACTTGCTTTTCTTTTTGAGAGAACTGGTCCCCCCAAAAATCTTGTTTTTGTGTCAAACGGTTACATTTTGTGCATTTGTGGCGCCCCCTATGGATCAAAGTGGAAATGCTTTTGGGGATTTGTTGAGTAAACCATCCTCGACATGTGATTCAAATTTGGGATTGACTGGACGTTTCGTTTGCGTTTTTAGGATTTTTTTGTAAAACGGGCCCCTCCCGCTAACTTTGGAATCCAATTACGGCCAAACGGTATAGACTATCAAAATTCCACTTGGATATGTTTATCGCATGGGTCCATAGATCATGTGTACAAAATCTGTAGGAGCTAAAAGTGTGTTTTGAAGAAAATTCAAAATGGCAGAAAATCTATCCAGACGGAAATGGGCGTGGCCTATATGGGGATTTGCGCCATGACCCAAGGAATCCAGGGGTATTTTTTTATTCTACAACCTACTGTTCAAGAGTTATAGGCCAAAACGTAAAGTGGACTGTTATAGCGCCACCATGAGGCCGACTGGTGTAATTTAAAAAAAAAATTATTTTGCAATAAACTATGAACCTCCCCTCCAAGTGTTGTAACCCTAGCCCCTATGGTTTCTGAGAAAAAAATACTTGAATGGGATTTTTTTCATTTTCCCATTAAAGTGGATGGGGAAATTTAATGCACTAATAAATCAATATAAATTAAACTATGTAACCAATCTCTTAGCAAAATGATAGCACACGATTCCCGGTGAGGCCGGTCATTTTGACATATGGCACTAAATTGGGAAAAATAAACTGTGGGAGGAGATGCGCGACAAAATAAAGTTTATCTAGAAATAAAGTCGGTAGAGTACTATAGTCTGGTTGCCCATTCGGGCAACCACACTAATTAGAAGCAGTTTGTCTAAACATCCAGCGGGTTCAGTTGTGCCTCACGTCTCATCAATAGCTTCACTCAGAATGTTTGTTTGCTGGGGAGTTGGAAAGATTTTCTTCTAAATAAGCTGTCCTTGTACATTTCTATTGGTCATCGCTATTATTTTTGCCATAGTTAATTCCTTATTTATTCATTATCTACATCTAATTATCCGACATTCTTTATATTATAGTAGATGAGTTAAAAATCTAATCTGTTTTATTACATCAGCAGAGAAAGAAAAGCCTGCTGTATCAGCGGTCACTGCAAAACCAGAGTCCACTAAGCTGGAGGCCATACAGAATGAAGGTAGAGGTTTTGTGGTACACGTGTGCTTCCCTGTGTTTTATCCCAGTTCTTATAATCTGTTGTTTTAAGGAAGCATTGCTCTTCTTGTTGCATAACGTCTGTGGAATGGATACCCACATTGTCTTCAATTTCAAGCCATGTGCTTTTCTCTGTTGTCAGTTTAAACCTAATGGACTAATTGTGAGCTGATGTCACATTATTGTGTTGCGCTGAACGTTGTTTGTTGCCCTCAAACGTTTCTGGCACCTTGGTTTTGGTTTGATACACTGTTTTGTCTGTTGTGGTGTAATATGTTATCCCAGTTTGATCCCAGTTCTTATAATCTGTTGCTTTAAAAGCATTGGTCTTCTTGTTGTATATCGTCTGTCGAATGGATACCCACATTGTCTTAATGACTTTAATTTCAAGCTATTGCTTTTCTCTGTTGTCAGTTCAAGCCTAATGGACTAATTTTGAGCTGTATCACATTATTGAGTTGCCCTCAACGTTGTTTGTTGCTCTCGAACGTTTCTGGCTGCCGGTTTTGGTTTGATACACTGTTCTCTCTGTGGTTGTGTTATAATGTGAATTCCTTGTATTTTATTTAGACTCATAGGTTTAGTTATAATTGTTCATACTGATTTAAATCACAGCTGAAAAGCTCCTGCAGTGCCCCTCAAAGCCTCATAAGCAAGAAGCCAAGCAGGGAGTGCAAGGAATGCATCACGATAAGAATTCAAGAACATGTATTAGGACAGACTGTTTTCATCCATCAGTGCTCCTGTGTTTTCAGTGATAAATCTGTATTTGGATGCTTACTGGTTACTGGTTACTGGTTACTTGTTACTGGTTAGTTCAAGATTCCAGTTATTTCAAGAACTTGTGCAGCACTATTTTAAATTGTGTCATCATATAGTACATGGGCCAAATATTGTGCCTTGACGGGGGTTAATCTGCTAAGGAAAATTGGTGATTGTTGTATTAATGTAATTGCAGGTTATTTATCCATTATATATATCTCCTACTCTCTTTACATTATAGTAGATGGGTAAAAAGTCTAATGCGTTGTATTACATCAGCAGAGAAAGACAAGTCTGCTGTTTTGGCAGTCACTGCAAAACCAGAGTCCACTAAGCTGGAGGCCGTAAAGAATGAAGGTAGAGTTTTTGTGGTACTGTACATGTGCGTCCTTGTGTTTTAACGCAGTTTTATCTACCTGCATTTTGCAAGTTGTGTTCGGTGTTTGTTCAAATGAGTTATTCTGCAACTTTGTGTTTTGTGCACTTGTGTGCACTCCGTGACTTGGACTGTCTTGTTCATTTCTCAAAGGAAATATTGTTTTGTTCAGGTTTGTTGCCTTTGCGTTTTGCATTGTTTCTGGTATTCCCAGCACCTTATTTTGGGGAAAAAACTTTAGTTTGTGAAGTTATTGATAGCTCTCAGATACCCCAACATCTCAAGAGGAGAAGAAAACTGTAGTAGTGTTAACAGCTTATGTGATTTTTGAACACTGTGGTAGTCATTGTCCATTGTCATTTGTGTGTGGTGTAATTGTTTTTTGGTGTATGACTGTCTGAGCATTCACACATCTGTCTTGGTCTGTTTGTGTTTATGCATTTGTAAATTGTATTAGTATTGTTGTAGATTACAAACAAAGCAAATACACATGATTTTGCTCTGATTTCATGCTCGAGAGGTGGGAAGCTCCCACCCCATCTGGGTGATGTAAGAGCAGCCTCCTTTTTTGCATTTCATATAGCTCAGTCTTGATGTCGTATCAAATCTGATAGCTTGCGGGTTACACACATTATTTGGCCTCCACTTATATAACACCTTCAATCCCTAGTTCTTCCAGTCATGTTCACTCGAGAGCTGCAGAGCCAGAATGCTGATGAGGGTGGCTGTGTTACCCTGCACTGTGAGCTCTCTAAACCTGGGGTCCCTGTGGAATGGAAGAAGGGGACACAGGCTCTTAAGTCTGGAGAAAAGTACCAGCTGAAAGAGACAGGATGTAGTTTTGAACTTCAGATCTTGGATTCGAACCCTGGAGACACAGGAACCTATTCTTGCTGTGCGGAGGCCATGGAAACCTCGGCCACTCTTATAGTAAATGGTAGGACGTTGGTTGTTTTGCCGGTATAAAACTGCTCATCTTCATCTTTTTTGTTGATTGTGCTGTTGACCTTTGCTGAATTTCTGTGGGTATTGAACAGTAGGTTAGATAATCATCAATTATTATTCCTTTTATTTCGTCAGCTCTCCCAGTTACTTTCACAAAAGAGTTGGAGAGCCAGGAGGCTGAGGAGGGAGACAGTGTTTCACTGCGCTGTGAGCTCTCTAAACCTGGGGTTGCGGTGGAATGGAGGAAGGGAGAACTGGGTCTTTGTCCCTGTACCAAATACGATATCACTCAGAAAGGACACAGAGCCACACTAGTAATCCGTGATGTAGACGTGGAGGACTCGGGTAGCTACACATGTGACAATGGTGACCGTCAAAGCACCTCACAACTAGTTGTGAAGGGTATGTTATAATAAACCGTTCTCTGCAACTTGTTCATGTCTTACAGCAGCTATTAGCTTGTGATGGGGTATCATCATCGCTCCCCCCCCATAATTTCTCCTCACGTGTCTTACAATATTCCTTCCGTTTTTACAACCCCCCCCCCCCCTCCGCCCCGTAGCCCAACCGGTCTTTTTCAAGACCCAGCTACAGCATATAGAGAGGGAGGCAGGGGAGATAGCCATTCTCCGCTGTGAGACCACCAAGGCGGGAGCCAGTGTGGTCTGGAGACGCGGCGACAGGGTGATTGAATCAAGCAGCAAGTACCAGCTGAAACAGGATGGGGCTCAAGCCCAGCTGATCGTCTATGCACTGCAGGGAGACGACTCTGGAGAGTACTCCTGTGACTCAGGCAACCAGAAGACCTCAGCCATTCTCACGGTGCATGGTAGGGATTATATAGCAAGGATTTCTTTATCCTTTCTTCGTAATCCCTCTCAATCATGTCCCTTACCTCTGGAGTAATGCTCCCTTTCCTTGTTCTTCATTCATTCTTCATTCATCTGCTCTTTTCCCATCCTTATCTAACCAAATTTCACCCAATGACTCACCCATGTAACAAATCCAGTTGGGAGATAATTCAAGACGGTGTCTTTCTGATTCTATTTTATGATTCTATACATCATCCCATGTGTCTTTACCGCTAATAATACTTGTCCCTTGCTTTGGAATTCACACTTTTTAAAGCACTACTCACGTGAGCACTTTTTCTGTGTTTCCATCATTTCCTCCTGTCCCTTTTGTCTTCTTTTGTAAGCACGCCTCTCTTTGCTTGTCTTGCCTTGACGTTCACTCTAACAACACAAACCTTGAATCACCGGAACAAATGTTGATCATTATGCATCCCAACCACTCCAATCCTTTCCCTCCAAACAGAGGTTGATGTTACCATAGTGAAGTTCTTGGAGAGCTGTGTGGTGCACGAGGGGGATGACGTCCACTTTGAATGCCTGGTTTCTCATGATGAGGCACCACTGGCCCATTGGAAGCTCCAGGATGTCCCTCTACAGAGCAATGAGATGAACTTGATCCAGCACAAGGGCCGAGTGCACAGCCTCACACTCAGAGGTGTCACTAAGGTCGACTCAGGCACTGTAACCTTTACAATGGGCAACAACACTTCCACTGCCTCTCTGACAGTCCGAGGTAAGAGGAAATGCGGATAGGATTCTAACTGCAATGAAATCAACTAACACACCTTTTTTGCTATGGGAATGTGAAGAAATAATCTTCATTTTCATCACCAGACTCCAGTCTCGGGTCTGTACTTGTGGAAATTTTAGACAAAGCATTCCACATTTGATGCTTTTGATTTCCAAATTTTCATTTCACTCTCTCATTCACTCTACCTTTCCACTTTATCATGTCCATATTTCACACTGAACCTCCTCATATTCTATTAAGGTGACTCATATTTTGCCATTCTCTCTATCACATTTAAAACTGATCATGATATGTATTTCCTAAACTTGACAGTTCTTGAATAAGGACATTCTCTACATCTCTAACATTCTAAGGACATGCAACAGTTTTAAGGTTTCATATACTAACTTGGGCACAGTGACATACAGTACTTTGACATGGATTGTCAACAACTTAAGTATCAGTTGTTCCTGTAACTTGATAATGCTCCATAGAGCATTTGTTTTGAAAAATGAAAGTTGTTTCCTGAGACAAATTAGAAACGTTACGTTACGTATCTAACAACTATCAAATTGTGTGTTAATGCACTGTTGGCCAAGTAATTTGTTCCAGCAGCTACATGCTGTTTTAATGTAGATTGCTGAACAATTATTGTTTCAGAGAAGAGCTGCTGCGGTAAAAAGAAACTCAAAGAAAGATTATTATGTAAGTGCGGACTGTTTCTTAAGACTGTTTGCTGAGAGTCTGCACCTGTCTTTCCTTTTCTTAAACCACTGTCAGTTGAGCACACTTAGCTCTGGACTTCAATCCCATAGTATTTGTCTCATTCTAGTCACGTTCTCTTGTATGCCTCCATAATTGCTTAGTTGAAATTGTGTATATAGTATATAACAGCACTGAAGATTTCCTTTGAGGATAAGTCTATGTCATCATTCCCATGGTCACTCCTAAATCTTCCCAGCGTGTCCACATAACCTATCATGGTTTCTCCTAAACCTTCTCAATGTGTTCACCTAACCTATGATGGTCTCTCCTAAAACTTCTCAACGTATTCACATAACCTATGATGGTCTCACCGTGTTCACCTAACCTATGCTGGTCTCTCCTAAACATTCTCAACATTCTCAACGTGTTCACCTATCCTACAGTATTATGGTCAGTGTGTTGTTCACCTAACTTATGATGGTCTCTCTGGCAGTGGCTCCAGTGTTATTCAAGAAAGGGCTAGAGAGCCAGGAGGTGGTGGAGGGAAATGAAGCCACCCTGTCCTGTGAGGTCTCCAGTCCTGATGCCAAGGTGACCTGGAGGAAGGGTTCTGTTCTGCTCTCCCAGGGAGAGAAGTACTCTGTGGAGCATAGAGGTTCCACCCACATTCTTGTGGTTCATAAGCTGAAGACTGACGATGGCGGAGATTACATCTGCGATACAGGAGACAAGCAGAGCACAGCCACGCTGACTGTCAAAGGTAAAAGACAAACTCAAAGTTCATGCTTTCGCCATGTCTCGTGACCAGAGGCACGGATAGAAATCCTGGGCTGACACCCGGGCCCCCTAATAATAATTTGCCAAACTGACACAAAACAAAATACCGCTTTTTCATGACCGAGTAGGAGTGCTTTATTTTTGAGTACTCGCTGATACAGAGTACAAGAATGTTTTGAGTTTTTAAAATAATAATAATATTAAAAAGTGTCAGTTTTCAGCTGTATTTTAGCTTAAATGTATCTGTTTCAACTACTTCAGGATTTCCCCCATGAAGTAGCAGAAACATATCCTAAAGTTATACTACTCAATCGTTACATATGGCATTGTAGTTGTTTAATATCCATATAGTCAATTACCACGTGCCCCTCCCTCTGGGTTATGGGATCTAAACAACTCCCATGTCCCTCCTGGTTATGGGATCGATGTCGCTTAGAAATATGCAGCCGCCGTTATTTGAACAATGTCACTTGTAAACACAGATCTTTGAAAGTTGTTTTTACTGGTGACAAGCTGCAAAATGCTTCACAGTGCACCTTTCAAATAGGCTACTCCAAAAACATTGGACCCAAGAAAATGGATGAAGGTGTGTATTCAAGAAAAAAAGGGGTTCTTGCCATCGCCATCATTCTTCTTGAAGGTCATCTCAAGGTCATCCCATCATCAAATATTGGATAAATATTCTCTGCTAAGGATCTTTTACATTATATTATTCATTATATTATACTAAAATCACAGATTATAGAAAGACAGCCAGTCTACATTTTTCTAGAGCACATACTGGCCCTCAATTATCAATGGAGTGTACAAGTCAGCTTATATTTGATCCCAGGAATTGGCTTACGCCCACGTCCAAGTGAGATTTCCCAAGGAGGGTGTACCCTGTCAATAGAGCATCGCAGTTCCCGCCCACTTCCTGGTGCCAGAAGGAAAAACTCAATGCATTTTTCCCATTGACATTTCCAAAAATATTTATATCAATTAATTTAAGCCTAGAATCAAGCCATCCAGGGTCCTGGTGAATCATGACCATAAAACGTTTTTTTCTGTGATTTTATTTTATTTTATATTTAATTATATGATATACTATATTTAATAAAGACCCTTTGTTTTGCCGTTTAAAAAAAAAAGAATCACAGAATCAAAAGTTTTATGGTCATGATTCACCAGGACCCTGGATGGCTTGATTCTAGGCTTAAATTAATTGATATAAATATTTTTGGAAATGTCAATGGGAAAAATGCATTGAGTATTTTGCGGTGGAACCCGGAAGGGGCGGGAACTGCGATGCTCTATTCTAGTGTGAGATTTGTCCGCTGTTGATAAATGTGGCCCAGCCTCGCCCCACCTGTTTCTCGACATGAAGAAGCGGAATACGGCCGACAAGAGGAACTTCTCCAACATGTGAAGTTACCCCCCCATCTCCGTGGATTCACACACAGCTACACAGCACACACACCTATCATGTGTGTGGGAATGGCACATGCTATTTGCATACACAGGGCACAGACACAATTCCTGACACAGACACGTCAATTAAGAAAATGTAACTCAAATTAAACAAAAATACGACCGCATTCGTAACGCGCAAGTCCTGTAAATAGCACGATATGTCAGAAGAATGCGGTCTGAGGAAGAAAAAAAATCATTTCTTATGAATTCTAGCAATAAAGATACTGTATATCATGAATTAAATAATAAATAGCCTACGTGTTGTCTGTTTGCCGTAGGCCTACGTCAGGGTTCCCCAATTGCAAATACTGTTTAAGCAGACTAACAGACACATCTGTCAGTCAATTGTTGATTCTGGACTTATTTTGATTTTCAGTATGTACAACTGGCTGCTGTTAATCTGTATTACTTTTCAAGCAGACTTATTTTGTTTCCAGAGTGCATTTTTTCCTTTTGTGACCCTCAACACACGACTTAAGAATCCCAGCCCTAAAATAACCCAGTGTCAAATTAGCTCGATTAGAGAAAAAAAACGAATAAAAAACGATCAATTGAAAAAAAATTCAATTGAAAAAAGAGCCAATTTATATACTGTATTCATGTGTCAAATCGTCCAACTTACCCTTTAATGGTGCTTTTTTATGATGGATGCACATCTTTAATGATTCCTTTTGAGAACACCGCTCAGATGTGCTCATTGACCTTCCCATCATCCCATTCACCCTCAGAGCGCGTTCGCATCATCAGAGAACTCTATGATCAGACTGTGATCACTGGCCAGGATGTCGTCTTTGAGGTTGAGCTGACACACTCGGGAGTAACCAATGTGGAATGGTGGCTCGGAGACAATCACCTGCAAAACAATGATCTGAACGAAATGAGCTGCCAGGGCAAAGTGCACCGCCTGGCGCTGAAGATGGTAACTACAGATGAATCCGGAGATGTGGCCTTTGTTGTGGGAGACGAGAAGACTGTATGCACTCTCCTGGTGAAAGACAAACCCAAAGGTAATGGATATGACATGGCCACTAGAGGTTTTTAATCCCTGCCATTCCATGCCATTCCATTGTCCATCAAGCAGCTTTGCTTTTGCTAATGGAAATCTGCCGCCAGCCCGCCACCATTACCCCTTTCATATTAACCCTTCAGACGTGTTCTTAGATGTGATTCACATCTCCTGGCCTTCACTTTATAGCATTTGCTATAAAAAGAAACGCCACCTAAAGGCTAACAAAGACATTTGCATTAAACTAGATTGATTACTAAAACTGTCATTGTTAAATAGAGAAGGGCAGTTTGAAATGTAGCCTAATATTTCAACATGATAGCCTGAAATCAGAATATTACATGTAGTTTCTATGAAAGTAAAGTAACTGCTATATGCTGATGATGGTATGTATATGCTCTATTGTAAAAGTCACTGCATGATTCTGTTTGTATTGATCTAAATTATAATAAATTATAAAAGCAGGTAGACAAATATAAATATAATATAACACTGTTGAACTTAGTCTTGGGTTTCCCATATCTACAGTGCTAATACTAGAGAGCCCACACGACACTGTGGCCCTAGAGGGTGAGACTGTCACCCTGGCCTGCACCATCTCAGACCCCAAGGCCACCGTCACCTGGACCAGGAACAATCTGGTCATCAATGCAGGTCTCAAGTACGACCTGAAAAAGTACGGAGCTTGCCATCAGCTCCGTATCCACAACCTGCTGCCTGAGGACTCTGGGACGTACACCTGTGATACAGGAGACACTCAGTGTGAAGTCATCTTAACTGTGGAAGGTAAAGAACGACGCCGGCGCTAGGGAAAAAAAAGTTCTTTACCTGTTGCTTGGTTTCGAGACTGTGGATCAACATAAAGGATTGGGCTGAACCCACAATGCAAAACTCTTGAATGTCCCTTGTCCTCTAATTTTCACCTGGTCTGCTCTCAACATACAGTGCATCATCAAAATCAACCTTTATCTTTTTCGCCCAGCAAAGATTCGTGTCTTCAACCACCCATCTCATTTTCTGCTGTTTTAACTTATCACCAGGTTCCCCCGCGTTCTTCCAGAAAGAGCTGAAGAGCCAGGAAGCCATCGAGGGGGATGATATTACATTTCGCTGTGAGCTCTCTAAGCTGGGCGTTCGTGTTGAGTGGAGGAAGGGTGGCGTGGTCCTCCACCCGGGTAAGAAGCATGAGATGAGTCACGAAGGGTGCGCTCACCAGCTCTCCATACGGAATGTGGAGCTTGAAGACAACGGGTACTACACATGTGACGCAGGGGACCAGCTCACCACAGCCTCTTTGAAAGTGCAAGGTACAGTATTCAGTTTCATTACTGTTGTGTCTGTCCCTGGTCTCTGCCTCACGTCACTGAACGGATCTGTCATCATTTTTGCAGTTGAGCTGAGAATGTCATGGCATTCCACAATTTCTAGTAAAATGTAAATTTACATTTTAATAGTACATAGGCCTATCCATTTTTTTTAACTTTTTTCTATGTACGGTGCACATATGCAGTACGTTTATAACAAAGGATTAGTTTGTCCTAAACATACAGTATGAGTAATGTGAAAACATGAGTGTATGTATGTGTGTGTGTATTTGTGTTTGTGTGTGTGTTTCACTCTGCAGTGAAAGAGGTCTTCATTGTGTCTGGTTTAAAGCCCACCGACGTCTTTGTTGGGGAGTGGGCCACTTTCTCCTGCCAGCTGTCTGGTAGGGCAGCCGGTGAGGTGCAGTGGTGGCTGGACGGCACCTTACTGGGGCACAGCCCGTTCACTGAGATCGGGCTGAGCCACGGCCACATCCACACACTCACCTTAAAGAACCTGGCACCAGACGACTCTGGCACGGTCACGTTTAAAGCCGACAGTGCGGTGTCCACAGCAAAGCTCTTAGTGAAAGGTATCAGGGTAGAAGTGGCTGGCGGAGATGGCTACTCAAGACATTCAGAGAAAAGGAGCAACTCACTTGAACTCTTTCCCTCAGACCCTGCAGTTTGATAAATTCCTCTGTTCTGAGCAATATATACTTTTAGCTTACTTCAAAAGCCATGACTAAAATGATGACAATGGCAGTATTTTCGGTATTCCTACAGTAGTGTATGTTATGGGTACATTTTTACACTTTGGTGAACTTGGTGAAATTAAGAATTATTTGATACACAGTAATATTAAAAAATATATATATTCTGCAGTGTCCATGAAAGAGTTCTAGGCTCCTTGAATGAATTGTCAGACGTTGAGTAGAAGCTGGGTTACTTGTGATTTCTGTGCCTCATCCGTGCATGAGCAGAAATGGTTTTATCATTTCATTAATAATAACAGCAAGAGTGATTCATGCTGTGCACAATAAAATCCCAGTGTTGATTTAACTCACAGGTACATTTGTTTTCATTTATACTCTCTGCTGAGTTAAATTAACACTAAAGGATTTTTACTGTATGCTTTGATTTTAAAAAAGAAGGAAAAAAATCACACCCTGTGTGAAGTGGGCGGTGTCTTGCTAGCTAATCACAATACTGAATGGAGTCGATCAATCATGTACAAAGGATAAATACATTTATTGAAACACTCTTTATGATGGACAAAACCATAACTTGAAAAAAACAAAAGTTTGGTTTTTTTCAAGTTATGGTTGCTTATATAGGGCTATGCACATGTGTCATGTGACACTGGCCAATCACAGTCCTGAATAGGCTGTGATTGGCCAATCACAGCGCTGGATAATTCTACTAATTTCCTGGGCCCAGATCACAGCGCAGGAAAATGTACATTTTTCCAAATCTCACTTATAGGGGCGGTTTCACCGCCCAAAAACATGAAACTGGGTGTAGCACCACTTGAAAGTTCAATTTTATTGCAGTGGAAAAACCCACAACACTGATGAGTTAACTTGTTTCAAGCAGGTTTAGGTAGCGTGGCCAATGTAGCGGCTGTTTTAAAGCTTTCTAATGTTACTATAATCATTGCTATTTATCTTGGTGGTCATTTGCATAGATATCTTTGTGTGTACGGTATATACATTCTGGTAGAACTCTTTCTGAATTCTTATCCATGTATTAATACTGTAGGAACTCGACATCCTTGGTAGTAATTGTATGGTAGTATGTGTGATTCTCGTAGGCTTTATTTTGGTAATATGAATACTTTATTTAGGGTTTATGGTGTATAAATGTGGACTGAGAGGTTCACATTAGGGAAGTGCTGCTCCACCCATCCACTCAGGCTGGTCATTGTCCCATACTTACCTTTACTGTCACCTCCACCTGTCCCATTCTGCCCCCCCGCCCCGTTCCACCTCTGACCTGCAAGTACTAAAAACTCTAACCCTCCCACTACTACCCTATCACATTTGATACCTCTATTTCCCCCCTCCCTCCTGCTAGCGCTTATTGGTCATCAGTGTGGTGACCATGACCCTGAACATTGACGTTTGGGCTTTTTGACCCCTATTCAGTTTGAGAACCACATAGAAAAAAAGAACACCTCACACACACCCATAAACAGACACATATCTGCCAAGGAGCGTGCTAAATCTTAATAATGCAAAAAAATGGACGCTTACGGGTCAAAATAATTATTCTGTCTGGAGAGATTAACTGCATACTAACATTTAAGAAGGGCAGTCAGCCGCAGGCAGACGATTGATTTACTTTGACCTCCCTTTCTAATCACGTCAAACGCAGTTTGACAATTAGTATAGCAGAGGCGCTGATATGGATCCATTCATAGGTCAGCGGTTTGGACCACACTCCGAGCTATGGAATCAGAGGAGGAAATTAGGAATAGGAATGAAATTTCATGAGCCAGCTGTGGAAATAAGCAAAAACTTTTTAGTCAAATCACTTTCTGGCACCTAAAAGAGAGTAACTGATGGAATCTCTCTATTTTCCCTACTGCTCCTACAGTACTTCTCCTTGGTGTAAAATACCACTCGCACTTTCAGGGTGCACGGATGCTTTTCTGTTTAGTAAATCAGTGGGAGTTATCAATTGGAATTGGAGTCACCTCTTCTATTTTGGCGCCTAAGCATTGCCAGCCTTTAAAATACATAGTACTGAGCCAAGGTGCGCTAAAATCCAAAAGTCCTGTGCAGCTCAGGCACACAGATGCATCAGTGTCACCGCAAACCTTATGTAAATACAGCCCATACAGTACAGTACACACATGCAGTTTCCTGTTGGACACTACCCAACGTGGTAAATGGTCCATTTATATCGCAAGTTTCTCAAAACTGCTTCACAAAGTGCATTACATTCACCCATAAACACACATGTAACAGTATCATCACTCTAATTCACTCAAGACTACTACTCCATGGTGAAATGGGGGTTACAAAGTCCATATGTCGTTCAGCATGTCCAGCGCATGTCCGTAATGTCTTACGGCCAAGCCCTGACTCCATGATGACCCCTGACCCTCACCCTCAGATCCCACGGTAGAAGTGGTGAGCGAGATGGAAGACCTGCAGGTGGTCGTAGGCCAACCAGCTGAATTCATCTGCCAGTACTCACGGCCGGTCAAGGCCCAGTGGAGGAAAGACGGGCAGCCGTTACAGCCTGATGGCCAGAGGGTGGTAGTGGAGCAGGACTGGAATGTGGCTCGCTTGTACATTAGCCGTGTGTCCTCGGAGGACAGGGGCACATACACCTGTGAGGCAGAGGGGACCTGCGTGGTTGCTTCACTGCAGTTGTTAGGTGAGCTTCCACATGAAAAGAGGAACAACTTTGAGGAAGAGCCCCCTCTCTTAGCTTTGAAAAGGAGCACTAGTTGGGTTCGAATCCACCGTGGTGCATCCGGCTTTGTCGGGCGTCTATGCGAACACAATCGGCCCGTGTTCGGGGGAGGGAAGCCGGGCGGGTGGGTGATATTTGTCACTGCATGTATTCCTACGGGCTACCGGTCAGCAGGGAGTGTTGGGCGGGAGGAGTTGAACGAAGGCTCTACATCCTCCTGGTGGTCAGTAGGATACGACAGTAGGATACGACAGCAGTGAGAACACAGAAATGTGTGTGGGGAGGAATTAATTGGCATAACTACTAAATTGGGGAGAAAAAGGGGTAAAAAATGATTGGCTTCTCTAAATAAAAGAAAAAGACAAAAAATCAAAATAAAAGGATTACTAGTTTCAATCCTGTATCATGTCCTTCACAAAAGGATAATTTTTCACAGCCATTTCAAATGTTTATCAATTGGGAATGTGCAATACAGTATGTGAACATGATGATTATATTTCCAAAATGTATATTGTATTTTGTAATTAAATCTTTAATATTACTAGTGCAGTTAATGTTTGGGGCCTTGACGGCCATTTGGAATGTGTGCTCATAAGAAGCGGGCCAGTTCTGGAGGACGGCTCATGTGATTGACTTCACACTCGACAATGCACTTACTCGGATCCTCAGCAATGCACCTGCCAAGTGGGAAGACGATCAGATGAGCGGTTTGCGAGATACCCTGCTCGGAGCATACCGGTCCGGTCCTGGAGAACCGTTAAACCGAGCGATTTCATTCTCGATAGGGAACTCGATCTTCAGATATACCAAGTGGGAAGTCGATCCGATGAACTGTTCTTGAGATATGTGAGGGACGTACAGACAGACATGCAGATATTCCTGGACTTTATAGAAAGATACTGTAGTCCAGTTGACTACTCATCAACATCATGAGCTCACGTACAAATAATCATTAACAAAACCTCAAATGATCTGTCTGAAGACACACAGTGGCCTAAATCTATCTTTATTCGTTCTTCATTCTCACATATCCACTCTACAGGTAAACCCATTGAAATTGTACAGGGGCTGGAAAACGCAGAGACCATCGATGGCGGTGAAGCATTGTTTGAATGTGCGCTCTCTCGCCCTGAGAGCAAGGACTGCCGCTGGCTTCTCAATGGCAAACCAGTGAAGGAGTCACCCAATGCTGAGATTGTGACATTTGAAAGCGGCCGTCGTCACCTGCTCCTGCTGAAAGAGTTGCATGTTGAAGACACTGGCATCATGACCTTCCAAGCTGGCACAGCATCCACATCCGCCCAGCTTTCTGTCAAGAGTGAGTTAACCAAGCAGATGTTATAAGGCCTTGATTGAGTATTGATATTAGTCATGCTGCTATTACAGTATGTATTTATTATTTTGTTTTATCTGTCTAATGTTGTTGCATACCATTGGGGAGCACGTTGGAACCTTGGTTTAAAAAGGTGCTTTACAGTTATATAAAGCTTAAAGCGATGTTGAACTTTGGTATCCTTGAGTTAGATTATAGATACCTTAGCATGAGATAAGTCCAAATATTGTCAATCATATTTATCTGTTGCTTCTGTGCTCTGTGATTGAGGAACTGGAAGTAGCAACACCATTCACTCTCATTTTATGGTTTCAAAATCACACGTTTCAAAGGACAACAAGAGCAAACAAAGCCAATTCTTCCAATATTAAAAATAAACTACTTCTGGTGTGTAATTAGGGGAAAGTGAAATGGTTGTATTCATGTTATATTTCCCTTGAAAGAAGTTATCTTACGCAGCCCCATATCCCATAATAGTACTTTCAAGGGTCGATTATCTGCTTGGTTATTCCAACACTTGTCCTAACATGCATTTATTGAGTAAAAGATTATTACTCTACTTCTCATGAACAAATACAATACATTTAGAAGCCACTCTCAAACACGTCCCCTCTGTTTACAGCGGAGACAAGTGATAAACTAATAATCGCCGACATTGCTCTGGTGTTTAAGTGCCCAGAATCTCATCTGTATGATTGTCACGTCATCCATTTTGTTCGCCTTGATATTGTGGGTGGTAGACACAGTGAGGCCATTCAAAGGACTGCAGCTTCCATTCTCTGCTGTAAACAGAGGGGACCTTTTCATGTTTTGTGACTTGTTAAAGGTTTTCTGATTATCAACCTGCTTCTAAGATACTACTTACTCAATACACATACATACAGCTTTTTCTATATGGACTTTTATAATTGATCAGCACCACTGCTTCTCTGTTTCCTCTGTGTATGTGTTGTACTTAGGGTGGCAACTGGACGTTGTGAAGGGTCTGGAGGACAAGGTGGCCATGGTGGGTGAGAAGGTGGAGTTCTGTGTGGAGGTGACAGAGCCTGTCCCTATGGCCGAAGTTGCCTGGTATGCCAACGGAGTGGAACTGAAGGCAAACGAATCCTGGGCCATGAGGGCTGATGGCTGCTCTTACCGTCTTGTCCTCAGACAGGCAACTGCCTTACCCCAGCAGGAAATCACCTTTGCAGCAAGAGAAGCTCTCTCCCTGGCCAAACTCACCATCATCAGTAAGTGTTGGAGAAACACTTTCCTAGCCCTCTAAGAGACTCATTTTATACTGTAGAATTTAACACATGTATTGTATCTTATTAGC
Source organism: Gymnoscopelus braueri (assembly GCF_963280865.1). Classification (NCBI taxonomy): domain Eukaryota; kingdom Metazoa; phylum Chordata; class Actinopteri; order Myctophiformes; family Myctophidae; genus Gymnoscopelus; species Gymnoscopelus braueri. Next base: position 25,216,013 of record NC_137611.1, on the reverse strand, counting down.
TTCAATGAAGCTTTTCCTTGGATATTTGGATTCCATTCCAAGTCATTTAATCAGATTAATCACTTTATTCAAATTGAGGGTGATGTCAGACATTCAATGCTTCATTCAAAAACCTCAATAGAAGCTTCAAATGTCAAAAAACATTTACAGTGGTATGAATGTATTTATTTAGTGTTATTAGAAACCTCTGACGGTCACTATTTCTTTCCCCCCATAGCTGTGCCTGATCCTCCTGAAGACCCAGAGGTTCTCAGTAAGGATAAGCAATCTGTCACGCTTTCCTGGTTCACTCCTCTGCACGATGGAGGCAGTCCTGTCCTGGGCTACAGGGTGGAGATGCGGGTAGGAGACAGCATCCTCTGGCTGCCATGCCACTCAGAGCCAGTGTCCAATACAGAGTTTGTGGTGGAAAACCTCATCCCAGGCAGTGGCTACAGGTTCAGAGTGGCAGCCTCTAACAGAGCGGGCCTCGGAGAGCCCGTCCAGCTGCCTCAGGCAGTGCAGCTCGGTGCGTACATTTATGATGTGATCTTCTTAGCACCTTGAGCTGCTGTGATTGTGCATAATTGCCAATTATTACATTTTTTAATTATTCAAATACCAAATCATAGTAATATGTCAGCATAAACTGTCATTACTCTCAGCGTTAGCATTTACAATTAACACAGTAGATGATTGTGACAGTGTATAATTACGGTATGTGATGTCTGATTCTTTCTCTTACACAGAGGCTCCAGTGGCGGTGACAGAGCCGTTGACTTGCCCCGACCTGCAGCCAGGTAAGATGGCGCGTGTGGAGTGCCAGCTTTCAGTAGGGGGTGGATCAGTCACATGGCTGAAAGACAGCAAGGAGCTGGAGGTAGGCGTTAAGTACCAGTTCATCACAGAGGGCAAGAAGCAAGCGCTGTTGATTAAGGACTTTGAAGATGGCGACCAGGGAGTGTACACCTGTGTGGCCTCCAGTGAGGCTGAGAGCTCCATCAACCTCACCATAAAAGGTAAAGAACCTCATTGTTAAAGCTGCTTCCTCTAATGGCTTTTGTTGTTTCATGCTGTCTATAGTCCTAGTTTATCAAACAAATTTGGAGTCCCAAGCCAGGGTTTATTTATGGTAAGTTTGGGTCAGCAGAAATCAAATACTGTGTGGCTCTCTCACTGGCTAGGTAAGTTGTGTTTTGTGGATTCCTTTTCTTTTCTTTTTTTAACAAAGCATTCTCGGGTGCACTGCTGTGGTTATAGGTGGAGAGGTAAAGCAGCCAGAGAATGGGGAAGGGGGTCAGCCCTGCCTGCCCCCCGAGGCTGCTGCAGAGGGGGACCTCCACGAGCTGTGGGAGGCCTCGGCTAAGAAACGCCGCATGAGCCGAGAGCCCACCCTCGACTCCATCTCGGAACTGCCTGAGGAAAATGGCAAAGGAGGCCACGGTAAAGCGGCAGAGGAGGTCAAGGAGGATAAGGAGGAGAAAGTGGAAACAAAGTCGCTGGAGAAAGAGGTGGAGAAGGTAATGGCTGTCGAGCCCAAGAAACAGCTGGAACCGAGCTCTGAGGACGAGTCGCTTTCAGGTGGTTTTAATCTGGTCTCATACCTGAAGAAGAGCAGCAAATCTGCTCACATCACGGACGAGCAGACGGAGACCCTGGCCACTGAGAGGTTCTATGCACAGTTCCAAATGTCTGAGCAGACTGTGGTGAAAACTTCCACAGTGCTGCAGACAGAGGTGACACAGGCCACTACCGAGGACATCAGCATCATGGAGATCAGTAATGAGGATGAGCCTGAGCTCACAGACGCCGCCATCAAGATCCAAGCGGCCTTCAAGGGCTACAAGGCCCGCAAGGACATGCGACCTGTCTTCAAGGATACCTTCAAGGACCAGAGCAAAGAACCCGGCGGAACCATTCATCTGGAATGTGTGGCGGAGGGCAAACCCGACAAGGTGCGCTGGCTGAAGGACGGGGAGCCCCTGGCAGACGGCAAGCACCATCACATCGACATTTACAACGATGGCACCTGTACCCTGGTTATCACGGCCGTCACCACCCGGGACACGGGTGTCTACACCTGCGAGGTCACCAACAAATTCGGGGTCAACAGTCACAGCGGTAAGGTGACGGTGGGGACCGAGAGAGAGTCGTCCGCCCGGCGCCCACTGACGGTTGGCTACAGTGCCGACAGCGAGGCAGAGAGCTCGTCTGGCAGCGAGATGGACGAGTCACTGAGACGGGCCAGCAGACGGCTTCGTCGCCTCCTGCGCACCAGTCTCCCTCCGGATGTGGAGGAGGAGCCCTTTGTCAGCGCAGACGAGGGCGACCTGCGAGCTCCAGACCCCCAGTCATACCGTGAGGACGAGCGCTACATCTACATTCGCTTTGACACGAGGACAGAAGCAGAGGTGGCCGCGCAGCGGTTCCAGGCTATGTTCACAGCTCAGGGGGTCCCCGTGGAGACGACCATCCTGGAGGCGGGGCCTGTCAAAGCGGAGCTGCGTATCATGAAGATGGGGTACACCCAAGATGGCACACAAACCCCTACGCAGGATAGTCAGATGCCTGGGTTTATGGCTGGAGCTGCTGGTAGGAAAGCAATAAGAGTATCTATCTACCCTCTTTTAATACATATAACATGTCTTTCATCTTCGAAATTAACCATTGAACCTTTGTAACCTTCTCTCTTGGCAATATTTGCAGCTTTGGAAGAAATAATCCTTCATCCTTCATTTTCAGCCTTTTCCATTTTTAATAATCATTCAACTAAATGTTGGTATTTGTTAAATGTGATGTTAGTCTAATTGATAACTGTCGTTCTGTGTTTTCCAAACCCAGCTTTCAATCCTGTCCTGTTTGTTACTCTGCTTGCTAATGTGGTTTGTGAGTTATTGGTTTGGTGTTGTCTCGTCTGTTTCTTGTTCACATTTCCTTTGTGGCGTTTTCACTGTGTGTTTAATGTTATTGTAGTCTTTTCGTCTTGTCTGTTGTTAACTTTATGTCCTTGATTGTGTGTTTGCCACAATTGAATGCTGTGGTTTTTCCATCTTTACTTCTCAATGTATTTGCTAATTGCTACCCATTTCCACCCACTTGTATCTAATGACTCTATCCAATTTCTCTTCTGGTCTATTTGCATGTCTTCAAAATGTGCCATTCTTTGTCCTCAGCATTGTTATTGTAAATCTCCTTTAATTAATAACGTCATTTCATTTTACATATTGCACCATCCAGACCAGTAAGGACTTACCATATCATGGACCAAACCTGAAGGGATATCTCACCCTGTTTCATAGAAGACAATTTGAAGTGAACATGGATCATTTTCAAACCTGTTGCTATTCGGTGAATCTAACTACTTTGCTTTTTGTTCTTGTCATCCAGCTGCGCCGGTCTTCTTGACGGAGCTGCAGAACCAAGACGTGCCCGACGGCTACCCAGTCAGCTTCGACTGTGTGGTGATTGGCAAACCCTCCCCTGCTGTGCGCTGGTACAAGGATGGTAAGCTGCTGGAGGAGAGTGACCACTACATGATCAATGAGGACCAGGAGGGCTGCCACCAGCTCATCATCACTAATGTGCTACCCACTGACATGGGCGTCTACCGCTGCACGGCTGAGAACAGCAGTGGCATCACCGCCACCAAGGCTGAACTCAGGGTTGACAGTGAGTGCACATATATGCATTATTACATAATACACATAAATGTGCACATTTAAAGGATCATACCGGTGATCTGGCATGGTTAGCTGTAGCCCATTGACTACGACTCGATGTGCACTTGATAATACTGCCGACCATCATCAAAGCATGCCCTGGTTTATTTGATTCACGAGGAAGCCAGTGCCACTGGATTCCATTCATTTCAGTCATGTTATGTTGTGTTATTGTTGTGTCGTAATGCAATTTAAAGCACAGTTTGACTTGCACATTCTAAACGAAAATAGTCCCTGGAGAATCTTTCCATGACTTATTAACTGCACATAGGCAAAAGGTGACCCAATTATTCAGGTTGGTTTAGTCATATTTTAATGAAACGAACGCCTTATCTACAAATAAAGGAAAATGTTTAGGTACAATATATTGCGCTGTGAATAGACAATGACATTGACAATGGCATTGAAGCCGGTGTGGTCCTTCGAATAATGTATACTTGCACTCAGGTATTTGGTGGCTTTCATAATATAACACTAATAAATCTGTCACTTACACAGTGTCCTGCAGCTCAGATTATGACACTGCAGCCGATGCCACTGAGACTTCCTCTTTTGTCAGTGCCAAGGACTATGCATCCAGGTGAGTTTATTATTCTATTTATCACAGCCTTGATAGAGTTTTGTCAAAATAACCAAAATTAAATTGAGTAAATACTGAGTGCTGTGCTGCTCTTCTCTCCTGAAGCAGGGAAAGTTTAACGGAGGCCTTCGAGTCTGTAGCCGAAGATGAACAGCTCCCCCAAGTGGTGGATGAGCTCCACGACATGCACGTCTGTCCAGGCTCTCCCATCGCTAAGCTGCAGCTCAGAGTAAAGGGTAGGTCAAACAGTTATATTCATCATCTCCACATCAATGATGCATTGTGTCTATGAAGAAATGTCACTAAACCTTATCTTCATATAATTGGTTGTTACAAATGCTCATTTATTTCCATCCACTCACCCTGCATCTCATTGATGGGCTATGGACAGTTCAGAAACCTGCCCTTCAATGGGGATTCCAAGCTAATAACAACTACAGCTTTTTACCTTGAAAGTTAGCATGCTGAAATAGCCATTGTTTTTGCATTAATTTAAAAAAATATGTTTGAAATAACCAAACCTGCCTACTGCTTATAAGAGCATATGTTTTCACAAATACTGTATCTTCATTATTACTGTCATTTCTCCCTCAGGTTTCCCCAGGCCCAGGGTGTACTGGTTCAAGGATGGCCAACCTCTGCGAGCCTCAAAAAGAGTCCAGGTGCTGGTAGAGAGGGGGGATCTTCACGGTGTGGAGATTCTGGAGGTGAAGAGAGAGGACATGGGAGAGTACTCTGCTTACATCAGTAATGCAGCTGGTTCCGCTTACTCCTCTGCCAGACTGTTGGTTCTAGGTATGACTGCATCACAGTTCAGAACACAAAAACTAGCTATGTGGTGTTTTACTTTACTTTTTTTGTGAAAAGTTAAAAAATTGCAAACTCCCTCTCACAACAGCTCCAGGGGAGAGAATGCCTGCAGATTTTGCAAAGAAAGGTACTTCATAATTAAATCTACATCCATGGGCTTGTTTATACTGTAGGAGGTTCTATGGTAGACACATAGTGGCATATAATGACACACCATTCTGTTCACAGACAGCAAGGAGCCCCTGGTACCCCCTCGCTTCCTGGAGAGGTTCAACAATCGGAAAGTGAAACAAGGCACCAGCATCACTTTGTCTGTCAAAGTGGAAGGTTTGTTCTTTTATGCGGTTTGATGTATTCCCCAGGCAGAGCCTGTGCTGATTTGCTAAGCTAAGATAAGCTCCATGGGTACATGAGCAATGGAGGGGAAAAAAAGAGTCTTGCCTGCATTAAGCATTTCCACTTCAGAAGCTCCAGCCTTGTTAATATTTTAATCCCTGAATCCTCTGCGGTGCCTACGGCATGGCCGAGTGTTCCAACAAGCACAATTGGCCATGCTCGCGCGCGGGGGGGGGGGGGGGGGGAATCAGGGTGGGGAGGGCGATCTCTGTCGCTACACTATAGTTACACCTACTATCAGGGGTCAGGGTGCCTGTTCAGTGGGGAGTGGAACTAGGAGGAATAGTGTGTGTAGCCCCACATGCGTTACGTTACATCCTCCAGGTGAAACTCCTTATTGTCAGGTGAAAAGAAGCGGCCTTGACATCACATGTATCAGAGCTCAGGGGAGACATGTCGATGTCTGCCCTCTCCCTAGTGCTGTCTGTAGGAGGTAGCAGTGACAAGAGACTAGAACACACAAGGAATCTAAATCTAAAGTGGGAGAATAATAAAAAGGAATTACTTGAATCCCAGAATGATTATACAGAAACCCAGTGATGCTTTGCATTTCAGTTCCCAGAATCTAGTGATTAACTGGGGCTCCATACTGTACATTATGACATCATAGTTTATATGCAGCATAAATTCATCCTTACAAATTCCACACTTCCCATCTGTATTCTCCTAGGATCTCCTACTCCCATGGTGGCTTGGCTAAAGGAAGAGTCAGTGGAAGATGTCTTGTGGATCAAACCTGACACCAAAGGGTATAAAATAGCCGGCTCTGGGCGCCAGCACAGCCTGATCCTGATGGACGTGGGCACAGAATACGCTGGTACCTACACCTGTATTGCCACAAACAGGGCAGGCCAATCTGTCTGCACTGCCCGGCTGGAAGTGGCCGATGGTGAGGATCAGGGAGTCCAAATAAACGTTAAAGAAGATATGAAAGTGATCGATTACTAACATGTACTTGTTCTCTTGTTTCACCAGCATTGCAACAAAAGCAAGAGACCAAAGTTCCAGAGTGAGTGTCTACGTTTGGCAATTCAATTCAATATTTATATTGTAAATGATATAGAATAGATAGACATTTTAAAAGTATGTTATCATATGAAAACCTTTCATTCGACTGTAGGGTAATTACAGTCAGTCCTCCAGAGGATGAGGCTAACAGAGGAAAAGGTAAGACAAACTATTATAACACTGTTTCAGCATCATTTGTTATTATATTATACAGAATTGATGTCATGATGTGTTATCTCTGCACTCAGAGGGTAAAATGCCCTATCTAGGTGAGGTTGGTTCAGAGGAATTCCTCAAGAAACTCACCAGCCAGATCACTGAAATGGTTTCGGCAAAATTCTCTCAACAAGGTGAGTTCCATTGCTGTCATTAGACAAATAATGTTTTACTTGTTCACATTAGAATACATATTGTGTATTCATTATCTACATTATATATTCTGAGAACCCTTGAACAGAAGTGTAATAAAACTGATTAAGTACATATTTTCTGAACAGTAGTTAGTATCTACCATCAGGTTTACACACTGGGAAAAAGTGGAATATGTGCCGATGTGCTGGGCAGTTTTGTTGTGCTGTGCGTATGAGGAAGATTAACATCACACTAGCTTCTCTAACTTCGTTAGAGAACAGTTTGCAGTAATGTTCTTGATCACAGTCCATGAACAAAATCCTTGGTGTCATGTTTCAGTCATAGAGGAACTTCTCCAAACATAAGTATATATTTAAAAAAAACAGACACATATAGTATATACAGTACACTTTGTAAGCGAATACAGGTGTTGATAGTTAACAAGGGGAGGAGTAGGACTGAATAGGGGTTAATTTACCTATTGGATACAAATAAACGACCTATGGTTCAAGAGCCAAAGACCACTATGAGGCCGATTTAAAAAATTTAGGGTGGAGGTTCTTCTTTGGCCCACTGGGAGTGTGTGTGTGTGTGTGTGTGTGTGCAAAGTTTCACACCACAGAGCGAAAACATAATTCCAGATAGAAAATATACATTTATATTTGCTATAAATGTTATATACATATATTTATATATTACATATAGCCTATATTTTGTAATATATACAGTATGCTTGTCACTATTTAATGAAATCCGAAAAACCTTGAAAAAGAATGGGATGTGGAAAAGAAGTGATGACCAGAATCTGTGAAAGGAAAATATAAATCTAAGTTCATTGCCAAACAGTTTAGGTTTTAGTGCCATTTTCTTGTCAATGGCATGGGCAGATGCATTGTTTTTGTCCATTGTATTTGTTTTGTGTCGATTTTATAGAACAGGTTTGGAGGCAATTCAGTGAATTTAAAGACCTAATTCAAGAATTGTGAATTCATTAACACTGGAACACTGCGTTAACACTGAACATCTGAGTGCATTAACTCTGCAATTCTTGAATTGGAATTCACGTCTAATTGACAGTAGAATTGACAACAAACCTGAGAGAAATAAATATTTCTCTTCCTTAGAATGTCTGTTTTTGAGTGTGTACTGTATGTGTATGTCCTGCAACATCTCCTTCCTTCCCCAGACGATGACATACATCATCATTCCACTTTTCTAACGTTTCATACACATCAGTTCTTCATTACATTCAGTACATTCAAATGCTCACCCAGTCATTGATTTGTTATTCAGACAGCTTACAGAATCATGAAGTGCTCCAGTGGATGAAATCATGGCCCAAGGCATCCAGTATGTATCACCAGTGCATCAATCTTTACAGTATAGACATACATTCTTTCCACAAGGAGTGCTGCCCATGACTTGTCAATTTTGTTTTCTTGTACTGTACCACTAGCACAATGGTGAGATGTTTATATTTCCACTATTGGTGGACCAGGCGAGGACTTGTGGAAACAATTTTGTCTTACATTCTCAACATAAACAAGACCCATATACTATAGTACACTTCAGAGACAAGCAAAGTCATCGTCAATGTAAGAAAAGTATGTTCTGTTGTGATAAGAGCTGTCACCACAGTTTGATGCTTTGCTATACCACACTGCATATGCTAATGACATTTATACACGGGTCAAACATCTCTGTCCCTCTTAGTGTTGTCTGTGTTGTATATCTTTGTGATGCATAATTGAGTTTTTGCTGTCTTGTCAGAATGGATTTAATTTAGTGATTATGTAGTCTTGGCAGTCGATGGCTTGAGTACACGCTCACACACAGATATGAATGTTTAGAGTTTAGATGGTTATGGCGTTATGCATTCCATTAGGATACTAACACAACCTTAACACCATAGTGAAGCAAATGGGTATTTTTTCCTGTTTTCTTCTGATTGCCACCCACTCTCTCCTCTCGCCCTCAGCCTCGTTGCGCGTCCCCGGAGCTGACAGTGATGACGAGACCAAGACCCCCTCCGCGTCCCCCCACCATGGACGCTCTCGCCCTCCCTCCCTCATCGCTGACTCATCCTCTGAGTCTGACGAGGGCGAAGCCAGGGGAGAGGTGAGACGTGGCCGTGTTTACACACCGGACATTTTTCTCTTACGTCATACTCTGACATACTGTATGAAAGTGAGAGCAAAATGGTCGTGTGAATACGCTCAATTAAAACCTTCATTCTACACACTTGATTTTATGGCTTGATTGTTGTGCAATAATATTCATTACTGTATTTCTCAGATGTTTGCCTTGCTTGCCTTGGCGCTTAAAAGGCAAATAATGTCTATGGTCTTGGAATATTGTGTCCGAATTGGTGAACATTAGAAATGTAAAATAAACTGTATCCCAGAGGTTTCATCATTCATGACAATGTGTTTCTATAAAACAAAATGGTTCCTTATGGAACTTTTGGCCAGGCATAACAGTATGCAGTACAAAGTGTTTGGGCTTTTGCTCTTTATATATACAATCATATGTTTCCATATGAAAATTGTTTAGGGCCATGTATGAAGCAAGCCTTAAAACTTTTTTTAAACTTTCATATAGAGGATTTATTGGTAAATAAATAGAATATGCAAATATTAAATACATGAATACAATAGCAATTTGTGTCACTCAGACAACCTCCATGTTAACAACGTAAGCCCTATCTTCGTCGTACAACGAATAGCAAAAATAGCCGACCTACAAGCTCACAACGCATCATGGTACACTGTGTTGTGGGATATCTTTGAAGATGTTGAAAATATTAGTTTTCGTAATTTTTTGAAAATATTCAAGAAAATGTTTGCCTATAATGACATACCCAAAATAGGGACGCCATGTTGAATGTGGTTAACTTATGTTGGATGTGTTTACAGATGTTTGACATCTATGTAGCTACGGCTGACTACAACCCCACCATGGCCAGCAAAGAAGCCATCTCTCTGAAGGAGGGCCAGTATGTTGAAGTGCTGGACTCAGCCAATCCACTTAAATGGCTGGTCCGTACGAAACCCACCAAAACCACGCCGTCCCGCCAAGGCTGGGTTTCACCTGCCTACCTAGACAAGAAACTCAAAGTAAGTCTTCAGACTATAATATAACAGGAACCATATCAATTATCGCCAATTTGTATCAATGACCATTTCCACAAGCCGGCCATTTTGCTCTTACAGGACTCAGTCATACAGTACAACAACGTATAAAGGCTTATGGCCCAAGAGCAAAATGGCCGCTGTGAGGATATGGTCGATTGTCATCAACTTGCTTTGTCAGAAGTCAGAAGTTTGAAATGTAATGTTGAAATTGATATTTAGCTTCACTGCTCTATTGTTGCAGCTGTATGCTGATGCAGGTGACCTTCCAGAGACCAGTGTAGAGGAGGTCTCTGAGGGGGAGTACAAGAGGAAACTACTGTAAGTTCTTCTCATCTGCAAGCACAAACAAAAACACCTGGCATGTCTAGGTCTGTCATGATCATGAAATGTTACTTGACAATTCATTGTCATACATATAATTGCAGTTAACTGTTTTTGGCATTGGACATTGGAACATATAAATAAAAATGTCCTTTTAGGCTTTGTAGACAAATATTGTCTACAAAAATGTTGGAAATGTTTGAACACACGATTATGTCGATTATGCAAAAAGAATTGCTCAAATAATTGCGATCAGACGATTATGTAATAATAGTGACAGGCGTAGGCATAACCACCATGCTTGACGGATCTCCTCTCTTGTCTCCAGTCAAATGATTCAGGAGTTGATAAGTACTGAAGCAGAGTTCATCAAAGACTTGGATTTCTTCACTACCCACCACCTGAACGATGTGGAGGGTCCTGACACTCCTGCTGACGTCACAAGCCAGAAAGAGGCCATATTCCGGAACATACATGACATCAAAGCCTTCCACAGCGAGTGAGTTTGGCACCTCATCGGCTGCCTGGTTGTTACATGTTCTGACATTCTAGTCAGCAAATGTATATTCAATACAATATTTTTGGAAAATGTGTATCCTGTTCATTAAACCTGTCAATTGAAGTTGAATACATTCTCAAACTAGAAAAAGTGCTCCTCGGAGCACAGGTCTCCGCCAGGTCAGGTAGGTTATTGTGGGCCAGCAATGTTCAGAATTTGCCAATCAGGATGGAATATAAAAAATCGGACGGAACCATCTTGATCACTTGACTATAGCGATAATGTGTACTGATTTGCATGATGTTTGGACAAAATGTGTAGGAGTAATATAAGAAATAAGAATCGGCCTCCTGGTGGCGCTATAATAGGGCAATGTGAAAAGGGTGCGTTTGTTCTTCAACGTAGTGCGAATGTGCGTGCAAAGTTCCACCACAATCGGACGCTGCGTTCATGATTTGCGGCATTTTGTTCAAAACGGGCAACTCCTGCAAACTGTAGATGTCAATGTTAGCCAATCAGGATGGAATGTGGAAAATCAGACAGATCCGTGTTGATCACATGAATATAGAGATACTGTGTACCGATTTGCGTGATGTTTGGATAAAATCTGTAGGAGTAATATAAAAAAATGGGTTTTGCACAAATCGGTCTCCTGGTGGCGCTATAACAGGCCCATGTGAAAAATTTGGGGCAGAGGTTCTGAATTGGCATCCAGGGAGTGTGTGTGCACAGTTTCGCAGCGACCGGGCCAACGGTGCCTGAGATTAGCTGTTCACAGACAGATGGACGGACGGACACACAAACGGACGGACACACAAACGGACGGACGGACGGACAGGGGGTAAAACATACTCTCTCGCCATGCCTTTCGGCCTGGCGGAGACAACAAACAGAAAAGCAACAACAACAATTTACCGTGCTACTGTTTCCTGTAGGCTGTTGCTCCCCAAGCTGAAGGAGTGCGACACAGATGATGATATAGCCATGCGCTTCCTGAGGAATAAGGAGGGCTTTGAGAAGTACCTCCAGTATCTCGTAGGTCAGGGTCAGGCTGAGTCTTCTGTCAGCGAGAAGTCTATCCATCGCTTCTTCAAGGTAAGACTGATCTCCTCACGTTTGGACTCTCATTACATTATTGTGAACAACACGTCATAACATGACTTAACCATCATTGCCTGAATTCAAGCATATTCTCCCCACCAGGAGTACACTGCGAAAGTGCAGGCCGGTGCAGATCCCACAGATCCTGCTGTTCTTAGCATCAATGCGTACATCCAGAGACCAGTGGAGAGAATTCAGAAGTACAAGGCTGTTCTCAAGGTGACACATTTTTGATACCGTACACGCAATGCATTTCAAAACGTTTGAATCTCTGCGTTACGTACAGGACATGCATTGAATTTCGAAAAAGCACAAAGATTGCAATAACTCCATTGCTCTGATCACCCCCACCTCACCTGTCACCGTCTTTAGGAGATGATCAGGAACAAGGCGAAGAACGGTCAGAACTGCTGCCTGTTGGAGGAGGCCTACGCAATGGTGTCATCACTTAATCAGCGTTCAGATAATACCCACCATGTCTCCCTGATTGAGAACTATCCTGCCACCCTGGAAGTGCTTGGAGAGCCTATCAGACAGGTGCGACCCACATATTGAGGCATTATCAAATAACGGTGATGATTTTGTTTATCCCCATTGACGGGGTTCCATTTAACCACTTAAACACTGCTTTGTTGACCGATGTCCCCCATGGGTCTATACTAGGCCCCCTCCTTCCTATTCAAATTCCCTCTACACCAAATAGTTTCAGCATATCTTCGCCCCCAGAATAGGGGGTGGTTAAAAACAACAAAAGGATAAACATAAAACAATAGGATAACTATTAAATACATCAGACCTACATCACAGCACGGCTTTCAAACAAAACAGGAGATACATCCCAAAAGAAAACATTATTTGTTCATTTATTTATGTTATGCTACTACTAACTGAACACAATCTGTTCATCTGTGTTTGTGTCTTTCTCACCAGGGACCATTCCAAGTGTGGGAGGGGGCTCCAGGCGTTAGGTCGTCCACTAGAGGTCACCATCGCCACGTCTTCCTCTTTAAGAACTACTGCATCATCTGTAAACCCAAGAGAGACAGCAACAGCGACACACAGGGCTATGTGTTCAAGAACATGATGAAGGTGACGCTTCTGTTAGAATTACTGGTAGTAATCAGTGGTGGAAGAAGTACTCCGATTTTGTACTTAAGTAAAAGTAGCAATACAACAGTTTAAAAGTACTCTGTTACAAGTAAAGGTCCTGTATTCAACATTTTACTTGAGCAAAATATCATGGTCAGTATGATGTCAGTATCATGGTTAGCATCATGTGAGTATCATGGTCAGTGTCATGTCCGTATCATAGTCATTGGTCAGTATCATGTCAGTATCATGGTCAGTGTCATGTCCGTATCATGGTCAGTATCATGTCAGTATCATGGTCAGTGTCATGTCCGTATCATGGTCATTGTTCAGTATCATGTCAGTATCATGGTCAGTGTCATGTCAGTATCATGGTCAGTATCATGTCAGTATCATGGTCAGTGTCATGTCAGTATCATGGTCAGTGTCATGTCAGTATCATGGTCAGTATCATGTCAGTATCATGGTCAGTGTCATGTCAGTATCATGGTCAGTGTCATGTCAGTATCATGGTCAGTGTCATGTCCGTATCATGGTCAGTGTCATGTCCGTATCATGGTCAGTGTCATGTCAGTATCATGGTCAGTATCATGTGTTTGCTGTATTCTTCATCCTGCTGCAGCTGAACAACATTGACGTGAATGAGACCGTGGAGGGTGACGATCGCGCCTTCGAGATCTGGCACGAGAGGGAGGACTCCGTGAGGAAATACACCTTGCAGGCCCGAACGGCTATCATCAAGAACTCCTGGTTGAGAGAGTTCCGAGAGCTGCAGCAGCGCTATAGCATGCCCGCGTGGAGTGAGTGTGACACACACACTCTCACTCACACACACACGCACACGCACACGCGCACGCACACACACACTCTTTAACTTTATCTGCCAGTTTATACTTGAGGTAATAATGTGTGTGGAAATGTTATTGATCATTTGCTGTGCTTCCATTTTATCCAGGTCCTCCTGACTTTACGGAAATCCTGGCAGACTGCACTGCAGAGCTGGGACAGACCGTTAAGCTGGCATGCAAGGCCACAGGAATACCCAAGCCTGTGGTCACCTGGTACAAAGGTAAGGGACACACAGTGGAACCGCCTCGAAACCAGCGTCAAATTAACAACTAATCTGAGGTTTTTCAAGCAGCAGACAAAAGTATGTCATTAGTCTAGGGAAAGATAGTGGAGCGCTTGTTTTCATGTACTGTATATGTCAGTGGTTCTCAAACTTGTTTTGGCTCAGGTCACCCCTGTAAATAACTTTATCATCCACGGCACCCCTGAATGACATTGTTAATTTCTAGAACTTTATGTCATATTACGCTACGTAAATATGTGATGCTTTCCCTCTAAGATCCAGTAGGTCATGAGGACAACTTGAGAGAATATCCGTTTCCATTAGGACAGAACGTTTTTACTTGGCGTTTAACCACTTGAGCCCCAGCATCCCTATTCTGGGGGGGAACGTTCGCCAAAAATAGCCGATCTACAAGCTCACAACGCGTCAGAATGTGACGCGTTGTGAGCTTGTAGATCTGCTATTTTTGGCGAAGAGACTTGGTGTACTGTAGAATTGAGAAAAAAAGCACCAAGAACAGTGCAACTCACGTCTAAGTGGTTAAACTGAAGTGATATTGATAAATTCCAAATATTATCAAAGTATTCTGCGGCACCCCTGGACTTCGTCACGGCACCCTAGGGTGCCACGGCACCCACTTTGAGAAACCCTGGTATATGTTACCGTCATTTGTTTTGTAGTCATTCAACTCATTAACTGTTGCTTGTGAGAGGACTGCAATGGAAATAAGACTTTATTGTGTTATCCTCGAACTGCTGTAACCCTGTGGTTTTATTGCATTTCAAATAAATCAAATCAAATCAAAAGACTAAAGGACACTATGCACATTAAAGTTGTTACGGACAGCAACAGGAAGATAAGGACAGAGTATAGCTGAAATGCAACACAGGTCACAAAGTGGGAATCCAACCAAGGACTCTGCAGTTGTGTGGTCAGCTGAGCCAGCCTTCATGTAAAGCACTTAAGTTGCATAACCTTGATTAACAGGCAACAGAGGTTAAAAGCCTCCATGTGCTACATACTGAGTATCAGAGACACAGCCCTGTAAAACGTTGCATTTAACCGTACAGCCACAGTGTCTCATCGTAGATGTTTACTTACAGATGGACGCACAGTGGAGGCAGATCCTCACCACATTATCATTGAGGACCCTGACGGTTCCTGCACACTGATCCTGGATAACATGACAGCGGATGACTCTGGACAGTACATGTGCTTTGCCACTAGCACAGCGGGCAACGCCAGCACTCTGGGAAAGATCACTGTTCAGGGTAGGTTACAGGGAACATCAGTGAATATGTTTCCATGTGCACGCAGTGTTCTGGACACTGGCTCATAAACTAGTTAAGATATCTCAGTTGCCTGAATAAACATTTTCTGCTTATCTGCAACCATACCTGGGTTTTTGTTAATGGGATATGATGTTTTATGCACCAGTTCAAGAACAGAATACTACAGTATCCCAATGGGGATATTGGTGTATATGTAATCATGGCCGGTAATCAGCCTCATTGCAAAGTCCCCTCTGCAGTCAAATTGAACGCCATATGGAATGTAGTAATAATGTTTAGCTATCATTTAGTGATTTGCAATAATTGTATGCAAACAGATTTTGTACCACAAATCCTCCTTTGGGATGTACAGTACTGTGTATTGAAATGTGAGATGTTCCTTATAGTGCCTCCTCGCTTTGTGAACAAGCTGAGGAACTCCACCTTTGTTGCTGGCGAGGATGCCCAGTTCACCTGTATCATACAGAGTGCCCCCACCCCCAAGATCAGGTACGCAGCAACACCTTCTTCTTGTCTACTCTGGGATAGTATTTGACCTTTTTCATTAAATCTATAAAAAATAAATCTAATACAATCTCTCCATGAGTTGCCTTTCTTAAAGGAAATAAATACATGTTTTGTTTCAAAGTAGTGAAAAAAATTGCCTGAAAATATATTTGGGACACTCATACTGTATAAGAAAACATATTTTGGACACATATTTTTGAAAGAAAATATATTTTGGATGGCCACAATTTGTTAGGACTGTCCCCTAATAATCAATAAATTGGTCGTTTTGGACACTCTTTTTTTCCCCACACAGAATGAATTATCTTTGGAAAAATTATGACCACATCTCTAGATGTAATCCTTTAATTCTACCAGTCTATAGGTAGCGAGTAGTCATTGTGAAATCATTGAAATTGAAATTAGAATGTTCAGTTCTGAACCTCACCAACCTGAAAGGCTGATCTCTGCATGATTGTGTAGCAAACGCAATTTTACAGTTTTGTCGATGAAATCAATGAATCATCTATTAGTTGAATTTGTGTTTATTGCCATCAACAAAAAATATATATATTCAAATACAGCTTTTGCCATTTTTAGGTATATTTTGAAACCACGGGAAATGTCTTGTTGTTGTGTATTTTGTGTTCAAGGTGGTTTAAGGACGGCAGGCTGCTGACAGACCAGGAGAAATACCAGACGTACAGTGAGACCCGCAGTGGGGTCCTGGTCCTGATAATCAAGGGTTTGACAGAGCGAGACCTTGGACACTACGAGTGTGAGGTTGGTCTTTACACTCTACAGTCTCACACACCGCACAAAAGTAAAATCCTCAGTGTTAAGGTAACTCTTACAAATGGAACCAAATGTAAGGGTCCATGTGGTTGCATTTTGTACGCTCTCAGAGTTACAAGTGGGTCAATTAACAGACCATTTTACTGTGTACTTGAATCATTTCTGTTTCTATTTGAATTGCTGTTGAGAACCAACTACAAACGGTATAATTAGCACAGACAGTCTACATCACTCGGACAAAATAACACCTAGCTGTACAGTCACCTAAAAATAACTTCTCCGCCTTTTCCAGTTGTCTAATCGTCTGGGCAGTGCTAAATGTGCTGCCGACCTCGTCCACCCCACTGTGGCTCGCTCCAGAGATCAGGCCGTCACCATTGAAGGTAGGAGAGCTCTTCTTCTTATTCACAACAATAATGTAACAATGGAAATGTACAGGCACAAAACTCGATGCACATCTTGCACAGAAGACTTCATCCATCGTTCTTATTCTGCTTTAGCTGTTCATCTCGCTTTGTCCGTTTCAATCTCATTCATTTTGCTTTTCCCATAGTCACTGAGCAGGAGACTAGATTACCAAAGAAAACCATCATCATGTAAGTGTTGGCAGGACCACTGTATGTGCATGAAGCGTGTCTGTTGCCTGGTTTGAAATCATACAGTCTTTTAAACTAACCCTACCATAACCACAGTGAGACATACGTATAAGTAGACAGGAAGCAGCTTCATACAGTATATTGTTGTGAACTGGCTTGTTAACATCAAGACAAGTTTCACAGATACCTGACCTGAATATCTTATATTCATTTACACTTCTGTCATTGGCTTCATGCCATATGGTATCTATGTACCAGTGAAGCAGTGCAGTGCCTTGGCCTCAGGAAACGTATTACTATCACATAACATGGACTGAATGTAACAACACACATTAGTATGGAGGTTGTTGCTCCAGGTGGCAATTTGCAGTTTGTGTGTGTGTCTCTCTTTCCCCATGGCCCCATGTATGCATGCTCATGTAGAATGTGAACCCTCAGTGTGAAGGGCTCCACAGCATGAAGAAGATGAAAGGATCGGCCCTTATCTTCATGCTGCTGCATACTTCATAGTACTTTGTAGCTGTAGCTCATAACATAGCATTTAAAACTACCGTAGACTACAAAATAAAAAAATATTGTTCACTGTAATGAGAATAGTATAGATTATATCAGTGTGTTTTATAAACTTGATTTGTTGAAAGCACCTTTGTCTTTAACCCATGTTAATTTTTACAAAATACTTTCACTGTGGCACCCTGCTATATTTTCAGTATAATGTAGCCTATATAAGTATTGCTATGCAAAACACAGTGTTTTGGTTAGAGTGTATGTATTAGTAATACTAGTTTTTCATTGTATTCTCAATTGCATGATGAGTTGGAAGCAATGTCATTTTGTTCGGCTGTGCACGTGTGTGTACTTTGAATGACAATAAAGTTAACCTTGACCTTGAACCTTGTTCCAATGTGTTCCAAGTGTACATTACCACTGCTGTTGTGTGGCAGGAACTCACCTGCTGTAATCAGAGAAAGACCCCATTTTCCAATTGTCTTCCTTTGCAGTCTGTCTAACCCAGTGGTTCCCAAACGGTGTGCTGAGGCACACTGGTGTACTGTGAGACAAGTCCGGTGTGCCTAGAATTTTGAGACAACCACACTTATTAACCTCTTCATAACCCTAACCATAACCATCTGTAATAACTCATATAATCCCATCATCTTCCTCCGCTCTTCTCTCCACTTGATCCAGTGAGGAGACCATAACCACTGTGGTGAAGAACCAGCGCATGAGGAGGCACAAGTCCCCATACCGCTCGGAGACCACCACCCCAGAGCCCCCCGCGGCCAGGCAGAGGAGGCCCCCCGCCTCCAGGAAGACCACCATCCCTACCCTCTACGTCACTCAGGCTCAGGGCGCCGAAGCCGAAGCCAGGGTGATGGAGAGTAAGCCATCACCCAGGTGGGTGGAGGTGGAGGAGATCATCGAGTACAAGGTGAACAAGTCCCCCAGGCCGTCCAGGAGGAGAGGCGTTTCTCCCGCCGGGTCGGAGAGATCTACCACCTCGTCTGGCATCAGACCCAGAAGGTCTCACCCTGATCTTAACCCCAATGCCAACAATTCCAACAATAAGCTGGTGGAGCAGGGAGATGTGAGCAGCCAGCCACTGGCCTGGGGAGACCAAGAGAATGATCTCTCTGGCACTGCCTCCGGAATCAGTGGAGATGCCTATGAGGTCTCCTCAGCCTTGACCCCGGATGGAGGGGATGACGTCGACCTGGACGACGGAGCAACCATCGTCTTGGAATCGGATGACGAAGACCTCGAAAGCGACCAACTCGCAAAGCTGGAGCCCCAGATCCTGACACAGGGCAGCCACGTTCTGACCCTGGAGGACTTGGAAGATTACGTTCCACAGGAAGGGGAGACCTACAGGTGTTCCGACGCCCACGGCCCCCCTACCGAAAAGCCCTGTGAGATCGCCGTGCTCCAGAGGGAGATCGGGGGCTCCAGCGTTGGCCAACCAGTGCTCCTCAACGTCGGGCGGCCCACAGCGCTCCCAAGGCAGAGGCCCGGCCTCTTCGCCCGCTTCAGAGAGCATTTCTCCGGTAACCTCTTCTCACCCACTGTCCCCCAAGCTGGCGGATCCCAGTCCAGGAGGGAGAGAGACGTCCCCATCCAGGTGAGCCACGCAAAGCTGGAAGTCAAGCCTTCATATTGTTCAGAGGTGCAGAGAGTGGAAGGTGGACAACAAAGCTACAAAACCAAAGTGTC
The DNA here is from genome assembly GCF_963280865.1 of Gymnoscopelus braueri. Lineage (NCBI taxonomy): Eukaryota > Metazoa > Chordata > Actinopteri > Myctophiformes > Myctophidae > Gymnoscopelus > Gymnoscopelus braueri. Next base: position 25,196,574 of record NC_137611.1, on the reverse strand, counting down.
AACCCACACGTATGGCTACACATCAGTGGGCAACCCTGTCACTCTTCAGATAAGCAAGAATCAGTACAACAACGAATAGCTTTTCAAATAAGCCAAAGCAATAATTATTTGGTACATAACCCTTTTAGTCTTAAATGGGAACATTTATACTTAAATGTTACAAAGCATATTCTAACCGTAAGGTTACTGCATATGGCAGATCATTCCATTTTGAAGTAACCCATCAGAAACAGTGATAGGCCCATGACATAAGTCTTTTTCCCCTGTTCAGACAATGTGACGGGACAGACAAAAAGCCAAAAAGGGGTTGGAATATAATAGTTGAAATAGAAGTCACTGTAAGCGGTATTCAGGTGTATGTTGCCCTGTTACAAATACTGTACAACGTATGTATAATTACAATGCATTATTTACTGTTGGAAGGACACCATACGTGAGAGACTGAAATTTGACTGTTTGTGACAGATGCTCTGAATTTCAATATTTTGGTTTGCCAACAAAAATAGTGTCCCATGTCATTTGTAGAAGTCTATGAAACACAGTAAAAGGTTCAAAGCCACTTTAAATCTTGGTATACGCCTACACCTCATGACTTTATGAACAGTCAACAAATTTTCACTGTTCTCTTTTTAGCAAAAAAGGCTTTTTAAAAAGATGAAACCTGAATCATCGTGTTCATGTCCAGGTTATATTGAAGTATTGTTTTCCAGTTTAGTGAACTGTGCAAAGCCAAATAAGGGAGAATACTGCACTAAATGTAGCTAATTACTAATGTTTTGACAAACTGTCTTCGTCAATGTATCTCGAGAAGACATTGGTCATTAAACTAATCTAAATGGAGCTACATAGTGTGCAGTTTACTTTCCTATTTGAATCTTCCTGCCAGTATCAGCACCTCACTATACTGGTGTGCATATACAGTAGAGTACCTGCTCCTTGACAGCATGTACTGTACACATGGAAATACATATAACACAAAACACTAACTTCTGTAAACCCAAGAACATCAGCTAGTTGTTACAGTTATATTGTGATGCGTTACACTGGTGTGAGGAAGTTCAATGAAAGGAAATTTACTGTCAAATGATAAGCATGTTTCTATTGTCCAACGGCATTTCACTACAGCTCTGATTGTTGTTTATGAAACCACTGATGGGCAGCTACAAGCTGCTTAAGAGTTGGTATTTCTACATATAAATGCTAGATCTATTTCACAACAGAGCCTGTAATGTACTATTTATTTCATCAATCGGTGTGCAAGGAAGATCATTTTACTCCAGCTCACTTTGCACTGAACATTATACAATAGACATGTTATTTCTTAGACATTTTAAGGTCTGTTAGTATCAGTGCAATGTCCAAGAAACTCACCGTAAAATAATCAGAAATGGTAGATATATTAGGTAAGTGACCGCATGACATTTATTAGCTCTTTGAAAGCTGACGTGAGTATTTATCCATTAAAGATCACATTCAATTATGCAATGATACATTTTGATTGAAGTTAGAGTACAAAGTTATATTTGGTCTGAGTACTTGAGTTAATAGCATTTACTAACTTACACTGTATTTTGCTAGCTTTTAAAAATGTGATTGCTTCTCAAAGATGTTTTGTTTTTTCTTGGTTGTTTTTGACATGTCTTTTATTGAATTACATGGATGACTGTATGTTATTATTTCAGTTTCAAGCACTGGATTTATTTGGCTGTACTGTACATGTTCAGTTCTTGGAAAGACATGTTACTCAAGCGTTGAATCTGAATAAAATTAATGAACTGCAAATTAACTGTAATATGTCTTTTTTTTTTACATAAATGGGCTCTGCGAATCAAAAAATACCTAAGGTTAATAAACAGATGTGATTACATTAATGTATTGCAAAGAAGAAAAAAAGAATGAGTCAATTCATCTGGATGAAGTGTATTAACCAAGCTGCTCAAATCCTCTCCTCTGGTTTTGACTGAATGTCAAAGTTATCCTCCAAAATATAGAAATAAATGGAGATGAAAAACAAATATATATAAATGTTGGATTTGAACCCAGGATCCTTGGATCATGTAGGGAGTGTTTTACACAGCAAGCTATTGAACTTGTTACTATTCAGAAGCCAAATGGATTTATCACAAAAAAAGCCAAAGGCCTGTTTCCATTGTGCTCAAAACATATCCATTAACAATCCAGACAAGCAATAGCACAGCAAACAACGACATACCTGTATTTAAAAACAAAAATAAATTCAACTGCATAATTATATTGATATATATTTTGTTTGTTGTTAGTTAAAACAGGAGAAAAACACAGTGAGCAGGCAGCTGGTTAGGTCACTGTGTTAAGACACTGTCTACAGTGTAGAGACGTCTGTTGAAACGTCTTTTACCTGCCAACCTCAGACCGTCCGATAACAGGAGATTCTTTTCCGGGGGGGGGGCTCTTGACCACTCTGTGTCCCCCCCAGGATTTTTTTAACAGAGTAGATGTAATTTCCAGTATTCTGGTGGATTTGGGGAGTTTGACACTTTTATCAGGCTTTACTTACATAGGATCCATTAAAAAGTTAAAAGTAGCAATAAAAGAGCCATATTTAATCATAACATTTTGCTGGGGACCCCCTGGAACCCCCCCAAGGACCGTCCGATAACAGGTGATTCTTTTCCGGGGGGGGGGGGGGGGGGGGGGGAGTTGAAAGTATGACTTCTGCTTAATATGTGGCTGCTCTATCCATAGCTCAGTCGAAGAGCTCTTGACTTCAGACCACAAGATCATGGGATCGAATCCCAGCACAGGAGCCGCGGCATCTGAGCAAAATGGCTCCCACGGGTCTACTATCTTTTTTCGCCTTTATCATAAAGGTTGCTGGACAATATATAGAGGATGAAATGCATAATTTATAAAATAATATAAAGGTAATATTAAATACATTGTTAAAAAAATGAGACATGACGCTTTATTAGCAAGACAGTCTTTTATTTTATTATTCCTCATTTTGCTGGTTTCCCCTGAAACCCCTTTACTGTTACAGAGTAGAACTGCCTTAGAATCTCTGCTGATGATGTGGCCATAGCTGAATGGATAGAGAGTCTGCCTGGCAAGCTTTACATCCCAAGTTTGATCCCAGGCCTCAACAATGTGTCAAAGATCAAGACACTTAAAAGAATAGTTCACCCAAATAATACTTATTTTCTATCAATTACACACTCCATGAAGCCTTGAATTCATGGAGATTTTTTTGTTTTGACACATTCCTGAGCACACTCAGACACATTGGTTGGATGCATGGCGGATATAATAATAGGCTATCGCATGCGATAATATGGTATCCAGGACTGATCTAAATTAATACTATCATTTATTAAGGGTTAATAACAGTGTGGGAATTTGCATTCTAAATTAAGGAGACTGTGAGGCTTACAGCCTTGTAGGGTAAGAGAAAAATCACAGTTAGATTCAAGTTAAAATAGTGCTGTGAGAACTTTTGCTCTGAACAGGTGTGAAGCTGCGACCACTGCTTTAGGATGAAAGGTAAATAAGGGAATGCCCAGTCACAAGGACAGCTGACTCAACCAGCTGCTCTTAAAATCTAAGAATAATGTAATGTTAGTTAAGTTATCTCTTTTTGTCTAAATCATCTATTTTCATAGAGGGTTGAATACATATGTGTGTGGTCTTATATTGAGGCTAATGGGATGTTGAACAATGGTTTCATATTATGAGCTTGTGTAAAAGTGCAGTTTAATAGATAAATGTTCTGTGTTTAAACCAAGACAGATTGTGTGACTGAGAAAAGGGCTGGTCAAGAAGCCTGTTGTTTTTAGAAGCTTGTTTGTGAGTGGACAAGAAAGAGGACAGAGAGGAGGTTCTATGTGAAATGTCTGTCTGTATATATTGTGATGTTGTTGTGATTTAAGTACACTCTGTGGATTGGCAATGCAGGTGTCAACGTCTGTGGGAATAAACACATTTCTATGGACAAACCGTCTTTCAAACTGGATTCTTGTGTATTCTTGCACTCGGGAATAGTTTTGATTCCGCCTGATCATGACCAATTTACGACAATAACTATAATAATAGGCTATCGCATTGTAGATTAGTAGGCGATAATTCCAATATTCACTATACACTCCTCATGTTTAAGCCTAACTGAATTATATATTTATGGACTTGTATTTAAATTGTATATATTACTACTTTAATTAATACTTTGCCACACTTTCTCCCTGGATCCATTTATTGCGGCCGTGTTTCCTTTCTTGCTTATTATACATTTTACTTCCTCGTATGATTCCGGGGAGACATCAAATTTCTCTTTTGGGTCTTGAGTCTTGGGACTTAGGCTTATTTTGTCTTGGGACTCAAGACCCAAAAGAGAAATGTGATGTCTCCCCGGGAGCCGGGACCCAAGCCTCAAGACTCTTGAGCTAAAAACTTTGTGAACCACTGCCATTTAGAACAGTGGTTTTCAACCTTTTTCATGCCAAGGACCCCTAAATTGATATACATTTGGCCGCGGACCCCCATCTGAAAATGTTTTGTGCCAGGGACCCCCAGAAGCAAAGATTTTAGTTAAAATGTTCGCTTAGTTAAAAATTTATATATATTTCAAAGATATGCACACATTTTCAAAAATGGCAGATCTACAAGCTCATAGCTTTGAGCTTGTAGATCTGCTATTTTTGAATAGCCAAAGCTAAGTGGTTAAAAATGATTGTGACGCTATCAGTGGCGTACCCACCGTAGAGGCAGGAACTAAAATCTCGCCTCCCCTAGAAAATGAAGTAAAAGACTGACTGAAAAGCAGGCAGTGAAAAAAATCCAAACAGAATAGTGGTCGTCGGACCATTAGCCCGCCTCCTCGTCCATTCACGCGGCCAGGCAGCTAATCACCACCGTTTCCATTCAGCAGAGCGACCCTCGCCTATATAGTGATGCAAATGTATGCCTTTGTCTTCATGGGGTACCAGGAGTGCCAGGGGTGGGGGTCTAGGCCATCACCTGTACTCACCTGGCATAAAAGGGGCTCTGAGAGCAGCTTGAGCCATTCATTATTCATATGATCGACTTTCATGGTCTTTTATAGGAATACGTGAAGCCTGGCTTTACCATCCTGACTCGACACAGCCTGGCTTGACAAAGTCTAGCTCGACAAAGTCGCTCCTTTTCAGCCTGGCTTGGTGTTCATGGAACCGACTAAACCAGGCTGTACGGACCAGACTTTGTCAAACCTGGATTTGACTTAAATCCAGGCTTATTTAATTCTCCTTTCGTGTAATAGGCCCCCATGCTTCTAGCATGAGAGATATGTCCGAGTTTTATAAACACAAGGTCCTTGGTTTGCATCCACTATCTTGAACATTTTCACAAACATTTCCAAGCCTCTGTGGTGCTGGAGATAAGGCAGTGTCCTAGATACACAAGGTATCTGGAAACTTGGTTCAAGTCCACCATTTGGATCATCTTCACTTTGCATCTAAATCTTATTAAAGTAAGTAATTCGTTTTCACAAGAATCATCTTTGTACCTATAGCATGGGAGAAAATGCAGTGCTTTGTTAACAGAAACGTCTCGTTTCAAATCCAACAATGTTTTTTTTGTACCTGGCTCTAATCTTTAACTGAAGAGCGTGCATAAGAACTGATTAAAGGGTTAGTTCATATTTTTTGAGTATTTTCTGTAGGAAATACTTACCATTAATGTAGTGGTTGCAAAGGTATTAATTGATTGCCCGAGTCCCGTGGTCAGAGTTATGGTCCGGTTCTGATAAATATGAAGGAGTTCCAGTAGATTAGGTGGGGGCCGCTCATTAAAAATAAATTAAAAAAACTAGCGTCATTTGTATTGTTGACCTATTTCTACCATATAGAGCAGGTTTCGTTCAATTTCGACCACTCTGTCACATGGTACTAATGTTTGTGTCCAGAATCACTGCGCCGCGGCAGCCTACTCACGCACAAAATATATGACACAAAAAAATAGTACCATGTGACAGAGGGGTCGAAATTGAACGAAACCTGCTCTATATGGTAGAAATAGGTCAACAATACAAATGATGCATGTTTTTTTAATTAATTTATTTTTAATGAGCGGCACCCCACCAAATCTACTAATCTACCGGAACTACTTCATATTCATCAGAACCGGACCATAACTCTGACCACGGGACTCGGGCAATCAATTAATACCTTTGCAACCACTACATTAATGGTAAGTATTTCCTACAGAAAATACTCCAAAAATCGGAACTAACCCTTTTAAGTGTGAACCACGGTGGTACAGTGGTCTCACACACACAATATTACACAGTCTAATAAATTAATTTATAAAAATAGCAGATCTACCAGCTCGCAACATGACAGGGAAACAAACACCGTGACAGGGAAGCACCATACAGTAGATGTAATTTCCAGTATTCTGGTGGATTTGGGGAGTTTGACACTTTTATCAGGCTTTACTTACATAGGATCCATTAAAAAGTTAAAAGTAGCAATAAAAGAGCCATATTTAATCATAACATTTTGCTGGGGACCCCCTGGAACCCCCCCAAGGACCGTCCGATAACAGGTGATTCTTTTCCGGGGGGGGGGGGGGGGGGGGGGAGTTGAAAGTATGACTTCTGCTTAATATGTGGCTGCTCTATCCATAGCTCAGTCGAAGAGCTCTTGACTTCAGACCACAAGATCATGGGATCGAATCCCAGCACAGGAGCCGCGGCATCTGAGCAAAATGGCTCCCACGGGTCTACTATCTTTTTTCGCCTTTATCATAAAGGTTGCTGGACAATATATAGAGGATGAAATGCATAATTTATAAAATAATATAAAGGTAATATTAAATACATTGTTAAAAAAATGAGACATGACGCTTTATTAGCAAGACAGTCTTTTATTTTATTATTCCTCATTTTGCTGGTTTCCCCTGAAACCCCTTTACTGTTACAGAGTAGAACTGCCTTAGAATCTCTGCTGATGATGTGGCCATAGCTGAATGGATAGAGAGTCTGCCTGGCAAGCTTTACATCCCAAGTTTGATCCCAGGCCTCAACAATGTGTCAAAGATCAAGACACTTAAAAGAATAGTTCACCCAAATAATACTTATTTTCTATCAATTACACACTCCATGAAGCCTTGAATTCATGGAGATTTTTTTGTTTTGACACATTCCTGAGCACACTCAGACACATTGGTTGGATGCATGGCGGATATAATAATAGGCTATCGCATGCGATAATATGGTATCCAGGACTGATCTAAATTAATACTATCATTTATTAAGGGTTAATAACAGTGTGGGAATTTGCATTCTAAATTAAGGAGACTGTGAGGCTTACAGCCTTGTAGGGTAAGAGAAAAATCACAGTTAGATTCAAGTTAAAATAGTGCTGTGAGAACTTTTGCTCTGAACAGGTGTGAAGCTGCGACCACTGCTTTAGGATGAAAGGTAAATAAGGGAATGCCCAGTCACAAGGACAGCTGACTCAACCAGCTGCTCTTAAAATCTAAGAATAATGTAATGTTAGTTAAGTTATCTCTTTTTGTCTAAATCATCTATTTTCATAGAGGGTTGAATACATATGTGTGTGGTCTTATATTGAGGCTAATGGGATGTTGAACAATGGTTTCATATTATGAGCTTGTGTAAAAGTGCAGTTTAATAGATAAATGTTCTGTGTTTAAACCAAGACAGATTGTGTGACTGAGAAAAGGGCTGGTCAAGAAGCCTGTTGTTTTTAGAAGCTTGTTTGTGAGTGGACAAGAAAGAGGACAGAGAGGAGGTTCTATGTGAAATGTCTGTCTGTATATATTGTGATGTTGTTGTGATTTAAGTACACTCTGTGGATTGGCAATGCAGGTGTCAACGTCTGTGGGAATAAACACATTTCTATGGACAAACCGTCTTTCAAACTGGATTCTTGTGTATTCTTGCACTCGGGAATAGTTTTGATTCCGCCTGATCATGACCAATTTACGACAATAACTATAATAATAGGCTATCGCATTGTAGATTAGTAGGCGATAATTCCAATATTCACTATACACTCCTCATGTTTAAGCCTAACTGAATTATATATTTATGGACTTGTATTTAAATTGTATATATTACTACTTTAATTAATACTTTGCCACACTTTCTCCCTGGATCCATTTATTGCGGCCGTGTTTCCTTTCTTGCTTATTATACATTTTACTTCCTCGTATGATTCCGGGGAGACATCAAATTTCTCTTTTGGGTCTTGAGTCTTGGGACTTAGGCTTATTTTGTCTTGGGACTCAAGACCCAAAAGAGAAATGTGATGTCTCCCCGGGAGCCGGGACCCAAGCCTCAAGACTCTTGAGCTAAAAACTTTGTGAACCACTGCCATTTAGAACAGTGGTTTTCAACCTTTTTCATGCCAAGGACCCCTAAATTGATATACATTTGGCCGCGGACCCCCATCTGAAAATGTTTTGTGCCAGGGACCCCCAGAAGCAAAGATTTTAGTTAAAATGTTCGCTTAGTTAAAAATTTATATATATTTCAAAGATATGCACACATTTTCAAAAATGGCAGATCTACAAGCTCATAGCTTTGAGCTTGTAGATCTGCTATTTTTGAATAGCCAAAGCTAAGTGGTTAAAAATGATTGTGACGCTATCAGTGGCGTACCCACCGTAGAGGCAGGAACTAAAATCTCGCCTCCCCTAGAAAATGAAGTAAAAGACTGACTGAAAAGCAGGCAGTGAAAAAAATCCAAACAGAATAGTGGTCGTCGGACCATTAGCCCGCCTCCTCGTCCATTCACGCGGCCAGGCAGCTAATCACCACCGTTTCCATTCAGCAGAGCGACCCTCGCCTATATAGTGATGCAAATGTATGCCTTTGTCTTCATGGGGTACCAGGAGTGCCAGGGGTGGGGGTCTAGGCCATCACCTGTACTCACCTGGCATAAAAGGGGCTCTGAGAGCAGCTTGAGCCATTCATTATTCATATGATCGACTTTCATGGTCTTTTATAGGAATACGTGAAGCCTGGCTTTACCATCCTGACTCGACACAGCCTGGCTTGACAAAGTCTAGCTCGACAAAGTCGCTCCTTTTCAGCCTGGCTTGGTGTTCATGGAACCGACTAAACCAGGCTGTACGGACCAGACTTTGTCAAACCTGGATTTGACTTAAATCCAGGCTTATTTAATTCTCCTTTCGTGTAATAGGCCCCCATGCTTCTAGCATGAGAGATATGTCCGAGTTTTATAAACACAAGGTCCTTGGTTTGCATCCACTATCTTGAACATTTTCACAAACATTTCCAAGCCTCTGTGGTGCTGGAGATAAGGCAGTGTCCTAGATACACAAGGTATCTGGAAACTTGGTTCAAGTCCACCATTTGGATCATCTTCACTTTGCATCTAAATCTTATTAAAGTAAGTAATTCGTTTTCACAAGAATCATCTTTGTACCTATAGCATGGGAGAAAATGCAGTGCTTTGTTAACAGAAACGTCTCGTTTCAAATCCAACAATGTTTTTTTTGTACCTGGCTCTAATCTTTAACTGAAGAGCGTGCATAAGAACTGATTAAAGGGTTAGTTCATATTTTTTGAGTATTTTCTGTAGGAAATACTTACCATTAATGTAGTGGTTGCAAAGGTATTAATTGATTGCCCGAGTCCCGTGGTCAGAGTTATGGTCCGGTTCTGATAAATATGAAGGAGTTCCAGTAGATTAGGTGGGGGCCGCTCATTAAAAATAAATTAAAAAAACTAGCGTCATTTGTATTGTTGACCTATTTCTACCATATAGAGCAGGTTTCGTTCAATTTCGACCACTCTGTCACATGGTACTAATGTTTGTGTCCAGAATCACTGCGCCGCGGCAGCCTACTCACGCACAAAATATATGACACAAAAAAATAGTACCATGTGACAGAGGGGTCGAAATTGAACGAAACCTGCTCTATATGGTAGAAATAGGTCAACAATACAAATGATGCATGTTTTTTTAATTAATTTATTTTTAATGAGCGGCACCCCACCAAATCTACTAATCTACCGGAACTACTTCATATTCATCAGAACCGGACCATAACTCTGACCACGGGACTCGGGCAATCAATTAATACCTTTGCAACCACTACATTAATGGTAAGTATTTCCTACAGAAAATACTCCAAAAATCGGAACTAACCCTTTTAAGTGTGAACCACGGTGGTACAGTGGTCTCACACACACAATATTACACAGTCTAATAAATTAATTTATAAAAATAGCAGATCTACCAGCTCGCAACATGACAGGGAAACAAACACCGTGACAGGGAAGCACCATACAGTAGGTGACAGGGAAGATCTGTAACACACGCGCCATTTCTTCTACAGTGACCATACTTAAACAGTCTTACTACTGGACTTTTAATGCACTTCAAAAGATAAACATGACATACATTGTTCACAACAAATGTAAGTCACAGTTAATCTAACAAGACGACATGCACCTAAGATAATGGTGTAACATTTCCATGTTCAAGCATTTAAATTGCTGCTTTACATAAGAAAGTAGTTGGGTGTTAACATTGGGTAACAAGGACATCTTTGCACAAAGGAATGAATGGATTAAAATGTAAAATGAATACAGTGAGACAATGACATAAATCTACTCAATAATCTGTTGCTGAAAATAAAAGCCATCAAAAAGGTGAAGAAATTAATAGATTGAAGGGACAGTAGCGTGTACCTCAATGGGAAATGAATGGGTATAGTGTAGCTTCAAGTAGAGGCGTTTGTCTTGTGTGCTTGATTTAACTATACATGTGTGTGTGTATAGGGTATTCATATACATGTATAGGGTATATCGGTTCTCATATATATGTGTGTGTGTGTGTGTGTGTGTGTGTGTGTGTGTGTGTGTGTGTGTGTGTGTGTGTGTATATATATATATATATATATATATATATATATATCACGGTTTCTTGAAAACGCTTCTTATTTTGTCAAGTGCTCAAAAACAACCCACTGGATATCATTACATGGTACAGTTTAAACTTTAACATAACTTAAGAAATTATACAATATAAAAGTTTTACAAATATACAATTGAACTATAAAATAATGGAGTTAAACTGTTCACATCTGGTCTTAAAAAAGGCATGTAATTTATATGATGTTGTAGATCCCTGATTTGAAGATTGGTGGCCATTACATATTTGTTTTACATTTTCAACATTCCAGTTTTGTTCTCTCTTTATCACCTACAGTAGGTCTTAGATATTATCCTACTACAGTACAGCACATCATCACTTAGTTTTTAGCCAGCCTCACACTAGTTTCAAACCCAACTTCAAAGAGGCAACATTTTGTTAATCCACATTATGGAAAGAGTAACATATTTTACGACGATTTATAAACGAGGTCTGTACAACCACAGATTATTCACTAGTTGGAATCCAGTCATTTCAACAGTATTTAGACTTACACTTCTACCTTCAGGGAGCAAATAGGAGTCATGTTCCTGAGATCATATACATTAACCTTTCAGATTTGCTCTAGAATTCAAGATGACTCAGCTGAAGGGAAGGTAAAAGGATAAAAAGCCCCGCATTACGGTGCTGCCTTAAATGCCCACATACTGTAGAAAAGCCCTGTTTATTTGTGTTACGAGAGTCTCAAGAACATCCAATGTCAACTAAAACAAAACCGTGATTCTCACTGCTATATTACCATCTATAGAAACCATTGTGGTCATCTGGCTAATACAACCTGTAATATTCACTACAATGGAATCCAACACCACCAGCATAATGTGACTGATAATACATTACAGAATTGCTCTGATGTTTAAAGTAGCACAACTCTTTGTTACCAACTATGACCTAAAGTAGCACAACTCCTTGTCACTAACTATGACCTAACCTAACAGACCAGTTTATTCAGTTGATGGGAGTGAGATATACAGTTTCCTCTTGTTACTTGTGATAAATCCATAGATAGGCCAGAACGGCAAATGGACAGAATTACTTCAGTACATGACTACCCGTTTTAAGTTAAGCAACACCATACTTTGACAGGACCAAAATGATGAAGACAATACATCCTAAAGACCATCTGAGTTACACATAAAATAATCATTAAAGTTTTGTGTGAGAAAAAAAAAAAAAATTAGAACCTTGTAACCCAAACCAGTCAAAGAACTAGATACAGTAAAAAGTGTTCCACTGTGATTTTACATTATTTCTTCTGAAATGTGTAAAATGTGTTGCCGAGGATGCTGTCTGAACTTCACTGACCACCACCTGACGGAATGTCCAGAGCTGGAATGGAGGCCTGCTGCAGTTTTGTAAGGAGAAGCCGTAAAAAGGGTTGAGGGCTCTCAGGACCCTCGGTTCTCTATGAAGACATGTCGACCTTCTTGACGTTGGTTATTTCCTGGGGGAGATAAAACTTTGTTTCACATTTTCTGCTTGGCTGTGGCTGGTAGGTGTCTGTTGATATCGCATTTAGGGACACCTCAAACATAATCCTGGTCAACTGTTTGAATCAGTTTTAATCAATGCTCATGGAATAATAATCTGCATGTAACCATAACAGAAGCAAACTGTAGCAGTAGAAAGTAGTTGTCCAGAGGCTTTTTTTTCTCCCCTCAATTATAAAAGTAGAAAAAGAAACAGCCTCTTTTCTATTTGATAAGTGGCCTTGATTTAAACGTGATAATGCACTGGGAGTTGTCCCAAAATATGAAAATAACAAGACTTGGCAATGAAAATAACAAGACTTGGCAGAGAGAACTTCCTGCCAATTCATTAAACCACAATATAACCAAACATAATTTAGTTTTATAGCAGCTTCCTGTTTCACTCCTACCGTCTTATAGCTCATATCATAATGGCTTGTCTTAATTCTAATCCCTCAAATGCCCTATTCATTGTACATTAAACTGCATGTATCCAAGTCCCACATAAGCCATTATATTTTTCTTGCATTTTCATTCAAGTAATATGAGTTTTGGAATATAATATAAGCCCTCCTAGGGTTTCTTACCTCACCGGCACAACAACTGTCTGTCATCTTTCCCAGGAAAGAACTAGAACTATGCATACCGTATGTGTATATATATATTCTGTTGTGCAAATCAAATAAATTAAATATGTGTTTTGGCTATCCTCACTGGTAACTTACCTCAAGAAGAGCATCTTTTAACTTCCCATAGGCATCCTCCAAGTTATCATTGACAATGACAACATCAAATAAGCCAGGTTCTTTACCTGGGAGGAGAGGTAGGATGGTTCAGCAACACAGTCTAACAATTGACGCATCAATGTTTTAAATAACTTTTGAGCACTTACTGATCTCCATGTCCACCTGAGCTGCATGTAAACGCTTTTGGAGACTCTCCTCTGACTCTGTTTTTCTGTCTCTTAAACGCTTTTCCTGAGAAGAAAGGATGGGATAGTGGGTAAATCTCCCATATCAATAGAAAAGGGGTGCAACAGTTAATCAAACTAATGGATTTGAATAAAATTGCTAAATCAACAGGAAGTTGACATTTGTATATATCTAAAAAGAAACAGTACCGGGTTTTGAGAAGTTATACATTGTCAGAATCAGCTTCGTTTGCATTCGTTTACGGGCTAAAAGATGACTTTGAGAGCCATTTTGCTGTACAATGTTTAAGTGAATGAAGAGTATATTTAGAATGATCAATTTCTAATCAATGGAGCAACTATTTTTGATTTCTTGCCCACCTTTGGAGTTACATCATGGCAAGGTGACTACACAACCCAAACCTCTACCAAAGTGTCCTAGCCCTTTGAGTGGTTAATCAATGCCCTTTGAGTGGTTAATCAATGCATTGATATATAAACATTCTATAAATCGAAAAACTAATCAATAGAATAATTGCTAGGAAAATAATCTATAGTTGCAACCCCTACATAGAAAACAATAGCTATCCATGATAGCTCTGCAAGACTTGTAACAATACCCTACCACTTCTGTCCTACACAGTTACTGTATATCCTTTTAAACAGTATACATGAAACACTACACTGCATCTTGTATCGCTGACATGGATCCACAGAGACTGCATGTCCTTACCAGGATGGGCATGGACGGAGGCTGGATGGACACATAGATAGGTGTTAAGTCTGTCCTCTTGATGTTTTTCACACCCTGCATGTCAATGTCCAGTACGCAGATGAGGTTCCTGGCCTGGACATCTTGCACAGCAGCTTTGCTAGTCCCATACAGGTTTCCTGAGAATTCTGCGTTCTCAAGGAACTCCCCGTTGTCGATTGCAGTCTGCATAACTTCCCTTGTAACGTAGTGGTAATCTGAGATGAGAACAAAATAGACAAGACACACAAATCTTGAGCCAAAAGGGGAATGACTAGAAAGGAGTTAAGGAGTCACAGAAGAATAAGGAGAACGTACCTTTGCCATTCTCTTCGCCAGGTCGAGGATTTCTTGTTGTATCTGAGGAATGACAATACATTTGGCTTATAGATTTTCGTACTTCCTGACATTTGTAAATCATGTATTTTCCGGGCAGTCGAGTTCACTGAAAAACAGAGACTTGATCTTGATCATCGAGGCAAGTAAGCTACAGGCTAATAATATATACTGTACTGTATATATTCATAAGAACATGACTTGGCCAGATCGCCATCTGCATCAGTGCTATCATAGTTTACACAGGCACACTTACGGGACACACTGAAGCCAAAAACACCATTGTATTCCTTCATGAGCTTCTTAACCAGCGTGCTTTTCCCTGCCCCTGACGGGCCACTGAGCACCACAGGCCTGGGACCAGCCATAGCTTGAAGAGAGGAGAGAGAGACTGGGTTAAAGTGGATGTAAGCAGAGAGCAGAGTGAATCTGGGCAATGGGAGGAAAAATACAAACACTGGAATCTTAAAACATGTGGGCGGAGTTAGACCACATTCACAAAAGCATGAGTCATGAAGCATACTTTTCAATCCCTTTCACTGAGAAGGAAAAAGAGGTGGAACAAATTCACAAAGCAATGACGGCCTCGACTTTTTTTGGAGTATGCTTATTCATCATGTGATCAACACAATTAACATTACAAAATGGTCAGCAGTTTCCAAAAACTGGTTGCACTGCTGAACAATCACTGATGCAGGAATAATTTCCCATAAGACCAGCAGACACAGCCAGGTCCTCTTGTTAACAAGGTGCTATCATGGAATACTTACACCCTTAATTGGGCTTGCAGCCCAACCCGGCATGGTGCCAAGATACGACTGCAAGGTTAGGAAAATCAGAGCCAATTCATCAGCTGTTTTCTTATAGGTAAAAGTTTGTTAACCTTAAACAGATATATGTAACAAAAGCACTTCCTCTTACAATCAATAAACACACACTAGTCTCAGGGTCCGACCTGACAGTGCAACTTTCATATCAAACCATTTACTTTAGGCCTACATATCTTGCCCTACTAGAAATATTCATATACTCTCTTCCAAAACAGATTCTCAAAAAATAAGTCTGTACTGCTTTTTCCAACTTTTGCCTCTCCAAAATATTGAATCACTTAATTAAAATCACTAAACCTTTTCAGCAGCCTGAAGAATCAAGTTATAAATGTTTTCTCTAGGCATTGTCCTTACCGTTACTCAGTAGGGAAGTGAGTGAAAGTGCAGGCAGATCTATATATATATGGATGGTATTTTTCAAGAGCTTGGGAATTGTATATGTTTACATGGAGGGTGTAGCCTAGCTTTTTGTGGCATGCCGTGTAGGCAGGGACAAGACGAAGAGAGAGAGAGAGAACCCACACTAGATGATAATTACCTACAAGTGAGCCCTCCCACCAGTTATCTTTTTGACTTGTAGAATTTGTGTAAATATTTCTTATCATTCAATCATTCAGTATACTGCACTAAACCTCAGAGAAGAATTCCTCATACTGTACATGAAAATATAAGCCTACCTGGCAATAAAAATGTATCTGAATTCTCAAATTCTCATGGCTATTGAGTAGGCTACTCATACAGTTCTTTAATTATCCAATTTTACAAGAAAGACCCTTTGTGAAGGTGTTTAAATGTCATAAAAACTAGTGCTTAAGAGAACAACAACTAAATAGTCAGTCCAAAGACACTGGAAGACTAAAAATACCAAAGTCTATTGACTAATAGACACTTAGACAGTAAGGTTATTGATTTGCAGTTGTGCATATAATAATATTGCACAACATTAATAAATCTAATGAACAGGCTATGCGTAGACTGAGCTATATAGGCCTATACATAAGAACTGTAAGGACACTGATACTATGCCTTGTAGTCAAACTTAGAAGACTACTTATGTCTATACATCAAAGTCCGGTATCATAGTTTTGGATGCAGCTCCAAAAATAAAGCAATTGATGATGACATGACAGAAATGTCAGACAGAAATCTTAGATATATTTTCAGACTAGTCCACACTTCACATGAAAAAAAATAATCTTAAATGTGATTTATTAATTACTACTAACAAATGGGCTTCCATGATATTTGCCATGATCTCAGACAATTCTAAAAATCAATGCATTAAAACCATTCTGTGCCTCCAAGCAAAACAGGTGCAAGTGACAGTGTCATTCTTCTCCAAAGCCTCTTGATTGTTTACCCTAAACAGCAAGGTGAAGCCCTTTCATAAGGCCCTGTTCATAAGGGTGTACATAAGGGTGGAATCGACTCATTCAGAATAAGCCAATTTCATCCTTTACGGAACCCTGTTCTGTTGATCACTATAATTATAAATGATGTCCTCAATAAGTAAAGTGTTCCCTACAGAGAAATCTGAGGAATGAAAAGTTGCTTCACTATTCTCAAATTCATATCACAGTTGCTATTCTGGAAGCCGGTACTTGATTTATTTCCATTCGCCCCTCTTTGTATCTTCTATTATTTACTCAAGCAAAATGTTCCTCTTGATATTCAAGTGGCGAGAGAGCTTCCTAATTTTAAATGGAGCATGATTGTTGGTAGGGCACTTATAGTACAAGCAAAGTATGCTCTCTGCACAGTGCAGGGTCATAGTGAATGGAGAGAAGGAGGCAGCTAAAACTGGCTTGACAGTTGTAACACCAGGTTTCTTTTCCCCTTCCAAGATTTTGAATGTCACAAAGGAAGTTCATGGAAGACTTGATGCTCAGGGAGGGAGGGATGGATCCACAACGTTGTCCCACATTGATCAGTGATCACTAATCACATGCCCAATAAGGTTCACTCTCTCAAGTCATCATTCCTACCGAAACATTTGCAACAGCGTTTGTTTCTGAACACTTCTGGCTCACATATAGCATGCAAGCAATTCCATAAACATTGTTTTACTTACAGTAACCATAACTAAACTATGTTTTGCAGCACTTAAGGATTTATGAGTGCACATTAATTTTGAGCATAATGAAAACATGAGCTAGGCCAAGAGGTAATAACATACTGTAAAAAAAAAAAAAAATCTGACATGAAGCTTTGACCTGACCCAGCTCCAGAAAAATGCAGCTGTAATGTTACTGCTAATTCTCACACATTTCACAGTCAGTCTCAACGTTTTTAATCTGACAAAGGGCTCTATTATAGAAAATGTGGGACATGTGACTGATGTAAGTTTATGTATATGGGTACCAATTAGAATCAAGACATGACTTACATTACACCAAACCTGTGCACTGAATGGTATGCAACTGATCTTTGGCTGTAACCAATTTAGAAATCTGCTGTAATTAACTTCATGTGAAATCTGTTAGGACTTAATTTGAAGTGTGTTGCATACAGATGCAATTTTGTCACAAGACAAAACGTATACAGGTGACAATGTCTTAAAATATGCTCAACAAAAACTGTGAAAATAAGCTCTCCATTCCATTGTATAGAATAGATAGTTGTGACAGAATAATCAGAGTTAGATCAAATAGTGAGACCTAAGCCATGTACTCCAAATCATCCATTTATAGTTCTAAAGAATAACACGGACAGTTTTTATTTCGGATGCTTTTTTGTCATTTAATCAGAAAGCAAACAATTCGCTAAAAAAAAAGGCAAACATGCCTATCGGGCATATATATTATCAAATGAACAGTTTAAAAAATCTGTACTTCTCAGACAGAAGAATAATTGCTAGTTTACGTATTTGCAAGAACAATAACAATGATGGTTGAATTGGAAAAATAACATCAACTAAAACGCCTTCCAGACAGTTCCTACCTGAGAAGAATCGAGTGGAAATGTATCTCAAGTACATGAACATTAAAGCTTCTATAAATCCAAGGCTTTTGGCCGCGTTCCTTCCCTAGATGAGTGTCTCTCTCTCTCCTGCGCCCAGTCCGCTTGTGAGAGCCATTACATTACACACCGAGTCTAACGTCATCACGTCGTCAGAGCCACAGCAGCAGCATCAGTACCGATTAGTACACAATCCACTGAAAACACACAAAAGCCACCAAAACTAAATGTGATCAAATGGTCTGATCGCCGAGGCTTCATCGTTATTAACACCATGGAGTCACGCTCGCATTTGATTCATTTCTAGGATGCGGATGATGATGCGGGTTTTCAGAAACGCCGAAAGCGGAAAAGAAACTAGAAAATAACTTTAAAAACAAAACGGTTTCTTCTATTTTTTACCTAGCTATGTTGTTGTATTGCAGTTGTGTTAATGTTTTGGACCGGGACTGACTGCCATGGCTTTTATAAGCTCTCAGCCGGTTTAGTAAACATGTTTGGTAAATTAGAGTTCTAAATATGGTGGGTAAACGAGAACCTAAACTAAACATCATCGTTCTGACGCGCATGCGCAGACACACATTGTTGCCAGGTTCTGCGAGAGAAATAAGCAACCGGGTCTATGAAAACAACCCAAAAAGAGACAAAGGCAGAAAACAGCCGATATATGCGACGCGTTGTGAGCTTGTAGATCTGCCATTTCAAATTCTTGAGAAAAGTGAAACATTTTGAATATTTTTTGAAACATTATAATAACAAGACAAATCTGATACGGGGTCCCTGGCACAAAATATTTTCAGATGAGAGACAAACACATTAATTTGGGGGTCCTTGATTTGAAAATATCTGAGAACCACTGGTTTAAGAACAAAATAAGCAACTACACTTTAGAAACAAGCCCAAAAAAACGCAACCCGCATTCCCGCAACTACTAATAATTATTTACAAGCAACTTTACAGAAAAACAAGCCCAAAGTCGCTTATAATAAGCAGACATGGCAATACTGGCAGAAACGCATGGACTAGATCCCGAACAATCTCGGAACTCGCGAGATTCGTTCCCGGATGAACTGAAGAGAGAAAAAGACAAGTTAACTTAGCAGGCCTGCTAGCGGCTAGCACTGTGGCACCCAGTACGGTCTGTCTGTGGTTACACCTACACGTGTGTAAAGGAACGGTATCTAACGCGACGCGAACATGTTTGGCTCCTCGAGGTCCGGAGGAGTCCGGGGAGGACAGGACCAGTTCAACTGGGACGACGTGAAAACCGACAAGCACAGAGAAAACTACCTGGGTAAGTGGGACTTGATAGGAAGTTGACGTTAGCACCCATGGCTAGCACTTAGCCCTGCTAAACTCGCTAGCACCGGCTAATGCTGGCCAGATAAAGAAAGACAAACCAAAGGCAGTGATAGTTCAATTTGTAAGAGCAGTCATCATAAGGCATTATCTGTCTTACCTGCTTCAGTACCGTTTGTACACCAGTCACGCATCACAACGATTTTAGGGCCTCAAACTCTGTACGACTTGTTGACTGAATGAAGTTTGCTGCCTGGGACACGACTGGCATCTATAGGAGCTGACCCGATAGATCTCACCACCACCAGCAGCTGCCCTGGTCCTCTTAGTAGGGGGTACTAAGCACAAAAAATGGCCAAATCGTTACGCGCCGGATAAAAGCATGAAATTTGATACAGATGTCCCTTGGGTCATCCTAAAACATCCTAGAAGGGGTGCCCAAAAAAAATCTTAAACAGGAAGTGACTTATGGACAAAATTCAAAATGGCCACCTAAACTGTTGACCGTTGACTCAAAAGACACCAAAAGAATCTCCAAAAAGCATAAAATTTGGCACATATGTCCCTTGGGTCATCCTAAGACATCCTAGAAGGGGTGCCCAAAGGAATCTGAAACAGGAAGTGAGTTATTGACTAAATTGAAAATGGCCGCCTAGTGTTGTCGATTGACTCAAAAGACAACTAAAGAATCTCATAAAAGCATACAATTTGGCACACATGTCTTTTTGGTCATCCTAAGACATCCTAGAAGGGGTGCCCAAAGAAATCTTAAGCAGGAACTGAGTTATTGACAAAATTGAAAATGGCCGCCTACAGTGTTATCTATTGACTCAAAAGACAACTAAAGAATCTCATAAAAGCATACAATTTGGCATACATGTCCCTTGGGTCATCCCAAGACATCCCAGAAGGGGTGCCCAAAAAAATCTTAAACAGGAAGTGAGTCATTGACAAAATTGAAAATGACCGCCTACAGTGTTGTCGATTGACTCAAAAGACAACTAAAGAATCTCATAATGGCATACATGTCCCTTGGGTCATCCTAAGACATCCTAGAAGGGGTGCCTGAAATTATCTAAAACAGGAAGTGAGTTATTGACTAAATTGAAAATGGCTGTGTACAGTCTTGACAGATGATGCAAAAGACACTCATAAAAAATAATCTCATAAAAGCATGAAATTTGGTACAAATGTCCCTTGGGTGATCTGAATGCATCCTAAGGGGTGCCAAAAAAAGTTTGAATAGTCTCTCAATGGAAAACACTCCTCCCACACGGGCTGCACTGCTACAATATTCAAATCGAGCAGCCAATCTAGCATTTGGTCCAGAAGCCTGAAAGCTATGCAATCTCTACCATCTCCTGACAAATAAATTAAAGTCGCTGATTCGTGGACACCTTTATGGACACTCTTGCCAGAGGCTGCTTAAGTTTGTAGAGAACTCAAGTGTGGCTGCAAAGCTGAGCCCTTCTGTTCGAGAAAGTGTAGATGCCGGGATGCTGGGTTACCTTGCAGAGCATTATGCCAATGTGCTGGTAATTGCGAAATGGCACACATGAATACATGTAGTTACTAAACACTAATCACAAAAAAACAGTAATGATCAAGAAGAAAATACATGAGAAGATAGAGTGTAAAACAAGCAAGAAGATGTAAAGTGCAAAATAAATAAGATGCAGAGAGTAAAATAAGAATATGCAGAGTAAGATAAGATGCAGAGTAAAATAAATGAGAATATGCAGAGAGTTAGATATATAAAGAAGATTCAAAGAGTACAATACAAAAATTATGCAGAAAGTAAAATAAATAAGTGATGTAGAAATGAAAACAGAAGGTAGACTACAAAATACGGCAAGTTATGCACTGCATAACCTGTCGTATTGAGTCTGCATAATATGCAGACTGCCATGGTCAACTGTTTAAACAGCCATTTAGAATTTCTTCAACATGGTCCCTTCCTAAAAAGTTTAATAAACAAGCAAACAAATAAATAACCCCTTCTAGGATATATTAAGAAGCACTCAATGTACGTACCAAATTATACACTTTTATGACGTCCCCTTATGTTTTCTTTTGTGTCAACTGCTTTTAGGCGGTCACTTCCTGTTTAAAACCTTTTTGGGCACCCCTTGTAGGATGCGTTCAGATCACCCAAGGGACATTTGTACCACATTTCATGCTTTTATGAGATTCTGTAGGTATCTTGCATCATCTTTCAACACTGTAGGCGGACATTTTCAATTTAGTCAATAACTCACTTCCTGTTTCAGATTATTTTTGGCACCCCTTCTAGGATGTGTTAGGATGACCCAAGGGACATATGTGCCAAATTGTATACTTTTTGGAGATTCTATAGGCTTTTTGAGTCAATCGCCAACGCTGTAGGCGGCCATTTTCAATTTAGTCAATAACTCACTTCCTGTTGAAGACTTTTTTGGGCACCCCTTCTAGGATGTCTTAGGATGACCCAAGGGACATGTGTGACACATTTTATACTTTTTGGAGATTATTTAGTTGTCTTTTGAGTCAATCGACAACACTAGGCGGCCATTTTCAATTTGGTCAATAACTCACTTCCTGTTTCAGATTTTTTTGGGCTCCCCTTCTAGGATGTCTTAGGATGACCCAAAGGACATGTGTGCCACATTTTATGCTTTTTGGAGATTATTTTGGTGTCTTTTGAGTCAACGGTCAACAGTTTAGGAGGCCATTTTGGATTTTGTCCATAACTCACTTCCTGTTTAAGATTTTTTTGGGCACCCCTTCTAGGATGTTTTAGGATGACCCAAGGGACATCTGTATCAAATTTCATGCTTTTATCCGCCGCGTAACGATTTTTCACTTAGTACCCCCTACTATCTTGCATTTGATCATGCCAACCACCACTACTTCCGTGCACGCGCAGATTGCTATGAAACATGAGTGCAATAAATCGTTTATAAGTGAATACACTACTGGGTGCAAATTGAGCAATGGAGCATACACCCCACTCATGGTTGTTGTTCATGTGCACCCTATGAAGTTTGACCTGAGGCAAAGTGCAACAGAAACAAATGCATTTAAACACCGTGATGAGGAATTCAACAAGTTGCATTTAGGGAATGTGCACTCTCTGGTTATTATGGACTATAAAATAATCAAAAGTACTGACTCTCATCATGTGTTGCCATCTCTTTTTAGGGAACTCGTTAATGGCACCCGTAGGGCGCTGGCAGAAGGGCAAAGACTTGTCATGGTATGCTAGAGATAAACAAGGTGGCGTAAAGAAGCTGTCCAGAGAAGAGGAGATTGCTGCTGTGAAAGCCGAAGAGCAGGAAGCTTTGATGGCTGCCTTGTAAGTGTCATAACTATTACACGTGTAATAATTGTTGAAGAAAGGAGGTGTAATAATGTGTACACCCACACATATTAATCACTGTTATGTATATTCCCCTTTCTCTTTAGAGGGCACAAGAATATAAGGAGAAAACCCACTGGCCTGACCAAAGAGGTATTTCCCTTTTTGTCATTTATGCTTGCTTTGATTTGAATTCCCTTCTTTCCATCACCCAAGTCTGACTTTTTATGTTTTCCATACCAGGACTTTGCAGATGTATGTAGGAGGGAAGAGCCTGATGGTGAAGAGAGAGACGTGGACCGTATCTCAGGCCTGGGAAGCGCCGGGTAATTGTTGTTTTTAAAACCTTTTAATAGGATTTTTTGACATTTTGGTTGCATTGCAAGTCCCCCAGGCCTGGCCCCCACTGTTTTAACTTTGTATATAAAGCACTTTTAATTTCCCCTGTGTATGAAGTGAGCTTTACAAATTAACTTGCATTGGTATGGTACAATCTCAAGTATCACAGACTAATGTTTTAATTGTTTAAATTACCTCCATCAGAGGAGATTATTTTAGTGCTTATGCACTATGTACAAGCAGCGGTTCATTTGTCAATTATTACACAGGGGTTGACACTAACGGTTGCCCGACTGCCCGTGGCAATTAAATAAAACGTTCGGGCAAGTGTTTGCTTTCAGGTTGCCCGACAGGCAAGTGCATTTGGTCTTCATTAAATATTATTGGCTATTCATGAAGGACAATGCTACCTTTTACAACTAGCAGCATGCACTCATTCTGTTTTTTCAAAGTGACTGTCGCCACTCAGCAGTTATCGATTGGATTTGACATTAATTTGTTCTACAAGAGTAAGGATTTACTTTTCGGGAGAGTGGGCATGACCTTTGGGTAAGTAGAACATGACCTATACTTGCCCGACAGGCAAGTGCCTCTGAGATCTTAGTGTCAACCCCTGATTATTGTTCTCTTTTTTTTCCGTCAAGCAAAAATAAACGTCTTGAAATTCAAGAGGAGGAGAAGGGGGTTCTTCTTTTGAATGGACCATGATTGTAGGGTACTTATGTTTCTGTCCACAGTGCAGGGTCACGGAAAATGATGCTCACGGAAAAAGAGAAGGAGGCTGCTAAACTTGGCTTGGCAGTTTTCACAGTAAGTTTTTGGTCCTCAGACATTTAAAATGTAATGTATTATTATATATATTTTATATTTTTGGCATTTTATGCTTAACCCATTGAAACCAGGAAAGCATCTGTCATTTTGGATTATATATATATATATATATATATATATATATATATATATATATATAAATAAAAAAACACAAAATTTCTCTTTTGGGGGTCCCTGGCACAAAACATTTTCAGATGGGGATGTCCGCGGCCAAATACTTATCATTTTGGGGGTCCTTGGCTCGAAAAAGTTTGAGACCTACTGATTTAGAAGGCATTTCCCTCAGGTCTTAATGGGTTAATTTCAGAAAATACGACATGTGAGACAACATGGGGGTCAGATTCAAACCTGGTCCTTGCATAGTGCACTTGAGGCATATGGTAACTGGCTCAGTCACCAGGTACCCATTATTATGTATATATTATAGGAATAGTTCATGTTTGAAGGTAGTCCGTTGAAAAGCCCATACCTGAGTGTTGTTCAGATATTGGATGCATAATTTGTTTGCATTTAACTATGCAAATACAGGTCCGTGGGCTAGAAACTGTCTACATTCCAAATAGGTGATAAACATTTTACAACATGGTCAACTAAAGACTTGGCAAGTAGATGATATTCAGCTCTATTGACGGGACCTTTTGTGGTGCAAATGCCAGTAGACGGACAGCTGTATTTTCTTTGCAATTAAAAGCTTAATTTCCTTAATTCTAACAGTTTAAGGGGAAAAGGGAGGTTGGAACAGTGTTTTGCAAGCTGGGAAGTCACAAAGCAGGTCTCCTGGCCCACGTAACTGTGCGTGGCACACAATCCCACTAAAGAGGGATCCACTGGTCACTGTCTTGAGGTGCTGAAAAGAGTTTTACAACAAGACCTTTGCTTGTCAAATTATCTTCAACAGGACCCATAGTTTAGGAGGAGACAGAAAATGGCATCATGCAGTAGTTCTTGAGGCAGATTTGTAGAGTGAAGCTAGATTGATGTCTATTGCAAGTTTCTTATAAATCAGACTTGCAGCATAGGAGTTAATTATAGGGTCCCCATCAGGCCAATTGGGGTCATAATTGTTGTGTAAGTAATGGCAGAAGAAAAGCCAGCTTAAAAACACTACATTTTCAGCCCATTGGGCTTGAACCCCTCATTAGAAGGATTATACCCATCATGTATGAATGAATTTGAATGTATGAGTTAAAGGCATTTTCATCCCAGGTATGCCATTATAATGTTCCCTAAAGATACAAAAACATAAATGCACAACATTTCACAAATTATGCGTTCAAAGGATTTTGTGTTATTCATGGGAGCTGAGCTCTACTTAGATTTCCTGCAATTTGAACACTGGAATATTTGTCTCAATAATTAATTTGCCTCTTTTTTTTTTAGTACATACACAGAACACAGATATTACGCGGCGATAAAGACACGCAATTCTTATTTGTAGGGCTGATTTTTCACTACAAATAAAGACGTCAACCTGCATGCATGAGGAAGGCATCATCTATATATGAATAGTTTTGATGTGATTTACTCAGCTGCAATCTTTGAAAAAAAAAGTTATTTATAGGACTGGGGCTTTATGGACAAGATCAAATATCACAATATATAATATACTTGACTATTGGTGCTTTCATAAAATATTTACAGTTACATTTTTGATAATCAATAGTAATACCTATAAAACAGTGGGAAAGGCAAATAATGGAACAGACAGAACATTACATCACTTTACTTTAATCAGGAAGACTACACTTGATATCACAATATTATGATATTGTGATATCCCCGAATATCGGTATAAGATACATATATTGCCCAGCCCTAATTATGAATGTTCCCACAATGTCACAATAATAATTATACATGAATTAGTCATTCGACAGCCTAAGCTGAAACAAGTGCTTTTCTTCACAGCACCACAAGACTGAGGGTCGCTCAGAAACTTCAGCCAAAACAGTGGATGAGAGTCTTGAAACGGAGGTGATGGAGCAAAGGTGAGTACATGCAGAATAATATTGAACACAATAAGGCACCTGCATATCGTTGCTGTCTGGCAGAAACCTTGTATCCATATTTTTTCATAAATTAATGCCTGAAAATTAATAGCTGATCTACCAGCTCAACGCATCGCAACACGGTGAGCGTGTAGATCTGCTATTTTTGAACATTTTGAATAAGGCGAGTGGCGAGCAGTTGAACTCTCAACACATGCACTTGCTTCTTTAATTTAAATGTATTCTTCAGGCATGAGAGCAAAAAGAAGAAGAAAGAAAAGAAGAACAAAAAAGAGAAAAAGAAGAAAGAGAAAAAGAAGAAAAGGCAAAGAAGAGACTCCTCCTCCTCAGAATCCGATGACGATAGAAAGAGGTGGTGTATATCTTTGCATTGCAGTTGGAAGAACCTGGAGTTTGAAATAAGCCAAACTTCTGGTGGTGCATGATGACGCGAGAGCACTAGAGGGCGCCAATGGACTGTCAGACAACTACTTGTAGCATCATATAATTTATTAGACAATAACCTATTTTCACAAGTTGTGCAGGAAGAGATGCAAGTTGAATCTTTTAATTTTGTTTGCTGTATGTGTGAATAAAGCCTAGACTTTGTGATTATAGAAGCCATATGCACCAGTGGTGTTAGGTGTGTGAAATGTTAAATTCACCAAACTTTTACTTATTAACTGTACTTTGCTGTGGAGGAAAATGAATCATATTAATCTACAACGGCCATTGATATTTCTGTGAGTGTCGCAACAAGTCCCTCAGGATGCTGCGTACTCACAGCCCTCCCACCAACTTTACTCGACCCCCCGCCGGGTCCCAATCATTGATGGTTTATTTCTTTCTACTCTCCAGGCATAGAAAGGACCACCATCATCATAATCCATCATGCCACAGTCAGAGTGGAGCCAGACCCCATGACAGCCATTCAAGGGGGGGGGCAAAGGCCGAGCGCCACCGCTCCCCCTCCGATCGTCGCCAGCAGCGGCGTGACACAGACTCGTCCGACAGGGGGTCCCCTGTCCCCCGTAACCGTGCCAGCCACAAGGCAGCCCCTGCTGCTGCCACACAAAGCCGCAGGCGGCGCCATGACACAGACTCGGACGACTAGCGCCCCCCCTCCCTCCCCCCGTCAGAGACACGCGGATGGAGCGCTCCACAGCAGCCTGACTGGCCTACATAGGACCTCATTTGCCCTGGACAGCCCACATGACTGGATGGAAATGGGACAATCTGTATGAGCAGCAAATGTTTTTTAACTGCATCACACAGATGTCTCTCCCATTTTTTTTTTTTTTACTGCAGGTTGTTTTTATTGGTTGTTTATTTACCGTTGCACACATTATGTCTGAAATGGTGTGAGAATTTGATGTTTTTTGTATCATGATGCTAGATGTTTTGAGTTTTTGAATCAAAGGATAAGTTGAGCAAACGTTTTACGTTTATGTTTTGCAAAACAAGTAAATTACCATTGCTTAGGACAAAGTATTTCTCATTTCTTTAGACATTTCTTTACATTCCACCTATTATTAGCATCTCATTTAAGTGCAGCAAAGCCTGTTTTGGAATAGATCATAAACCACACTGATTAGTAGTACTGATCGATTCAGGTGTCATCCCTTAATTGCATAATACCACCTTCAGCCCTTTAGCTATATGGACTCATGCACAACGGTTCTTTTTTTTTGCCATCTGTTGAAAATCCTCACAGATGTTCCCTGATGGTTTCCATCCTAGCACCTCTCCTCCTTCCCACTGTGCCTCTCACACCACTCTGCAGCTCCTGGTCCCTTTTCTTTTCTCTATCAAGCCAGTGGTCCTTTGTCCCTCCCCGTTCTAGGTTAGGCTCCCTGGCTGGTGAGATACCATTGGAATGCACTCCACTCGTCATAATAGAGTGTAGTGTTTGCATTTGCCTTGAAATGGTCTGAAAGAGGGCATTCTGCAGGCTGGCACCTGGGGGTGCACTAAAAAAGAGCAAGGCATTCACAAAGAAGAGTGCAAAAAACCAAGCTGGTCCTTTTTATATGGCCGAGTACTGTTAGGACCGCCACACACAAACCAGGCTGATGGACCAGCAGGAGAGAAGACCAGACAAAGCCACCCTGTAAGGGACCCAAGACTCTTTCCCCCTCCCTTTCCACGACCACCATACTCTTCCGCCATGTTTTATAGGCTTGGCTGCGTTAACCATAGCAGCCTAATTAACCTGAAAGAACGTTGTCCTAGATTGCTCCCCAATTGCACCCCCAACCCCACCTCCAGTGTTGGCGCCTGTGCATGCTTATACCAGACAACACCCAGGCTGAATGATCCACATTTACCATTCTCGACACAAATACAGTGCCCTCACCTTGGGACAACTAATTTCATCTCAGGTCACAGGGTGACAGCCCCAGTTAAAGCAATGATAAAAAATGTCATGGCAGATTGTTCAATTACCAACTAGCTCAACATAAGACAAATCAAATTCTTTCACGTTAACTTTCAACCTGGTGTCCCTTCCAAGAGTTTCAAAAATTTTTAATTTGCAAACATCAAGATAATTGAGCTTGTATTTGCAAGTATTTAGGGCTATAGTTATTAAATACATTTTATAAGTTTGGGGGCTTTTTTAAATGTCAAAAGGTTTCAGCCAAGTTGTAGATGCTTTACAAAGTGAGGACATGAGATTCACAAATACATTTTATTGCATACAATATAAATGAAAATCAAATGCTTAACCGTTAAATCCAAACGCTTTAATTACAGTGCTTTTCTCACAAAACAAAGGCTAAAGGTAACTTGACATAAAAATGCTTAGACAAAGTCGGCTAAGAGATTAACGTACAGTTTAACAAACATATAGGCAGTTATCAATCAAAAGTGTTTAATGCATCACTAAGACATTTTCAGAGCAGTAGAGTGAAGTAACACTCACACACCTTGAAATAAGCTTGAAAAATAAAAATACAAAACAAATAGGCAACATGTGTCTTGGATTAGAAGGCAGAGGTATGGCTTCTTTTTTGCCCCAAGGACATGTGCAACAAAACTATGAATACTAGCACTACGCTCAACATTTAGGTCAAAACTGAATTGGTATTGCCATCAAAATGCTTTCTTCCACATGGATTGCATTAGTCAGTTCTCAATAAAAAGGCATGTTTTTATGTAGCCTATTGTAAGGACACTAGGACATCACAGTGTGCAACTGTTTGTTACAATTGCATCACACAGTACATACATTAGGTTACAGTATAGGGCAGTTAAAATGTCACATGTCCACAGTTTTAAATGTTCTCCAACAAACAGTGGGGTAATAAGAGTTCTTGTGCAGCCTAATGATGTAAACAATCACTTAGCAAGTCCCATGACGACAATCATTTGCATGTCCGACAAGACCAATAGACCACATCATGCATCTTTGCTAATGCAGGTATATTGCAAAGGCATAACACGATTAACCTGAGACACTGTCATATGAACACAAAAATCGAATGCTGCCTGTACAGACAGCCTCTCTGTAAATCGTAAAGCAGGTAGATGAGAAAACATGGCAGCATTTCTCAATTCAAGCTAACCACTAACATACTGTATAACAAAAGCTGGTAAGTGTTCACAGGAGTTCTTGAATCAGACTGACTAATCTCACAGTACAGATAGTATGACAAGTTAATGCCAGTGTTTGCTAATGGTATTTTGGGGGCTTGATACTGGTGGCATTTAAACGTAACCATAGTATTTGCAAGTAGTGCATCAGTGTTATGTAAATAGAGTCATAATAAATTCTTAATTTGTGCCCCAAAAGTAAAACTCCTTTTACAGTACAAATCAACAGTTTACATAGAAGCTGACATAAGGAAATTGTCAGGTTACAATGAGGTCTAGGGCCCGTGTTAGCTGGTACATTTAAATTATTTGCCTCCCTTTCTCATACACTGCACATGACTGCCCAAAGGCCACCAAGAGAAGTAACCATGTTAGGTGTTGTGTGCAATAAGCTGCCCAATGACCAAATGTCTATTTACATTAAATAAGAAACCTGACAGCTTTACAAGAGCAGATTACCCCTGGGCCTATATTTGTGTTGTAATTAGAGATGAAGTGAGAGCAGCTTCCAGTACTTTTTTTGGACAAAGTAGCTCAATTTGCAACATCAGATGAGTAGAGAGCAAGAGAAAATAGTGGGTAAAAATTTAGGACAGTGGGTGATTATTTTGCGTTTTTGAGCTGATTGGACAACCAATCTAGTCCTTCATAGAGACCGTCGCCACTGGTGGCACAGGTTGCCTGGATGTACCAGTTTCTATGGCGGAGGGAGTGAAGTGCCAGTTTGTCCGTGAGTTCCGCAGCATTCATAGCGTTTGGAAGGTCCTAAGAATATAAATATGAACAAAACATGATCAGGATTGCCCTTTGTACACAGTGAAAGATTTACAGTACATGAGGAAATATGACTTACCTGTTTGTTAGCAAACACTAATAGCACTGCTTCCCGTAGCTCGTCCTCTGCCAACATCCTCATCAGCTCTTCACGGGCCTCGTTAACTCGCTCTCTGTCATTGCTGTCCACAACAAAGATGAGACCTGCAAGAAAAAAGAAAGAAAGAAAGAAAAAATGAACAATTAAGTAAGGTGTGTGAATGTGTGTCTATACATGTACAACGCTGTGATACTGTATGTCTCATCTAAAGGCAACAACTACCTTACAGTAGTTGTCACTGCAGACCGTAACAAAACTTACCCTGTGTGTTCTGGAAGTAGTGACGCCACAACGGTCGAATTTTGTCTTGACCACCAACATCCCACACGGTAAAGCTGATGTTCTTGTACTCTACCGTCTCCACATTAAAGCCTGGAAAGCATTTCAATACGCTGCTCAACATTCTTAGAATAGACAAGGTTGACAAATCTCTGCATATCATGCCTGACAACCACAAACATAACATTCACTGCAGTCAAATAATAATATGATTCCTAACAAAACGCATACATCATGCTGTTATAACATTGCAACAAACAAAAACAACACTACACCACTACCAAAGATACCCGTTTGATGTAAACCAAATGATTCTGTCCTCTCAGTTTCTCTACTTTACATTGATCAATGTACCTATTGTGGGAATCGTAGTCACAATCTCTCCAAGTTTGAGTTTGTACAGAATAGTTGTCTTTCCAGCAGCATCCAGGCCCACCATGAGGATCCTCATCTCTTTCTTAGCGAGCATTTTAAAAAGGCTTGCAAAAATATTCCCCATGGTGGCAACTGAGAGGAGACAACTTTGGTAGAAACCTGCAAGGGAAACACAAGCAGAGGTGCTGTTTCAACCAGAGAGCCATGCAAGAGGAGTGTGGGCAGACATTTATAACACATTGTTGATGTTGTGCAGAAACCTTGCACCTTTTGATGTTTTTTCGTAAGTGAATGCCCTACTTCATGTCGTGATACTACAGTGTCATACAAAAGTAGCAAAAATAGCCGATCTACAATCTCACAACGTGTCGCGATGCAACGCGTTTGTGAGCTTGTAGATCAGCTACTTTTGCTATAAAGTGAAGGTGGTTAAATGTGTCTGTGGATTTTATAAATATTTAACCAATGAAAGTGTTAAAAAAGAGCTTATGCCTAACTAATAACAACACATTAGATCTATTGCAACAGGGTATTTTTCAATTTCTTGAAAAGTAACAGTTTGGGACATACAGTACAAGGTTTCTTTCTGCCCGACAGCGACGATATTTAACTGTATGGCGTTTGAATAGGGTAGTGGTCAAAACACACAACAAATATTATTTAAAATGGTGGCTCTCAACGTGGGTTCCAGGGATCCCCAGGGGTTCCCCAGCTAAATGACAGACCCGTAAGGGTCCATTTGGTTCCATTGTACACAGTGTTAAATGAACACAGGATTTTACTCTGTAGATCGGGGTCCCAGAGATAACTTTAAAAAAAACAATCATCAAACTGTGGGTCCTTGAAATTAACAAGGTTGAGAATCAACCTATGAGGAGGAGCATAGGTTAACAACACTGTGAACTGAAGTGTCCATTGTCTAATACAGTGGTTCTCAACCTTTTCAGACGGCGTCGGCGACCCCCCAAAATAATCCTGTGAACTGGGGACCCCCCACCCTGTCAAGGACTTGGAATTGTAGGAGTTGAGGCATTACATTTAGTTTGACTCAGTTCCACAGATAAATAGTGAAAATAACTGATCTACAAGCTCACAACGCCTCGCAAGCTTGTAGATCGGCTATTTTCACAACTTTTACCTCTTTATTATATGATTTGATAATTTGGCCAATGTTTTACCAGTGTTAATAGTATAGTTTGATGATTACTTTTGATGCAGTAATTGTCTTTTTCTTTTCGGTCTTAAAAGTCCTTAAATTGTCACTTCACTGTCATCTGGGGACTCCCCCCCCCCAAAAAAATAATAATAATAATAATGTGGGTGCCCCCTGGGGGTCCCAACCCACAGATTGAGAACCATTGGACTAATGCACGATTCTAATGTAAAGTGTACTTTTAAATACGATACATCGCCCACACGGAACGTATATCCTCGTTCTTTACGACCATCAAAAACACTGTCTGGACATTAAAGAGTGACATTCAGGCCCAGCCCATCAGTGGCTGGACACACACACACACACACACACACACACACACACACACACACACACACACACACACACACACACAGCAGTGCTAAGGCTATCCACCTTGATGGAACGTTTAAAGTGGTCAAGTTGTGCCGAGTTCTTCATAACGATGAACAACCGTTAATTCATAGAAAAACACAGTGATTTAACATTACAATACGGCCACTTTAATGCACTTTAACTTTCAAATAGCATTATATATTAGCAGTTTGTTCACATGAAAACAACCCGGTCTGTCTCATCCACCAGCTATGCTAGCGCATAGCTACTGAGAGCTACTGAGACATAGAAGTGTTTTATTAGAGCCTGGCCTTCACCGGCAATGCCACTAAACTAACTCTTATTTCCATAAGAGCTATGTTGAGTTTTAACACCTAAAAGCGTCTCTAAACCAACACATATGGATAATAGAATGTTCTCTTACAAAGTTGTTGTCGTTTCTTTTCCTCTTCTAGGCGTTTCCTTCCTCAAGAAAATGGACGGAGATCATTTGACACGTCAGACGTTCCACTGGAACTTCCGTGATCCTCTGCTAGGACGCTACCGCCCTCTATGGGCAGGAGTCAACATGACCACACTGAGTCTACCGAGAGAGAGAGAGAGACACACACACACACACACACACACACACACACACACACACACACACACACACACACACACACACACACACACACACACACACAGCGAGAGAGAGAGAGACAGACGCGCGCGCGCGCACACACACACACACACACACACACACACACACACACACACACACACACACACACAGACAGACAGACAGACAGACAGACAGACAGACAGACAGACAGACAGACAGACAGACAGACAGACAGACAGACAGACAGACAGACAGACAGACAGACAGACAGACAGACAGACAGACAGACAGACAGACAGACAGACAGACAGACAGCTCTATCATCCTTCCTACAGAAGAGGATACTCAGTGGTGGAACTAGTACTCCGATTCTTTACTTAAGTAAAAGTAGCAATACCAATACCACAATGTAGTAACTCTGTTACAAGTTAAATAAATGTATTCAAAATGTTACTTGAGTAAATGTACAAAAGTAGTGATATTGAAAATAGCCGATCTACAAGCAAAGTATAAAATAGGACTTAATTTGTTTATGTATGTTTTGCAATAATAATCTAAATCTACAAAGTACAACATTTGGCTCTGAGATGTAGCGGAGACAGTAGAAGTATAAAGTATTGAAAAATGGAAATACTCAAGTAAAGTAAAAGTACTTGAGTAAATGTACTTGCCAGCACTGAGGATATTTCTATTTTAAGACTAAACTACAAACAAGTTGTCAGGTTGGCTGTGTCAACAGAGCATAAAACCAAGCCACTGTAGCATTGTTTGCAAAATATGACAATCACTGCAGACACAAACACATCCAATATCGTATCATATTTTCAGTGGTAATGGCAGCCAGCATCAAACACTGACTTAATCTTCTCAGTTACCTAGGTTTGGGCAAACAGCCATAAAATCTTTGACTGTATCTTTTCATCTGCATATTTGCCTACGCCTCCTCAGACAGGAAAATAACCATTATACATAGACCATGTCAACTGATGCTGGTATAGCAACCAGAGAGATCCTGACCTATGGTGTTACTGTCATGGTCCATCAACATTGGAAGGAGGGCAGAAACCCAGCAATCCTGTTCTTTTCACACAACGCTGTCTCCCAAATACACGTCTCCTCACAAAGACAGAGCTAACGGGAGGTTGTCGGGGCAATGGTGGTAATACGATACGATACGATACGATACGATACGATACGATACGATACGATACGATACGATACGATACGATACGATACGATACGATACGATACGATAATACTTTATTGTCAGTTTGCACTGAAATTTTTCTTGCGACCCAACAGCCATGTATGCAACATATAACAGTACACACATTTGACATGACACAAGAAAACAACAAAATACATACATAAAGACATGCAAAGACAAGAGCAATGTCCACCACTCAGCCACAAGAGCAATGTCCACCTGATTAAGCCTCAATGTCGTCTGATGGACAAAGGACCTCTTCAGTTTGACCTTATTGTATGTAGGAACACCGTATCTCCTTCCTGAAGGCAGCAACCTATATTCTCCATACAAAGCATGGCTAGTGTTTTAAGTGATATTCCTTGCCAACCTTATCATACTGTTATTATACGTAGATGTATAGAGCCTCTGAAGTGGTTGTCCAACAATCTTTGAACAAATGTTCACTTGCTGCAGCAGTTGTGATTTTAAAGCTACAGACAGACATCCATACCAGGTGGTACTACAGTACTGCAGAACACTCATAATAACAGAAGTGAAAAACAAAAGAAGAATCTGTCTACTTGCACCAAAATATCTCAGACGGCGAAGGAAATAGACTCTTTGTTTTGTCTTCTTACCCACTGATTCAATCTGGTCTTTCCATGACAAAAGGTGGTCTATTACTACTCCTAGGTATGTATACGAACATACCTGGTTGATCTGTTCACTATGAATAGTAATGGGGGATCTGTGTATCTCTAGTGGAGCACCAAAAACAATCTCTTCTGTCTTTTTTGTGTTAATGATAAGAGCGTTGTTATCACTCCACTCCACCACCTTATTTACTCTGTGTTGGTGCAGTCCAGGATCACTGGAACTATCCAAAAGAGAAATCAAGACTGTATCATCAGAGTACTTTAGAATGTATTGGTCTGGTTTGTCAGTGCGACATTCAGACAGACATTCCTCAGTACGACAGCTGTCAGTATAAAGGGTGAAAAGTACAGCTGAGCTTAGACAACCCTGGGGAGCACCAACATTAGTAGTTAATGCTGAGGAGAGGGTTTTGTTCACTTTCACCCTCTGTACTCTGTTCGTAAGGAAGGAAGCATACCAGTGAATTAAGTATGGATTCAGTTCTAACTGTACCATAATGGGTGGGGTAAGGGTTACAATAAAAGCACAATAATCTGATGAACTGGTCTTAATGTAATTAGATAATTATACGCAAACAAAACCCGATGCTTGTCTTGTCTATATAAGGAAATGCCCTGGTCTCCCGCATGGGCAACCAAACTTCTACAGTCTAGATTTGCCCAGGGGAGATATTGCACGTATGAGTTTCAGGCAGGGCTAGTCGCCAACCAGTATTGTGTCATACCTGACACCACGGTCTAAATCTCTCAATAGGAGAGTAGGGAGAGCAATTCCAACCGCTGTAGATGAATGTTTGAATGAATTCAATGTTTAATGAATTGCTTGTGATTTTTTTTTAAAGTGCTATGTTATGAAATTTGCTCTGTTATACTGTGTGTGATATTCTCAAATAACAAAAACAAATGCTGCAGTTAAAATTTATTTTAATTCATTCAGACGGCTCTTTTCAAACCCTTCAGCATTCACTTCCACTCTTGATTCATGACCAGTTCATTAAGGGAAAAGTCTAACTGAATCTTATTGTTGGGTCAGTTGAATTTTAACCAGGGTCAACTATGCCTGCCACCCCCAGCAGAGGGGGCAGCGGGAGGGTAGGAGGGACAGGGAGGGATCAGCAGGGAAGGAGTAAGGGTCCATGGTGGGTAATGGACCACACAGTGAAGGTTCATAATGCCATCTCACTGTGGAACCATAATTTGTGGTTTTGCCCTGCCAAATGCCTGGGGAAAAGCTTTCAGCATATTTTCACAGCAACTACTGTCTTCACTTGTACACAAGTGCAGCTTGTGCTTGCTTGGAGAGGTAATTCCTTTGCTTTTAGATGATTTTTTTTTTTAATTATGTGCCATGCACTGAATTTATGTCATTTTGTTTCTTAGATTTTCATTCAACCCTGCCTCTTACATTATTATTGGATGGGGGTGGGGGGTCAATTACAAACAACGATGCCCTATTTGTCAGGAAAGTTTCAGGTGAATAATTTGTTTTTTATTTATCTACATCAGAGTTCTAAAGCATGTTGCAAAAGCAACCATAGTGATTGTCATCATAAACACTGCACTATTTTGGCAATGGCTAGAATCCATTTAAAATGAAAGACATGTTCATGTGTCCTTTTCCCAGCTCTGTGGGGGTTAGGGTTAGGGTTAGTGACTAGCTGTGACTAGCTGCCCTCTTTCAATTAGAGACAAGGCACCCCAAAACAGTGTTGAAGAGTTTGGAAAGTCACTTTATACAAATGGCTCTAGAGACAAAACATAATCTAGTCCTGGAACCCAAGTTGGCCACTGATGTCCTTCATTTAATTTCTGCCTAAAATCACACTGATGACCTTGATGGTGCTTGGAATCACACAGTTTTGTCCACATAATGGTTGAAATAACAGCTGAATGAATTCCATTACATTCAAATGAGTCACTTTGGTCCAAATATATTCAACGCCAAAAGAGATTACGCTAAAACAACAATTTTCTGGCACAATTGAGTATTACATTACAATGCAGTCATTTAGCATTAGCAGACGCTTTTATCCAAAGCGACTTACAATAAGCATCTTTACTTATTATGTGTACTTCCAGTCTACCGCACATAAAATATGTTGCAACAAGCATTTAGAAATTAAGCAATCTGTTTGCCTCTTGTATTGAGGCAAGCTCACCACACCCGAGGGATTTGCACGCTCTTAATTCAGAACATGGAATGGCTTGTAGTTGTATACTACATTTCATACTATTTTGCATAGTGCAGTGGTATCACATGCAGTGTCTCAAAGTGATAGACAGCAGACGAAAGGCCTCAACACTGCATTGCTCTGTGACTCGTCACTGCTTATGCTTGCACAGCAAAATCCTGAGTAACTCTGATGAGGGTGTAAAAATTGACCTCTCCGGATCCATTTACACCTTCTCAGAGTCAAATTAACACTCTGGATTTTACAGAGTGGAGGATACTACAGTTCAGCCCATGCCTAGGGCCACTTTAGTAAGCCCAGTTTACAAGACAAATGAAGCGGATCTAACAACAAAGTGCTGTTTGATTGGAAGAGATATTGCCTCCAACAGGAACAAATGATTCAACCCCCCGCCACAGATCTCTATCATGCAGGGAGCTAAAGCACAGGTGCAGGTTTTGGGGTTTGGCAGGTTGGGTTAGGGGAAACACCTGCTCTGCATCCTGTCAGTCCTTCATTCCTTTTCTTGCTACCTTGCTTCCCCATCACTAATAGCCACACAGTGAAATAAGAAGCACTGAACCATGAGAGATGGACCCAGTCCATTATTACAATGACAAAATTACAAAAACACATTTTGTATATTGACAAAATAACGTCAACAATTCTCAATACTTAGAATACAACAGATATCATATACGTAGAATACAGATGTACAGCCTTTTCCATTGTATGTGGACACTTACAAAACTTTCAAAACCAGAATGGCTTCAGTGACATTATCGCCACAAAAGTACATACCGTGCAGTCAGCCAAAGGTACAGTAAAGTCCCTGAAGGGTACTACTAAATCCCCATTTTCCATAATCCACAGGCAGATAGAGCGGTGGTATCCATTTCAACAGATTGTTCCTCTCAGCTTCATTATGTCAC
This sequence comes from Gymnoscopelus braueri, assembly GCF_963280865.1. NCBI lineage: Eukaryota > Metazoa > Chordata > Actinopteri > Myctophiformes > Myctophidae > Gymnoscopelus > Gymnoscopelus braueri. Next base: position 25,158,378 of record NC_137611.1, on the reverse strand, counting down.
TGGACACTGACAGCTGTGATGGGTGGCCAGAGAGCTACTGATAGGAAGCAGGGGGTGTATATATTATGCACCCCCCCCACCCAACGAACACACACACACACACACACAAATTCTGATGCTTCCCCCTTCGTACACCCTTAGCATCCTCTCACACATACAATATTAGCACAAATACGCATGCGCGCACATGCACACACTCATGCACTCGCTTTATTCATATCACCCGTGTCCCCATGACCCCTACGCCCACCTGGTGTCTCAGAACAGACAGGTACTGTAAGCCTGTGATGTTTTGGGCAATTACTGTAAGCCTCTCTACAGTGGTGAAAATATGTTCTTTGGGAATTGTTATAGGCAACCTGTGGGTTTAGGTCATCAGCCAATTATTCATGTCGCTGAGTCAGTCATGGCCAAATCAAAGTGAATGTATTGGTGACCAAGCAGTGAGAAAGGCTTGTCTGCAGTGTGTGAATGGAGGAAGGCCGCCAAGGGTCCAAACAGACCCTGCATACCCAAGTGGGTATGGGTCACAGTAGGGGCCTTACTCCCCTCTGAGATGAGGCCTGGTAAGGATAAAAAACACTCAGTAAGGGGCTTGGGAACCCTTGTCTGCTGTACGTGTCTGTGAATGTGTGAATGTGTTTGAGTGTGTACGTGTTTGCCTGTGTGTGCATGTGCGTGTGTGGTGTGGGGTGTGCGCGCACAAGGATATTTGTCATCTGTACAGCTGCATGGGCGTCCAATTTCGTTAAGTTCACACTGTGTATGGAATGCGTCAGTCCACTGGCAAGGCTACTCAACAACAATAATCCTAATTCTGATGATAATAAGAACATGTTATGGAACGGGCCTTAGGCAACCAATAGGCTGCCCTATGAAACACACAATGAGGCCAGATTGGGCCAGGCGAGGCTGGAACTCGGATGGACAGGCATGGGAGGCCTCCCTCTGGGCCTCATGTACTGGATTATGGGTCGGGCAAACTCCCAAAGGCGGTGCACAGGAGGAAACAAACCGAACATTATTACAACGACCCACATCGTTGCCATGAGAGGATCCATGCTGGCTTTACCCATTGGCAGCGAATGCCACTGGGCATCCTACCCCATGCCTCTCACAGTAGGGGGCGCCCTAGAGAAAGACGGGCTGGGGCAAAGGATAAATGTGCACCACGGTGTCGGCTGCCAATCACCTTTGTATGCCGATTGTCAGCAGCCTGAAAAGGTCGTTAAGGGGATTTACATAGCATTTTGCACTCCGCCCTGGGCGCATGAGGAAATGTTTGACAGCATATTGAGGCCTCTCTACATGAAGACTGTTCTCATGTATTATAACGGCACAATTTATCAAAGCAAAAGTAATGAGGTGAACTATCACTTTCCTCACAGTGTTAAATGGTGCCAAAGACTGTATATGACACTATCGCTCCTTGATGGAGAGGACAGCATCTGTGTGGGCCATTGGAGTCCTGGGAGATATCTGGGGACAGATATCCGTGACAGATGGTTCAGACAAGCCCTTGAAGCACTCACTTCCTCAAAGGTGGGGGGGGGGGGGGGGAAGGGGGCCTGTGGGTGCGTAGCAAAGTATAATGCCTGATTTATACTTAGTTGTGTGCCATGATGTGCATGGAAAATAGCTGATCTACAAGCTCACAATGCGTCGTAGAGTGATGCGTTGTGATGAGCTAGTAGATCGGCTATTTTCGGTGCATGACAATTGACAACTGCTTGCAACTAAGCGTAGCTCAGGCTTAGAAGAAAGGGAATTGCTGGTTCATAACTTAATAAGTATGTACTGGCAAGGTGATTGATTGATTGATTGATTGATTGATTGATTGATTGATTGATTGATTGATTGATTGATTGATTGATTGATTGATATTTTTTCTATATGATCATATACTTGTACATATCTGTCAAAAGGACAAAACACAAAAAAGTCTGGGAGCGTATTTCCATTGTGGTCCGTTGAGTGCAAATGTGTGTGTAAACAGAGTGATATGTGTTTGGGGGTGGGGGGAGCATTAGACATACAGAAAAATATGATAACGATAATAATAAATGCATGATACAATTTCAATGTACGAGACAAGTAAATTACAAAGAACAACACGGGTACTGTAAAAGGAAGCTATTATGACTCAACTGATTGATTAGGTCCGGCTGCAATTCTGACAGCTCTTTATCAGAATCACCTTTATTGTCACATCACAGGTTTACAGGTATAAAGAAGAGGGTGAAATCTGTTTCTTTGCCAGCTCCATTGTTTTTGTTGTTTTCAGAAAGAGAAAAGAAAAGAAGAGGGTGACATGGAGAGCAAGGAAAATCAAACGAGAGTGAGAGATTGCATAGAACACTATCTTTCAAAGTATGTGAGGTTACCACATCTAGTTCTTCAAATGAGTTCCTAAACATCCCTTGAGGGATGCCAATTTTTTTACTTTCAGTCGACTAAAGGGACAGTCTGAAATATTTAGAGGTGTTCTTATGGAAACCCATCTCAAGTATCCAGGTAGGTGAATACATGTCGCTGAGAGATGAAACAATGATGAGGATAAAAAGCATTTCTTAAAAAGACTTTTTGTTTACCTCAGTGGGTTAGTTTGAAGTTGATTCATGTCTGCTTTGTATATACAGGTTTTTAAGGGGTTGCCCCACCCCTATTCCCTGTTTTAAATCCAGCTATATCCCATTGGAGGAGGCATCAAAGTTAAAAGTGTTAACCTGTTCCACCTTGGGCTCGATAATTGGTTGGAATGCACAGCATGTCGAAGCAGAGACAGGAGGAGACCCAGCACCAACTGAAACCAGTGGCATCAAAGGTAGCGGTATAGATGCCCATACTGGGCACTGCATCCTCCCACTGTCCTGCTCATTCAGCTGAGGTCAATTTGTCCAACACTCAGTCCTGCCATTGTGACATTAACAGGCTGTGTGTGAGGGGCATTGTGAGTCCTCCAAGGACGCTCCATATTTACGGACTGTAACATGCACATCACAATATTTATGTCCAAGGTGAACCACTTACTCTATATTGCTACTGACTACTGCTATTACGACTGACTATTGCTACTTCTCCTGGGATGTAATTTTCTGAAAGGTGTGTTAGTGAGATAATTCATGATGCATACATTTACAATAAACAAACACTATGCTATATACAGCCAACGCATTCTTAGTGTGTTGATACAACCACTGTTACTTATGGAAGTTACTACTAGTCTACTGTCGCTACTACTAGTCTACTATCACTGTTTTGACAACTTTCTTGTGTCTGTGTGCGTGTGTGCGTGTGTGTGTGTGTGTGTGTGTGTGTGTGTGTGTGTGTGTGTGTGTGTGTGTGTGTGTGTGTGTGTGTGTGTGTGTGTGTGTGTGTGTGTGTGTGTGTGTGTGTGTGTGTGTGTGTGTGTGTGTGTGTTCATCGACAGCGCACCTGTCTGCCTCCAGGCTGAATAGGCTGCAGCCTCTCATTTCTGGCTGCTGCTCATGTGGTAATGCATTAGAGGGCTTGTCACTGCGCTTTATTGAAGGCCCCTGACAACACATTTGACACTCTCGACAGGGTCAGAGGTGTCAACCTGCTCAGACTGACAGAGAGATGGACACATTAGGGCACAGGCGAATTAGGTTGCTCCCAGAGTCAATTGCAGGTTGTAGCCCAAAGGCACCTTGCTGCTCCGCCAATAAAGCAGAGATGAATCATAGAAAACTATACTGACAATCACTGGTGGTATGTGGATTTTTTACCTTTTTGACTTTTCTGTATTTGCAGACAAACATGATGCTCTTCCTATTGTTTT